>NC_060088.1:44161668-44461668 GCF_922984935.1 Meles meles | reverse complement strand
CAGGGGGATGAGTTGATATGGAGCCTCATGCTGATGGGTCATAAGGCTGGCTTGTGTCCAGGGAGATCTTAGAATGTGTTCGGGGCTCAGGCACCATGCAGGATTCTCCTCCCCTGAGGGTTGGACGCAGCTCCCAAGAGCCAGGTTGCCATCTGGGGACAGGAGATGTTCTGTTTTTTGGCTCAGGGACCAATTGTTGGACCATATGTAGGTATTCCAGAACTTGCCTCTGGAGACACATACTTTCAGACCTAAGCTAGGGATCCATTGAGGTCCTAGGAGCATGTCAGGTTCCATCTTCTGATTCACGGCCATTGACTTGGGTGTCTGTCTGGAGATAGGTGACTGGCATTTGTCAGACTGCACATTTTGTTCCAGAGTGGCCAACGAAATTGGGGTGGGCTCAGGGTCCTTGCAGGTGTCTCCCAATCTGGAGGGTTTGTGCAACTCTGACGGGAATAGTTTACTTCGGGAGGGCAGGCAGAGCACTGCACTGTGGCTCCAGAGGCCCCATCTTGTCAGTCAGGGCTCTGGGGACAAAAGTCTGCAAATACAAACTCGGGTTAGGGTTAGGGGCGAGGTGATGGCAGGCCCGATCTGCAGACCGTGAGGGCAGTGCCTCGGGATTTGAATGTAGGGCGATGAGGAGGCAGGAGCGCAGGCTTTTCTGTCTGGGTTGTGTGTCTCAGTTGGCCACGGAATGTAGGGGTGGACACATGGGGCCAAGGGAGATTCTGCCTTTGTGAGGATTCTTCCAGGCTTCCAAGTCTTTGGTGTCTTTCGGGGGGAAGGAAAGAGTGCTGTTTTCTGTCTCAGGGGTCCCGCCATAGCAGAGAATCCAGAGTTGGCTTCTGGATCCGGGCGCCAGGAGAACCCGACCAAGTGTGGGGATTTGGGCCTAGGGGCATGGCAGGCCCAATATGCGGGCTCCTGGTCCAGCTAGTGAAGTAACTTCTTTGAAACGGGCTCAGGCTGATGGTCACAATGCCCGTTTGTGACCAGGGCAGCCCTCCTGGATGGGCGTGGTCTCATGGGCCATGCAGCAGGCTCCAACTCTGAGGATTTGACGCCCATCCCTACAGCAAGCTTTTCCTGCTGTGGGGAAGGAGGAGTGCTCTTTTGTGCTTGAGGTTCCCCCATAGGCTGGGATTTGAGCTAAGGTCTGAGCACAGATGCCTGAATACCCAGGATGGGTAGGGGTGACAGCCTTGGGCCATGGCTGGTCCCACCTGCAAGATAGGAGGCCCACTATCTGGGGGTCTGACAGGATGTCGGGGCTCAGGCAGTGTCTGACAGAGCATGAGTGCAAAGGGCGGCCTAGGATACTGGCGTGCCATCGAGGGCCGTGCAGGTTGATCCTCACATGGGAATTCTGGGCAGACCCATAGGGCCATTATTCTTTCTGGAGGGCAGGCAGAAGGCTGTGTTGTGGCTCCAGAATTCCCAATCTGGAGGGCTTTCGGGCCAGGAAGGTGAGGACGGAAGTCTGAAAGCACAAGCGCTGGATCAGTTCTGTGCCGAATGCATGGCAGTTCCAATATGCAGAGATCTACAGCACCTGAGTCAGGGCGAGTGTCAGATGGTCGCTCATGCTGGAGTTTGTTTCCCTAATGGCTGAAGAATGGAGAGATGGCCTCATGAGGCCATGGAGGTTTTCCCAGGCTGTGGCTTTTGAGCTGCTCCGAACAGCAAGCTTCCCTTCTATGGGACAGGGGGAGCCCGTTTTGATAGCTCCATGGTCCCCACATGGAAAGACTTGGCAGCAGAGCTCACCACATGGATGCCTGTAAACTGAGCTCAGCTTTCCCTTACAGCCCAGGAACAAGTTGTTTTCGATCTGGTGGTTCTGGGGCGAAGTGCCCAGGAAGTGAGTTGACAATGAGCCTCATCTGAAGGGTCAGAATGCTGGATTGTGTCCAGGGAGACCTTCAAATGTGTTCAGGGCTCAGGCGCCATGAAGGATTCTGGTCCCCTGAGGGTTGGACGCAGCTCCCAAGAGCCAGGTTGCCTTCTGGGGACAGGAGGTGTTCTGATTTGTTGCTCAGGGACCAAGTTTTGGAACATATGTAATTTTCCCAGAATTGCCTGTAGGCACAGATGGCTGCAAACCTAAGTTATGGTTCCATTGAGGTCCTACGGGCATGGGCATGTCAGGTTCCATTTTCTGACTCAGAGCCATTGACTTGGGTGTCTGCCTGGCAGTAGGTGTCTGGCATGTGTCAGACTGAGCATTTTGGTCCAGACCGGCCAACGAAATGGGATGGGCTCAGGGGCCTTGCAGCTGTCTCCCAATCTGGAGGGTTTGTGCAACTCTCATGGGCAGAGTTTCCATCAGGAGGGCAGGCAGAGTCTCCATCGGGAGGGCAGGCAGAGTCCTGTGCTGTGGCTCCAAAGGCCCCATGTAGGGGCCTGGTTAGCCAGAGGAATTTACTTGTAAACCCCGGATATAGGGACAGACCAGAGCATATAGCCATATCCAATCAGTGGGGCGCACATATATTAACTGTGGTGAGTTGAAATCTCTTTGGCCAACTGTGTGTGGGCCGCGCTCAACCACCTCTATTAAGGTTAGTCTGTGAGGCTTGTGGGGGAGAAGTAGGAGGAGTTATAATGGACATTGGAGAAGTAGAAGAAGTTAGAATAGCCATTGGAGAAATAGGAGGAGTTAGAATAGGAATTGGAGAAGCAGGAGAAGTTAGAATAGCTGTTAGAATAGCAGTTAGAATAGCCATTGGGAGCTATTAGGGTAGTCATAGGAGTGATAGCGTTGGGGTCGTAGGGAATATCGGAGCTTCAGGATCATGGGGAGCGTCTGGAGTGGCATTGCTGGGAGCAGGCATTACCTCGCTGCCCCGAGCTGCTGCGCCACCGCCAGTGGCCTTGCCACTCCGAGCAGAAGCAGCGCCGCCAGTGGCCTCACGGACTCAAACCGTGACCCTGCCGCGACCAGCCTCGCTGCTGTGGCCTTCTTGTAGAGTGGCCTTGTCCAGAGAGGCCTCCACTGGGGAGCGGCCTCATCATCGAGGGGCCTCGTCAGCAAGTGGCATCGTCTCGGAAGTGGCCTGGTCAGAGTGGTGTCATGGGGAGCAGAGTCTGAGTCGTCGGGGTTGCCATCCTCATCATCCTTGCCTCTTCATCATCGGGAGCGGCCTCGTCTGGGCAGTGGCCTTATCTGGGGAGCAACCTTGCTGGAGTGGCGTTGTCATCCTTGTCATCACCTCTTTGTCATTGGGAACGGCGTCCTCGTCATCATCGCTTATTCTTAAGAGATGGCCCGACCGGTCAGTTTGATTTTTCAATGCTTGGCGTGAAATAAAGCTTTGGTTGATTTTCACTTTGTGTCAGTCTCGTTCCTTTGATTCCACACCCTAACACTGGGGCCTCATCCGGGATCTAACAACGAGAACTGAACCAGCATTGGAATTTATGTTAAAAGCCTCCGGAGGTCTTGGGATCTTGTCTGTCTGTCTGGTTGGAGCTCCAGTGTATGGCCCACTGGGGAGAATTTGGATGCAGCCATGTTCCCCAGGGTGAAGTGGATGCGGGGATGCCCCATCCCTCTGCTGGTAGATCGACAGGGGTTTCAAGTCCCCCTGGGTGGTATGGGGTATTTGAGTCCCCCTAGATGATCAGGGGGTTCCAGTCCCCCTGGGTGGTCAGGGGTTCGCCGGGCGGTTTGAGTCCCCCTGGGTGGTCAGAGGCCTGCTGGGGGTTTCGAGTCTCTGTGGGCAGTCAGGGGCCTGATGGGGAGTTGAAGTCCCCCTGCGTGGTCTCTGGGGGTTCACGTCCCCCTAGGCAGTCACTGGATACCGAGAAAATCCCCACCAGCAGCAAGCTCTTGGTAAGGACTGCTGGGTCGGTGGTTGTCTTTGTGTTGTCTTTTTGTTGTCTGTTGTGTTGTTTGTTGTGCTTGAATGAATGGGGCAAGCAGAGAGTAAGGGGACACTGACTTTCATCTCTCTGTTTCTCATAGTAGATCTGGTTCTTTTCCCTCACTCATTTCGTGTATTAAGGGCTATAACTGGAGCCGACTGGTGTTAGTCTAACTCGGGACAGAGACTTTAAGGAATATTCCCAAGCAGCTGCCAAAACTCCCTTTGTTTCGGGGAATCCCTTGCCTTCTCTGGCCCAAGGTGGACTGCCTAGCCCCTCCCCCTTGCTGGCAGCAAAGCATGGTGTCTGAAGTGGAATGGGCCTAGGTGGAACATGAAATCTGTTAGCAAAGAGATGTCTGAACTGATGGTTAATTGTCTGTCCTGGGGTTTTAATGGGTAATTGTTAAAGTAGCTTTCAGAGTCTTTGGTAACCTGAAACTTTAAAGATTTGCTTGGATGACAAATGGGATGAAGTGCTAGGGCGCTGGTTGCTGGAAGTAGGTTTGTGTTTTTGAAATCTGTTGGTAAACATGTTTTGTGCTTAGCTGCTATTGCAACAGTTCACAATTGGTTAATATTTAGTCTTCACTAGAGATTGAGACCTTGCTAAGAAAATGTAAATGGTTTCCTTTGCCCACCCAGAATTGTAAATGAGGTCTCTGACTCATAAGGCTTTCTCCTGATATTCTAAGTTACTAAGGAAGTACTGATAAGTCAATGATAAACCTTGGTTTACATTTGGGTAAATTCTGTAACTACTCCAGAGGTTCTATACATTTCCTAAAGGTTTAATGTTTTGATAAGGGTCATCATTTGATATTTAACCATATCTATTCTGAGTTTTTGTCATTTGTAATTGTTTTAATTCTCTTGTAAGATGAATTCCACCATAAAGGAAATTCATATGGGAGACTTTCAGAACAAATACATGTCTTTGATATGTTGAAATCCTGGAACTGAATTTCCAGAAGTAAAAGTTGCACTCAGACTAAACCAGAATTATTACAGTGACTCAAGGTAAGAATGAGTCTCCAGGAGCTTTCCTAGAAAAGACTTATTGAAGCCTATAAAATGTATAGCCTGATCAACCCTGAGGCACCCAAAAATCAGGGGGCAGTGAATCTTGTTTTTGCCAGTCAGTCAGCCCCAGATATATGGAGGAAACTTCAGGAAATAGAAGGATTTTAAGGGAATAATCTGAGTTAGCAGGAATAGCAGAAAAGGTGTTTACCAATAGGGATGCACAGGAGGATGAAAAACAGACAAAAAACTAGTTAAGGTTTTGGCATTACATGGGATAGGTAGGGGATATTAAATGGAAGGAAAAGCCTAAGCACAGAGAAGGCAGGCGGGAAGACTTAGATTCAGATCAGTGCACTTACTGTAAGGAAAAAGGACATTGGGCCAGGGAGTGCCCCAAAAGGAAGACAACAATCCTCACCACCAGAGATTGAGGGGCCATGGTTCAGAGCCCCTCCCCAAACCTCGGGTAAAAATTGATTTTTTACCAAAAAAATCAGTTGATTTTTTGGTGGACACAGGAGCCCAATTTTCATCATTACTTAAACATATGGGAAAACTATCTGGGGAGGAAGTCTGGGTACAAGGAGCAAATGGCACAGAGAGACACAAATGGACAACAGAAAGGACTTTAAATTTGGCCTCTGGACTAGTTAAACATTGATTTTTGGTCCTCTCTAATGCCACATATAAATTGATGGCAAGAGATCTCCTCCATAAGTTAAGAGCCTGCATTCAGTTCTCAGAAGAAGACATTACTATTACCTTGAGACAACCCACTGTACAGGTGCTTATGGCAGCAGTAGATGAATACATCCTTTAAAAGCCAGGCTCAAATCCAGAGGAGACAAGGAGGAGCCTACTCCAAATCCTACAGGTCGAGTTTCCCAAGGTCTGAGCAGATGGTAAGCCTCCTGGCTTGGCTAAGGAACAATCAACAGTGGTGGTACAATTAAAGGCAAAGGCTATAGCTGTTCATGTTTGGTAGTACCCCCTTCCCTGGGAAGCAAAGGAAGGGATCAGAAAACACATTAAACTCCTAGGAGGAGACGGGATCCTAGTTCCTTGCAAATCTCCATGAAACACACCTTTGCTACCCATCAAAAAGGCTGAGACTGGGGAGTACCGACCCGTTCATGACTTCTGTGAAGTTAACAAATGGGTAGAAGATATCCACCCAACAGTGCCTAACCCCTATACCTTACTCTCCCTCCTGGGCCCCAAAAGAACTATGTATACCGTCTTAGATCTCAAGGATGCATTTGTCTACATATCTTTAGCAAGGGAATCTCTGTCCCTTTTTGCTTTTGAGTGGTCCAACCCACAGAAAGGGTTTCCAGGCCAACTGACCTGGACAAGACTTCCCCAAGGATTCAAGAATTCACCCACCATTTTTGATGTGGCCCTACACAAGGATTTGCTTGAGTACAGAACCTCCAACCCAGGAGTCACTCTGTTACAGTATGTTGATGACTTGCTGATAGCCGCTGAGGACTATGAGTCATGCTTTCCGGGGACAAGGACTCTCTTACAGACTGTGAAGGAAAAAGCGTATCGGATGTCAGCAAAAAATCACAGTTCTGTCAACGCCATGCCACTTATCTAGGCTTTGATCTCCATGAGGGAGTGCATTCACTGTCTGAGTCCAGGAAACAGGTGATCACCCAGTACCCCCGCCCCACAAAGTCCCGACAAGTGAGAGAGTTTCTTGGGACAGTGGGCTACTGTAGGCTGTGGATACCACAGTTTACAGAGGTTGCCCGACCTCTCTACGAACTGGCAAAAGGGGGGGGGGGGCTCACTATGATAGAGTGGACAGCTGAGGCCGAAGGAGCATTTTTGGGAATTACAAACAGCCGTACTGAGTGCTCCAGCATTGACTATCCCAGATGTTACCAAGCCCTTCCACTTGTAAGTTGATGAAAAATCAGGGGTGGCCAAAGGAGTTTTGACTCAGACGCTGGAGCCTTGGCAAAGGCCAGTAGCCTATCTTAGCAGGAAACTAGATCCAGTAGTGACTGGGTTCCCCTCTTGCCTCTGCATAATTGCTGCCATGGCCCTCCTGGTCAAGGATGCAAATAAATTGAATTTGGGTCAAAATCTCATCTTGACCACCGCCCACACCATTGAGGGCCTTCTCCAGACTCGCTGAGACCAATGGATGACAAACACCTGAGTGATGCGTTATTAGGCCCTCTTCCTCAGTGAATCAAGAGTGACCTTCAGGCCCCTTGCAGTGCTAAATCCAGCCATGCTGCTGCCAGATGAGCTGGCTGACCATCCACAGGACTGCGGGGAGGTCATAACCCAAGTCACAGGAATAAGGCCGGATCTCAGAGACTTTCCCCTCCCAGATGCTGAAATGACGCTGTTCACAGATGGGAGTAGCTACATGGTCAATGGAAAGAGGTATGAGGTGCCTGCAGTGGTTTATCCTGAGCAGAAACTCTGGACAGCAGCCCTGCCACACGGAACTTTGGCACAAAAAGCAGAACTGATTGCACTCACTAAGACACTGCAGATGGCCAAAGGTAAAACCACCAGTGTCTATACAGACAGCAGGTATGCCTTTGCTACTCTCCATATGCATGGGGCTATTTATAAAGAAAGGGTCCTGTTAACAGCAGAAGGAAAAGGAATAAAAAACAGAGGAGAAATACTGGATCTCCTCCAGGCTATTTGGGACCCAAAAGAGGTGGCTGTTATGCATTGCTCAGGACACCAAAAGGGGACTGATGTGATTTCAAAAGGAAACCAATGAGCAGATCAAGCCACAAAGCAAGCAGCCCGAGAATCAGTGCAAGAACTGGTTACACTCCTGGGAGCCCTACCAGAAAAACCGGACTATTCAGAAGAAGATTGAAAGTATTTACAGAAATGGGTTAAATCGGACTATGAAGGCGACTGGGCTAAGAATAAGCAGGAAAAATAACTCTTCCTCGAGGACGGAAGAATTATTTAGTAGCAAGAAGTTAGTAGACCAGATACATCAGGGTACTCATTTGGGGATACACAAACTCAAGAGCTTATAGGCAAGCAGTTCCAGGTTTCTAAATTAGGGCTTATGGTTTAGGATGTAGTTGATAGATGTGCTCAATGCCAGGCAGTTAATGTGAGAAGAATTAAAATGGGTAAGGTTCCTTACTTAAAAGAGGTAAGGAACCAGGAATTTATTGGGAAATAGATTTTACAGAAAAGAAACCCGGAAAATATGGGCACAAGTACATGTTAGTTTTTGTAGATACCTTTTCAGGTATCTTTTCCACCAAACATGAGATGGCAGGAGTGGTAGCCAAAAAGCTACTAGAAGAAATAATTCCTAGGTTTGGGCTTCCTCTTGCGAATGGGTCACACAATGGCCCTGCATTTGTGAGTTCAGTCTCACAGGCATTGGCCAAGACCTTGGGCAATAATTGGAAAATACATTGTGCCTACTGGCCCCAGATTTCTGGGGAAGTAGAGAAAATGAACCGGACTCTTAAAGACACGTTGGAAAAACATTCTGGAGAGTAGTGGTGGATGGGTGGATCTCCTTCCTTTCACCCTCCTCAGGGCATGATGCACACCCTATTTAAACAAGGTGACCCCATTTGAAATAATGTTTGGGAGATGCCCCCGCTCTGTCCTCGGCTACACGAGGTTGCCCTAGCAGAAATGACTGATCAGTCTGTAGTCCAGTCACTGCAGGCATTATAGCCTGTCTTAAAAGAGCCCACGCAGGGATCCGGACTGCCCACTCTGGTACGGAGACATAGGTAGAACTACATCCTTACCAACCCGGGGACTTGTTTTGGATATGTCGCTATCAAGTGGGAAACTTGGAGCCTCACTGGAAGGGACCATTTACTGTTATCCTGACCACCCCCATGGCAGTAAAATTTGATGGCATCAGGGTCTGGATTCATGTGGGTCACATCAAACAAGCTGAGGATGAGTACGCCCCCAAGAGATGGCAGCTGCAGACGATGGACCCCGCTTACCATGGACTAAAGCTAAGACTAAAAAAACTGAGTTTATTGTTACTCCTATTTTTACCTGTTTATGTAAAGTATAGGTGGGAATTTAGATGAACGGAACTAGGAAAAATGGAAAAGGTTATACAAAGCGTTGAATGGCTAACTCATCAGTCAACTGTGCACTACTGTTACTTTTTGGCCCCTGTATTGTAAAAGCCCTAATGTCATATGTACCAAGGAAAATTAGAGCGATAAAAATGTTAGTCTTACATGCCCAATATAACCTCCTTAAAACAGGAGAACATAGAACTGGCTGAAAAATCAAGGATTTGACTAATTTCCAAAGAAAAGGGTGGAATGTAGGGGCCTGGTTAGCCAGAGGAAATTACTTGTAAACCCCGGATATAGGGGTGGGCCAGGACAGATAGCCATATCCAATCACTGGGGTGCACATATATTAACTGTGGTGAGTTGAAATCTCATTGGCCACCTGTGTGGGCCAGGCTCAACCACCTCTATAAAGGTTATTCTGTGGGGGAAAAGTAGGAGTATTTAGAATAGCCATTGGAGAAGCAGGGGAAGTTAGAATAGCTGTTAGAATAGCAGTTAGAATAGTCGTTGGGAGCCATTAGGGTAGTCAAAGGAGTGTTAGCATCAGGGTTGTAGGGAGCGTTGGAGCTTCAGGATCATCAGGATCATTGGGAGCATTTGGAGCAGCATTGCTGAAAGCAGCATTGCCCCGAGCAGCAGTGCCACCACGAGTGGCCTCGCTGCCCAGGCAGCAGTGCCACCACGAGCGGCCTCGCTGCCCCCAGGCAGCAGCGCCACCGCCAGTGGCCTCGCCGCCACGAGCCACAGCCCTGCTGCACCCAGCCTTGCTGCCCCCAGCCGTGGCCCCTCTGCTACCAGCCTCGCCTCCCTGAGCTTCGGCCTCGCCGAGACCAGCCTCACTGGAGTGGCCTCGTCATCGAGTGGCCTCGTCCAGAACAGGTTCTTCTGGCGAGCGGCCTGGTCAGCAAGCGGCCTTGTCTGGAGTGGCCTCTTCTTCATCATAGGGAGTGGCCTCATCCTGCGTGTGACCACATCCGGAGAGGCCTTGTCTGGGGAGAGGCCTCATCTGGGGAGTGGCCTTGTCAGAGTGGCACCATGGGGAGCAGAGTCTGTGTCATCCGGGTTGTTGTCCTCGCCTCTTCATCATCGGGAGTGGCCTCATCCGAGCAGTGGCCTTGTTCAGGAAGTGGCCTCGCAGGGGAGCGGCCTCGTTGAAGTGGTGTTATCGTCCCCATTGTCATCGCCTCTTTGTTGCAGGGAGCGGTGTCCCCGTCATTGTCGCCAATTCATAAGAGATGGCACCGACCAGTCCATTTGATTTTCGATGCTTGGCGTGAAATAAAGCTTTGCTTGATTTTCACTTTGTGTCATTCTCATTCCTTTGATCATGGACCCTAACACCCATCCTGGAGGGCCTGTCAGGCAGGACTTTGGTGACAAAACTCTGCAAACACTAACTTGGGTTAGGATTAGGGGCGAGGTCCCCGCAGACCATGAGGGCAGTGCCTCAGGATCTGAAAATAGGGCGACCGGGAGGCGGGAGCACAGGCTTTTCTGTCTGGGTTGTGTGTCTCGGTTGGCCATGGAATGTAGGGGTGGACTCAGGGGTCTATGGGAGATTCTGCCTCTGTGGGGATTCTGCCTGACTCCCAAGGGTTTGCAGTCTTTCAGGGAGAATGAAAAGTGCTGTTTTCCGTTTCAGGGATACCGCCATTAGCAGGGATTCCAGATTTGGCTTCTGGGTCTAGGCACTGGGAGACCCGGACTGAGGGTGAGGATTTAGGTCTAGGGTCATATCAGGCCCGATATAGGGGCTCCTGGTCCAGCTAACGAGGGGTCCGACTTGAAAGCGGGCTCAGGTTGAGGGTCACAATGCCTGTTTGTGGCCAGGGCAACCCTCCTGGGTGGGCGTGGTCTCATGGGTCATGTAGCTGGCTCTGACTCTGAGGATTTGACCCCCATCCCCGCAGCAAGCTTTTCCTGCTGTAAGGAATGAGGAGTGCTCTTTTGTGCTTGAGGTTCCCCCATGACCGGGATTTGAGCTAAGGTCTGAGAACAGATGCATGAATACTCAGGTTGGGTAGATTTGACAGCCTTGGGCCATGGCTGGTCCCACCTGCATTGTATGGGACCTGCTACCTGGGTGTCGGATGGGAAGTTGGGGTTCAGGCTGTGTCAGACAGAGCATTAGTGCACGGGGAAGCCTAGGATATTAGTGTCCTGTTGAGGGCCATGCACATTGTTCCTCACGTGGGGATTCTGGGAAGATCCATAGGACCTTCTTCTTTCTGGAGGGCAGGCATAAGGCTGCATTGTGGCTCCAGAATTCCAAATATGGAGGGCTTGCTGGCCAGGAGGGTGAGAAATGAAGTCTGAACGCACAAACACCAGTTGAGTTCAGTGCCGATCGCATGGCAAATCCAATGTGCAGCATCTGACTAGAGTTCTCCAGCACCTGAGTCAGTGCACGTGTCACATGGTCGCTCACGCTGGAGTTCGTGTCCATGATGGCCGACGAATAGAGGGGTGGCCTCCTGAGGCCATGGAGGTTTTCCAGGCAGGGGCTTGTGAGCTGCTCCGAGCAGCAAGCTTTCCTTCTGTGGTACAGGGGGAGTCCATTTTGAGGGCTCCACGGTCCCCCATATGGAAAGACTTGGTAGCAGAGCTCTCTGCATGGATGCCTGCAATGCCCAACTCAATGTGGGAGGCCGCTATAAGGCTTGAGATGAGGACCAAACCAGGCCCTGACTTGTGTCTCCTTTAAAGTCCAAATAGCCTAACAAAAGGTTTAGGATGGAAAAGTTGAGTAGCACTGAGAAAGGGTCTGTCCTATGTGTTGTGCACTCACCTACTCGATTTCCCACATGCTTACTTGTTAGATGAGAGCAATTTGTTTGGGGTCATAAATTCATAACTGGTCCTTGCTGTTCCAGCACAGCTTATGAATCACTCTCAGGTTTGTTGTTACTTCTTGTATGTTTTGAGTCACTTTGGAGTCAGTGCAGCTGGTTAAGGAATTATCTGAAGACAGAGACCATTGGCCTTGGACAGTTTGCATTTAGACCGCGAGAAGTAGATAATGGGGAAGTCTGGAGGATTTTTTTGTGCATGTAGTAAATTCTTTTGTAATCAGTTAAAAGTAGTTATTGTTGGCTATATAATGCCTTGCTGCCTTGAATAAACTCAGCATTGGTGGAAATCATCCCCTATGCTCCTCTTGCCCCCATCTCTTTTTCTCTTTAATTTCTTTTCACCATCCTCTTACCCTCGCGCTTCCTGGTCGATTTCTCACATGGGCCGTGACAGCTCAGCTTACCCTTGTAGGCCAGGAAAAAGGCAGTTTCAATCTGGTGTTTCTGGGATGAAATGACCTGGGGGTTGCGTTGACAGAGAGCCTCATGCTGATGGATCTCATTGCTGGCTTGTGTCCAGGGAGACCATAGAATGTGGCGGGGGCTCAGGCACCATGCAGGATTCTCCTCCCCTAAGTGTTGTATGTAGCTCCCAAGAGTCAGGTTGCCTTCTGGGGACAGGAGTTGTTCTGTTTTGTGGCTCAGGGACCAAGTGTTGGCCCATATGTAGGTATTCCAGAACTTGCCTGTGAGGACAGATGCCTGCAAAACTAACCTAGGGTTCTGTTGTTGTCCTAGGGGCATGTCAGGTTCCATCATCTGACTCAGGGCCATTGACCAGGGTGTCTGCCTGAATGTAGGTGTGTTGGATGTGTCAGAATGCACATTTCTGTCCACAGCAGCCAAATAAATTGGGGTGGTCCAGCGTGAGGGTCTACCTGACACTCGCCCTGACTCAGTTGCTGGATATCTCAAGTCAGACGCTGCACATTGGAACTGTCATGAACTCGGCACTGAACTGAACCGGCACTTGTGCATTCAGATTTCCATCCTCAACCCCCTGGCCTGAAAGCCCTCCAGATTGGTTATACTGGAGCCACAACACAGCCTTCTGCCTTCCCTCCAGAAGGAAAAAAGGCCCTATGTTTCTGCCAAGTATCTCCACATAAGGATCGACCAGCATAGTCCTCGACGACACCCCAATATCCTAGGCCACACTGTGCACTAATGGTCAGTCTGACACATCCTGAGCCCCACATGTCCCGTCAGCCCCACAGTTAACGGGCCCCATATCCTGCAGGTGGGATCGGCCATGGCCCAAGGCTGTCATCACTACCCAATCTGGGTTTTCAGCCATCTGTGTCCAGACCATAGTTCAAATCCTGGCCTATGGGGTATGATCAAGCACAAAAGAGCACTCCTCCTGCCCAAAGCCAGGAAAAGCTTGCTATGGGGATGGGGGTTAAACCCTAATTGTGGGAGCCAGCTACATGGCCCATGAGAGCAGCTCACGCCCTCCCAGGAGGGCCGACCTGGCCAAAAACCGGCATTATGACCTTCAGTCTGAACCCACTTTGAAACAAGCCCCCTTGATAGATCTACCAAGAGCCCGCATATCGGGCCTGCCATGCCCATACGCCCAAATCCTCACCCTCGTTTTGGTTCTCCAGGCACCCGAACCCTGAATCCGACTCTGGAATCTCTGCTATGGCGGGACCCCCAAGATGGAAAACAGCAATCTACCCTTCACCACGGAAGACAGCAAGGCGTTGGGAGCTGGGCAGATTCCTCACAGAGGCAGAATCTCCCATTGCCCCATGGGGCTACCGCTACATTCCATGGCCAACAGAGACATGCAACCCAGACAGAAAAGCCTGTGCTCCCGCCTCCCCGTCCCCCTAATTTCAGGTCCGTGGCACTGCCCTCACCGTCTGCAGATCAGGCCTGTCATCACCTCGTCCCTAACTCAAATCCCGGCCTATGGGGAAACCTCAAGCAGAAAAGAGCACTCCACCTTCGCCACGATGTGAAAAGCTTGCTTTGGGGATGGGGGTCTAACCCTCAGAGCGGGAGCCAGTTGCATGGCCCCAGAGACCATGCCCACCAAGGAAGGCTGCGCTGGCCACAAACAGGCATTGTGACGCTCAGCCTGAGCCCGCTTTCAAGCCAGCCCTCTCGCTAGCTGGACCAGGAGCCCGCATATCAAGCCTGACATGCCTCTAGGCCCAAATCCTCACCCTCAATTGGGTTCTCCAGGCGCTTGGACCCAGAAGCCGAATATTGAATCCCTGCTATGGCGGGGCACCTGAGACAGAAAACAGCACTCTTCCCTTCCCCCTGAAAGACACCAAACCCTTGGGAGCCGGGCAGAATCCTCACAGAGGCAGAATCTCCCATGGCCCCTGAGGCTACCGCTACATTAAGTGGCCAACCGAGGCACACAACCCAGACAGAAAAGCCTGTGCTCCTGCCTCCCCATCACCCTCATTTCAGATCCCACGGCCCTGCCCTCACAGTCTGCATATGGGGCTTGCCATCCCCTCAGCCCTAAACCTATCCGGAATTTGTGTTGGCAGACTTTTGTCCCCAAATCCCAGGCCGACAGGCCTTCCAGGATGTGGCCACTGGAGCCTCAGCGCAGGACACTCCCTGCCCCCCTGAAGGAAACTGTGCCCCTCACAGTTGCACACAACCTCCTGATTGGGAGACACATGCATGCACCTGAGCCAACCCCAAATTCCTTTGCCACCTTGGAGAAAATGAGCATTCTGACACACGTCAGACACCTACCTCCAGGCAGACACCCAGATCAATGGCCCTGAGTCAGAAGATGGAAGCTGATATACCCCTAGGACCTCAACAGAACCCTAGCTTATGTTTTCAGGCATCTCTCTCCAGTGGCATACTCTGGAATACTTACATATGGCCCTACACTTGACCCCTGAGTCACGAAACAGAACACCTTCTGTCCCCAGAAGGCAACCTGGCTCTTGGGTGCTGCATCCAACCCTCAGGGGAGGAGAATCCTTCATGGCGCCTGAGCTCCCGCCACATTCTAAGGTGTGCCTGGACACAAGCCAGCATTGTGACCCATCAGAATGAGGCTCCATGTCACCTCAGGCCGCTGGGCACTTTGACCCAGATCCACCAGATCAAAACTGCCTTGTTCCTTGCCTGGAAGGGTAAGCGTAGCTGGCCTTTCCAGGCTTCCATGCGGTGACTTCTGCCACAACGTCTTTCTATATGGGGGACCCTGGTGCCACCAAAACGGACTCCCCCTTTCCCACAGAAGGAAAGCTTGCTGTTCGGTGCAGCTCATAAGCCCCAGCCTGGGAAGACCTCCATGGCCTCATGAGGCCACCCCTCCATTCGTGGGCCATCATGGAGACAAACTTCAGCATGAGCAACCGTCTGACACGTGCCCTGACTCAGGTGCTGGAGATCTCGGGTCAGACACTGCACATTTGTACTGCCATGCCCTCAGCACTGAACTGATCTCCCAAGATGTCTTGTTCATACATCTGTCCTCACAATCCTGGCAGCAAGACCACCAAATTGCGAATTCCGAGCAGACTTCTGCCTGCCCACTAGAATAAAAAATGGCCTTATGGTCGTGCCGAAAAACCACAAGAAATGATCCACCTTCCTGGCCCTAGGCCCAACTCCAAATTCTTAGGCCACCCTGTGCACTAATGGCTGTCTGCCACAGCCAGAGCTCAGATCTCTTGTCTGACACCCAGACAGCTGCCTGCATATCCAGTGTTCAGACCTGCCATGGTCCTAGGCCGTCATCTCTAACTAACCAGAGTTTTCTAGGCATCTGTCCCCTTCTTGATCTCAAATGCCTGCACGTGGGGGTACCTGATGCACAAAACAGAATTCCTCCATCCCCTTGGCAGGAAACCTTGGTGCTGGCGTTGGTGTCAAAGTCAAATACTCAGAGGAGGTGAAACCTGCATGGCCCATGAGGGCAAGCCCACACTTGAGAGCTGACCTGGGCATAAGCATGCTTTGGGACCCTCAGCCTGATCCCCGTTTTCAAGCAGGGCCTTGAGTAGCTGGACCAAAATCACTCATATTGGGCTTGCCATGCCTCTTGGCCCCAATCTAACCAAAGATAAGTTTTCCAGTTCCCATTCCCAGTGCTCTGCCATGGAATCCCTCCTTTGGAGGGACTCTTGAGACAAAAACAGGACTCCTCCCTTCAGAAACCATGACCCCACACTCTTGATAGCCGGGCCAAATCCCCAGAGAGGGAGAATCGACCATAGCCCCTGAGGCCACCCCTCCATTCCATGACCATCCTTGACCCCCTCAGGGTCTGCAGATCGGGCCATGCCCTCATCCCGAAAACTATCCGGAGTTTGTGTTTTCCCACTTCTGTCCCCACAGCCCGGCCCACATACCCTTTAGTCTGGGCCCTCTGGAAACACACTGCAGGACAGTACCTGCCCTTTCGAAGGAAATGGAGATCTTTCCATTGGCCACAACCCTACAGGTTAGGAGAAACCTGAAAGTCTCCCATGGCCATCCCAATATATAGCCTGCCCTTGACAAACCAGGGTATTTTACCAAAACTGAGCAACTACCTCCACTCTGACACACAGACAGATGTCTCCCCAGAGACAGAAGATTGAGCCGGACAAGCCCCTAGGTCCTAATCTGATCCCTACCTTACATGTCCAGGCATCACTCCTTAGAGGCCTGGTTTCGAATCCCAGCATATGGGAGTTTCCTGAGGCTCAGAACAGAACACGTCCAATCTCCAGATGGGAACCTTACTATTTGGATCTCTTTCAAACACTCAGAGGAAAAGAATCCTGCAGGTACCCTGAGAAACGGCCACATCCATGGTCTCCATGGACACAAAGTCGCATTATGTCCCATCACCATGGGAGTCCATTACAACATAGCCCCCTGGGCAGCTAGCCGCAGAGTCAGCAGATCGAACATACCTCATCCTTAGGAGCTAGTGGGAATGTGAGGTGGGCTTTCTGCACATCCATCCTTTGAGCCCTGCTCTCGAATCTTTCCACATGGGGGAGAATTGAGCCATCCAACAGGACTCGCCTTTCCCACTGAAGGAAAACCTGCTGTCTGAAGCAGATCACAAGCCCCAGATTGGGAAAACCTCCATGGCCTCATGAGTCCACCCTTCCAATAAGCGGCCATCATGGACAAAAACTCCAGCCTCAGCCAAAGTCTGATACTCTCCCTTACCTCAAATGCCGCAGATCTAGATTCATCCTCTTCAAGTGGGCCTGCAGTGCCCTCTAGCAGAAACCGAACCCTAGCTTGTGTTTTCAGACTGCCTTCCTCACACTCCTGGCCCACAAGCCCTCCATATTGACAATTATAGAGCCACAATGCAGCAATCTGCCTGCACAACAGAAGAAAAACGTGCCTTATGGGGCTGCACAAAAACCCCAAATGAGGATCCAACTGTGCAGCCCACTGCTCCACCCCAATTTAATAGGCCACCCTGTGCACTAATGTGCTGTCTGCCACAGCCTGAACCCAAAACTCCAGTCAGAAATGCAGAAGGCTGACTGCATATGCAGTGGTTCAGACTTGCCATGGCCCTAGGCCATCATCTCTACCCAAACTGGGTTTTCAGGCATCTGACCCCGAACCTGATCTCAAATGCCTGGACATGGTAGAACATGCTGCACAAAACAGAACTCCTCCTTAGCCATGGCAGGAAACCTTGCTGTTGGCATGGGTGTCAATGTCAAATACTCAGAGGAGGAGAAACCTGCATGGCCCATTTGGCCAGGCCCACTCCTGAGTGCCACCCTGGGCATGAAAACACGTTGGCACCCTCAGCCTGAGCCCCATTTTCCAACAGGGCCTCTTGGGACTGGACCAAGAGCCTCATATTGGATTCTAGGCCCCAATGCTAACCAAAGCTAGGGTTTTCCAGAACTCTGACATGGAATCCCTACTTTGGAAGCACTGTTGAGACAGAAAACAAGACTTCTCCTTCCCATACCATGAACTCAAACTCTTTGTAGCTGGGCCAAATCCCCAGAGATGGACCATTGACCCTGGGCCCTGATGCCACCCCTCCATTCCACGGCAATCCTAGACATAAAATCCAGAGACAAAAGCCTGAGCTAAGACCTCACACTTGCCCTTATATCCAATCCTGAGGAGCTACCTTCAGGGGCTCTAGATTGGGCCTGCCATAACCTCGGCCCAAAATCTAACATGAGTTTGTGTTTTTAGACCTCTGTCCCCACAGCCCTGTCCCACACACCCTCCAGGCTGGGCCCTCTGGAACCACACAGCAGGATGGTGCCTGCCCTTTCAATGGAAACGACCCTTTCCATTGCCACCACCCTACAGGTGAGGAGAAATCTGATAGGTCCCCGTGGCCATCCCAATTCCGTAGACCGCCCTGGACAAAAAGGCACATTCTGACCCAACCTGATCAACTATCTCCACTCAGACATGCAGACAGATGTTGCCACACAGACAGAGGATTGAGCCAGATGTGGCCCTGACCCTAATCTGAACCCTAGCTTAGGTGTCCAGGCATCACTCCTCAGAGGCCTGGTTCCCAAGCCCAGCATATGGGGGCTTCCTGAGGCACAGAACAGAACACCTCCCGTCTCCAGATGGGAACCTTATTATTTGGAGCTGTGTAAAACCCTCAGGGGAGGAGAATCCTGCAGGGCCCCTGAGCCACCACCAGGTTCCAAGGTCTCCATGGACACAAAGCCGCATTATGTACCATCAGAATGGGAGTCCATTTCAAATCAGCCCCCTGGGAAGCTGGTCCCAGTGCCAACATATCGAACCTGCCTTGTCCCTAGAAGCCAGTGGGAATGGGAGTTGGGCTTTCTGCGCATCCACCCTTCGAGCCCTGCTCTGGAGTCTTTCTGTATGAGACAGCCTTGAACCATCCAACAGGAGTCGCCTGTCCCACTGAAGGAAACCTTGCTATCCGGAGCAGCTCACATGTCCCAGAGTGGGAAAACCTCCATAGCCTCATGAGTCCATCATGGACACAAACTCCAGCCTCAGCCAACGTCTGATACTTGCCCTTACCTCACATGCTGCAGATCTCGATTCAGCCTCTGCAGAATGGGCCTGCCTTGCCTTTGTCCTGAAACCTCACCCTAGCTTGTGTTGTCAGACTGCCTTTCTCAAACTCCTGGCCCACAAACCCTCCAGATTTGCAATTCTTGAGCCACAACGCAGCACTCTGCCTGCACAACAGAAGAAAAAGGGGCTTTATGGGGCTGCCCAGAAACCCCAAATGAGGTTCTACCTGCACGGCCCTCAGACGCACCCCAATTTCATAGGCTGCCCTGTGCCCTAAAGTGCTGTCTGCCAGAGCTTGAGCACACACCTCCCGTCAGACACCCAGATAGCTGGCTGCATGTCCAGCGGTTCGGACCTGCCATGGCCCTAGGCCGTCATCTCTACCCAACCTGGGTTGTCAGGCATCTCTCTCTGGATCTGATCTTAAATGCCTTCACATGGGGGAACCTGATGCACAAAACAGAACTCCTTCCCCATGGCAGGAAACCTTGCTGTTGGCGTGGGTGTCAAAGTCAAACTCTCAGAGGAGGACAAACCTACATACCCATAAGACCAGGCCTACGCTTGAGGGACGCCCTGGGCATGAACACGCTTTGGGACCCTCAGCCTGCACCCCTTTTTCAAACAGTGCCTCTTGGTAGCTGGAACAAGAGCTCGCATATTGGGCTTGCCATACCCCTAGGCCCCAATCCTAACCCAAGCTGTTGATTTTCAGTTCCTGTGCAGAGAGCTCTGCCGTGAATCCCTCCCTTAAGAGTCCCAAGAGGGACTCTTGACACAGATAATAGTACTCCTCCCTTCCCACACCATGACCCCCAACTCTTGGGAACCTGGCCAAATCCCAAGAGAGGGAGAATTTACCATGCCCCTGAGGCCACCCCTTCATTCCACAGTCACCCTTGACACAAAATCCAGAGACAAAATTCTTAACTACGGCCTCACACTCACCCTTATTTCCTATCCCGAGGAGCTCTCCTCAGTGTCTGTAGATCGGGCTTGCCATACCCTTAACACGAATCCTAACCTGAGTTTCTGTTTTCATATTTTTGTCTGTAAGGGCCTACTTAATCAGAGGAAGCCATTTCATTTTTTATGCAGTAAACTTAGACTGACCCTGCCCCTCCCAGAGGAACTTACTTGCAAAGTGTAGATACTAGGGTGGGTCAGGCCAGGCAAAGAATTCTAATCATTCGGACGGGCATATATCTACTAGGGTTAAACTGAAATTCAATTGTCCACCCATGTGTTACCTAGCAGGGTTTTTTGTGTGTGTGGCACACCTAGCATGACTGTGCAGTTTTCTCTGTGTATTGCAATCTCATTGACCACCTGTGTATAGCCTGGCTAAACTACCTCTATAAAAGTAACTCTGTGAGGCTGGGAGGGGTTGATTCTTTGCAAGAGATGGCCCTGACCAGTCAGTTTGATTCTCCATGCTTGGTGCGAAATAAAGCTTTGCTTGACCTTTGCTTTGTATCAGTCTCGCTCCATTGATTACAGACTCTAACACTGGGGGCTCGTCCCCGATCAAACAACAAGAACTGAGACAGCATCAGAATTTCTGAGAAAGCCTCCGGAGGTAAGATCTTGAGATCCTGTCTGTTTGGTTGTGGAGGTCCAGGGTATGGCCCACTGGGGAGAAACTGGATGCAGGCATGCTCCCAGGGCTGGAGTGGATGCAGGAGATGCCCCATCCCTCTTCTGGGACCTGCCAGGGGGTTTTAGTCCCCCTAGTAGTTCAGGAACCTGCCAGGGGTTTCGAGTCCCCCTAGGCAGTAAGGGGGCCGAGAAAATCCCCACCAGCGGGTGGTGGTGGGAGACAGAAAAACTCCACCAACCGCTGGGTCTGGATGTCTTTGTCTTGTCTTTTGTTGCCTGTTGTGTTGCTCATCCCTAGGGGACAGAGAAAATCCCCACAGTCGAGCGTCTCTAGGGGGCTGAGAAAACCCCCACCAGCAGCAGGCTCTGGGTGAAGGCCGCTGGGTCTGCAGTTGTTTTTTCCTGTCTTTTCGTTGCCTTTTGCGTTGTTTGTTGTGTTTGAAGAAATGGGGCAAGCAGAGAGTAAGGGGACTCTGACATTTGTCTCTCTGTTCCTCATAATAGATATGTCTTCTCCCTCACTCATTTCTTGTGTTAAGGGCTATGACTGGAGCCAACTGGGTTAGTCTAACTCGAGACAGAGACTTTAGGGAATATTCCCAAGCAGCTGCTGAAACTCCCTTTATTCAGGGAATTTCTTGCCTTCACTGGCCCAACGTGGACTGCCTAGTCCCTCCCCCTTGCTGTCGAGAGAGCAGGTTGTCTGAAGTAGAGATGGTTATTTGTCTGTCTCAAGATTTTACTAGGTAATTGTTAAAGTGGCTTTTGAAGTCTTTGGTAACCTGAAACTGTGAAGGGTTGCTTGAATGACAAATGGAATTAAATTTTTTGGATTTAGGTCTTAACCAAATGGGATAAAATGCTAGAGCGTTGGTTGCTGGAAATGAGTTTGTGCTTTGGTAATCCGCTGGTGAACATGTTTTGTGCTTAACTGATTCTCAAATTTACCTTCTAAGAATTCTCTTGTAAAATGACTTCTGCCTAAAAGGAAATTCATATGGAAAGACTTTCAGGACAAATACAGGCGTTTGATATGTTGAAATCCTGAACTGAAATGGGTAAGATTTTACAGAAGTAAAATCTGCATTCAGACTAAGGCAGAATTAGTAACATGGGACTAGGTGAACTGAAAGATTGTAATGTTCTTTCTCTTGATGTTTTGTCTTATTTTAAACATTAATGTTTCTGTAATGTTTGCTCTTCCAGACTAGGGAAACTTTTTCTTAAGTTACCTATAACTGGCAGAGATGGAAAATTAGTCATTTGTAAACAAATCAAGGTAATCAACTCTTTCTATCTGAACCCTCTGAAACCAAAAAGTCTCAGCAAGTATTCTTTCTTCCATGGCAATCAGTCATTTGCATAAGCTCAATAAGAATCTCTTCACCTTGTAACAGAAAACCATTGGAAACATTGGTTATTTTACAAAGGCTTTGACTGGAATGTAATATTTGAAAAGACTCATATATGACTACACATCTGAAAGGATGTAAGGTTGACTTTATAAAACCTGGAACCGTAAAGACCTTTGGAACTGTTGACCTGATACCTTGCTTACAGATTTCCCAGCAGCCTCACCAGGTGAGTAAAGGATGCTATGGCAGGTGCAGGTACCTCAGGATACTTTGGGGACCTCAAAAAGAGGAATTTGCCCAAATAGACAGTTATTGCAGGCATGTCTGTGGCAAGTACGTAGCTTGGCTTCTGGTCTGGAGAGGCAAATATAAGTTCAACCTAGAGATTCCTTATGAAAAGATCCAGCAATGCAGATTCCAAAAGGTTTATATGATCACTCACTGTTATTGCAGAGCTTATATAAAAAATTAGGCCAAGTTTGTTACAACTGGACTTGTTTTTCAAATAAATTAGTCCTGATTTGGCTGAATTAGGAAACGAGGGTTATTTTAGAGAGAAAAAATATGTTTTAATAACACACTGTTATGGATGTTAAATTCTAGATTTCATTGTCTACCTAAGCTAGACAACTTGAGGTAAACTTCAGGGAAGTTGCATGATAGCTTGTTTAGATGATCTTGATTTTGTCAGTCAGTCAGCCCCAGATATAGGGAGGAAACCAGAAAATTAAAGGATTTGAAGGGAACAATCTTACTGAGTTAGTGGGAATAGCAGAAAAGCTATTTAACATCAGGGATGGACAGGAGGAAGGTTTTGACCTTCATGAGGCAGGTAGGGGATGGTAAAAGGAAGGAAAAGCCTAAGCACAGAGAAGGCAGGCAGGAAGACTAAGTTTCAGATCAGTGTGCTTACTGTAAGGAAAAAAGACATTGATCCAGGGAGTGCCCCAAAAGGAAGACAGCAATGCTGGCCACCAGAGAATGAAGGATCCATACTTTGAAGCCCCTCACCAAACCTCTAGTAAAATTGAAGTGGAGGGGAAATCAGTTGATCTTTGATGGACACAGGAGCACTATTTTGTTCATTGCTTATTTGAAAGATGCATTTTTTTCTGCATATCTATAACAAGTGAGTCTCATCCCCTCTTTACTTTTGACTGGTCCAATCCATGGAAGTGTTCCAAGGTCAGATCACGTGGACAAGACTTCTGCAAGGGTTTTAGAGTTCACCCAATATCTTTCTCGAGGTCCTACACAAGGATTTGCATGAGTAGAGAATCCCCAACCTGGGAGTCACGCTCTTACAGTATGTTATTGACTTGCTGATAGCCGCTGAGGTCTATGAGTCATGTTTGTGGGGACGAGAGAGCTCTTTTAGACTCTGCAGGAAAAACGGTATCCGGTGTCAGTAAAGAAAGTACAGCTCTGTCAGAGCCACGCCACTTGTCTAGGCTTTGATCTCCATAAGGGAGTGCGTTCACTGTCAGAGTCCAGGAAACATGTGATCACCCAATACCCCCACCCCATCACGTCCCCACAAGTGAGGGAATTTCTTGGGATGGGGCTACTGTAGGCTGTAGATACCACAGTTTGTGGAGATTGCCCAACCTCTCTAGGAACTGGCAAAAGGGGGGCTCACTATGATAGGGTGGGCAGCTGAGGCAGAAGGAGCATTTTGGGAATTACAAACAGCCTTATTGAGTGCCCCAGCATTGACCATCTCAGATGTTACCAAGCCCTTCCACTTTTATATGGATGAAAAATAAAGGGTGGCCAAAGGAGTTTTGACTTAACTCTGGGTCCTTGTAAAAGGCCAGTAGCCTATCTTAGAAAGAAAGTACATCCAGTAGCAGCTGGGTTCCCCCCGTACCTCTGCATAATTGCTGCCCCGGCACTCCTGGGCAAGGATGCAAGTAGATTGACTTTGGGTCAATATCTCATCTTGACCATCACCCACGCTATCGAGGGCCTTCTCCAGACTCTAACCGACTGATGGATGACAAACGCCTGAGTGACGGTATATCAAACCCTCCTCCTCAACAAATCAAGTGTGACCTTCCAGCCTCCAGTAGTGCAAAATTCAGCCACGCTGCTTCCAGAGGAGCTGCCTGACCATCCACAAGATTTCAGGCATGTCCTAACCCAAGTCACAGGAGTAAGGCTGGACTCAGAGACATTCCCTTTCTGGATGTGGAGTTGAGTCTGTTCACAGACAGAAGTAGGTACATGGTGGATGGAAAGAGGTATGCGGGGGCTGCGGTCGTTTCCCCTGAACAGGAACTCTGGATGCCAGCCCTCCCACATGGAACATAGGAGCAAAAAGCGGAGCTGATTGGACTCACCAAGGCAATGCAGATAGCCAAAGGTAAAACCGCCAACACATCTATATGGACAGCAGGTACGCCTTTGCTACTCTCCATATTCATGGGGCTATTTATAAAGAAAGGGGCCTATTGGGGCACCTGGGTGGCTCAGTGGGTTAAAGCCTCTGCCTTCGGCTCAGGTCATGATCCCAGGGTCCTGGGATCGAGCCCCACATCGGGCTCTCTGCTCCACAGGGAGCCTGCTTCCTCCTCTCTCTCTGCCTGCCTCTCTGCCTAGTTGTGATTTCTCTCTGTCAAATAAATAAAATTAAAAAAAAAAGAAAGGGGCCTATTAATAGCAGAAGGAAAAGGAATTAAAAACAGAGGAGAATTATTGGCTCTCCTCCAGGCTATTTGGGACCCAAAAGAGGTGGCTGTCATGCATTGCCTGGTGATCTGATTTCAAAAGGAAAACAATTAGCAGATTAAGCCGCAAAGCAAGCAGCCCAAGAAACAGTGCGAGAACTGGTTACACTCCTGTCTCCAGCCCTACCAGAAAAACCGAACTATTCAGAAGATTTAAAGTATTTACAAAAATGTGCTACATTAGACCATGAAGGGGATTGGGCTAAGACTAAAACAGGAAAATTAATTCTTCCTCAAAGACTATGTAAGAAGTTAGTAGGCCAGATACATCAGGATACTCATTTGAGGACACAAAAACTCATGGAACTTATAGGCAAGCAGTTCCAGGTTTCTAAATTAGGGCACATGGTTCAGGATGTTGTTGATAGATGTGCTCAATGCCAGACAGTTAATGTGGGAGGAACTGGAATCAGAAGAGGAAAAAGATAAAGAGTTAAGAAACCAGGAATTTATCGGGAAATAGATTTTACAGAAATGAAACCCAGAAAATATGGGAACAAGTATATGTTAGTTTTTGTATATACCTTTTCAGGCGGGGTAGAGGTTTTTTTCCGCAAAACATGAAATGGCAGGAGTGGTAGCCAAAAACGC
Source organism: Meles meles (assembly GCF_922984935.1). Classification (NCBI taxonomy): domain Eukaryota; kingdom Metazoa; phylum Chordata; class Mammalia; order Carnivora; family Mustelidae; genus Meles; species Meles meles. The sequence goes on along the minus strand of NC_060088.1, from coordinate 44,436,590 downwards.
TATTAGAAGAAATAATTCCTAGGTTTGGACTGGCTCTTGAAGTTGGGTCAGACAATGGCCCTGCATTTGTGAGTTCACTCTCGCAGGCATTGACCAAGGCCGTGGGCACTAATTGGAACCTACATTGTGCCTACCAGCCCCAGAGTTCCAGGCAAGTAAAGAGAATGAACCGTACTCTTAAAGAGACCTTGACAAAGCTAATTCTGGGGACTGGAAGTGGATGGGTGGATCTCCTTCCTTCTGCCCTCCTCATGGTGTGATGTACACCCTAGTTAAACAAGGTGACCCCATTTGAAATAAGGTTCAGGAGACCCCCCCACCTCCACTCTGCCTTAAGCTACAAGAGGTTGACCTAGCAGAAATGACTAATCAGTCTGTACTCCAGTCACTGCCGGCATTACAGTCTGTCTGAAAAAAAAACTCACACAGGGATCCAAACTGCCCACACTAAGATGGAGACAGAGGTGGAACCACATCCTTACCAACCCAGGGACTTAGTTTGGATACGTTGCCATCAAGTGGGAAACTTGGAGCCTCACTGCCTGGGACCGTTTCCTGTCATCCTGACCACCCCCTCAGCAATAAAAGTAGAAGGCATGAGGACCTGGATTCACACAGGTCACGTCAAACAAGCCGAGGATGAGGACAAGGACGCGCCCCAGAGATGGAAGCCACAGCCAATGGACCCCACTGACTGTGGACTAAAGCTAAGATTCAAAAGACTAGGAGTTCATTGTCCCTACTATTGTTACCTGTTTATATAAAGGATAAGTGGGAAATTAGAAGAACAGAATTAGGAAAAATGGAAAAGGTTATACAAAGCAGTAAATGGACAACTCATCAGCTGACTGTGCACTAATGTCATTTGTATAAGGGAAAATTAGAGTGATTAAATGTAAGTATAACATAGAACTGGCTGAAAAGTCAAGGATTTGAGTCCTTTCCAATGTAAAGGGGGGGAATGTAAGGGCCTACTTATTCAGAGGGAGCCATTTTGTTGTTTATGCAGTAAACTTAGATTGACACTATGCAGTAAACTTAGATTGACCCTATGCAGTAAACTTAAATTGACCCCATGCAGTAAACATAGATTGACCCTGCCCCTCCCAGAGGACCTTACTTGCAAAGCCCAGATATAAGGGCGGGTCAGGCCAGGTAGAGACAGTTAATCAGTGGGGTGAGCATATATCTATTAGGGTGAATTGTAATTCAGTTGGCCGATCATGCATGACCTAAAATGACTGTGCACTTTTCTCTGTGTATTGCAATCTCATTGGCCACCTGTGTATAGCCCGGCTAAACTACCTCTATAAAAGTTAGTCTGTGAGGCCAGGATGGGTTGTCTCTTTGTAAGAAATGGCCCTGACCATTCTGTTGATTGTCCACGTTTGGTGTGAAATAAAGCTTTGCCAGACCTTCGCTTTATGTCAGTATCCCTCCTTTGATTACGGACCCAAACAGAGTGAAAACACAAGCAACGGTTAAGTTCAGAGCTGAGCGTGTGGCAGTTCCAATGTGCAGCGGCTGATTTGAGATCTCAGGCACCTGAGTAAAGGCGAGTGTCATATGTCTTCTCACGCTAGAGTTTGTGCCCATGATGGCCAACGATTGGGGAGGAGGCCTCATGAGGCCATGGAAGTTTCTCACGCTAGGGCTTGTGAGGTGCTCCAAACTGCAAGGTATCCCACTGTGGCACAAGGCGAGTCCGCTGAGATGGCTCCAGGGTCCCCCATATGGAAGAATTGGATAGCAGAGCTCTCTGCATGGATGCCTGGAAAGCCCACCTCATGTACCATTGCAGTCAAGGTACAGGGCAAGATCAATCTGCTGGCTCTGGTGCAAAGATCCAAGGGCACTGAGTTGACAGGGATTCACAGTCTGACAGGTCACAATGCTGGTTGGTGCCCAGGGAGACCTTAGAATGGGGCAGTGGTTCAGGGGCCATGCAGGATTCTCCTACCCTGAGGGTTGGATCCATCTCCCAAGAGCAAGGTTTCCTTCTGAGGACAGGAGGGGTTCTTTGTGGCTCAGGGACCATATGTTGGACCATATGTTGGTTTTCCAGAACAGGCCTTGGCGGACAAATGCCTGAAAAGCTAAGCTAGGTTACTAATGAGGATCTAGGGGCAAGTCAGGTTGAATCTTCTGACACAGGAAATTTGACCTGCATATCTTCCTGAAGTTTGGTGCCTAGGGTGTGTCAGACTGCACAATTTTCTCCAGAGCGGCCTACGAAATTGGGGTGGGCTCAGGGGTGTGGCAGGTTTCTACTAATCTGGAGGGTTTGGGCAATTGTGACGGGCAGAGTTTCCCTTGGTAGTGCAGACCCAATGCTGCGTTGTGGCTCCAGAGGCCCCATCCTGGAGGTCATGTGGTCCAGGGCTTTGGGGACAGAAGTATGCAGACACAAACTTGTGTTGGGGTTAGAGGCAATGTGATGGCAGGTCCTATCTGCACACCCTGAGGGCAGCTCCTTAGGATTTGAAATTCGGGCAGATGGGAGGGAGTAGCCCAGGCTTTTCTATCTGAATGGTGTGTATAGGATGGTCACAGAAAGTAGCGGTGCCCTCATGGGTCCATTGGAGTTTCTTCCACTCTGTGGATTCTGCCCAGCTCGCAACAGTTTGGTGTCATTCTGGGGTAAGGGAAGAGTGCTGTTTTCCATCACAGGGTTCTTGCCCAAACAGAGATTCCAGAGAAAGGTTCTGGGTCCGGGCACCTAGAGAACCCCACCAAGGCTTAGGATGTGGGCCTAGGGGCATTGCAGGCCCACTCTGGGGGATCCTTCCCCACCTCCCGAGGGGGCTTGTTTGAATGCGGCCCAGGCTGAGGGTCACAATGCCTGTGCCCAGGGAAGCCCTCTTGAGTGGGCGTGGTCTCAGGAGCCATGCAGCTGGCTCTCACTCTGAGGGTTGGACACACATCCCAAAAGCCAGGTTTCCTGTGATGGGGAAGGAGGAGTACTCTTTTGTGCTACAGGTTCCCCCACAGGCAGGGATTTGAGCTAAGGTCTTTGGACAGATGCCTGAATACTCAGCTTGGGTAGAGATGATGGCCTTGGGCGACAGCAGGTGCCACCTGCAGGATATGGGGTCCGCTATCTTGGTGGCTGACAAGAGGTCGGGGCCCAGGCCAGGTCAGCCAGAGCATTAGTGCCCAGGGTGGCCTGTGGTATTGGGGTGCCATCGAGGGCTGTGCAGTTGGATCCTCATGTGGGGTTTCCAGGAAGGCCCATAGGGCACTTCTTCTTTCTGGTGGGCAGACAGAGAACTTCGTAATGACTCCAGAATTCCCATTCTGGAGGACTTACAGGCCAGGAGTGTGAGGATGGAAGTCTGAGAACACAAGTTACTGTTCAGTTCGTGCTGAGGCCATGACATTTCCAATGTGCAGCAGCTGATTCGAGATCTCCAGCACTGAGTAAGGGTGAATGTCAGATGCCTGCTCACGCTGGAGTTTGTGTATATGATGGCCGATGATTGGATAGGTGACATCAAGAGGCGATGGAGGCTCTCCCACGCTGGGACTTGTGAGCTTCTCCAAACAGCAAGGGTTCCCTCTGAGGGACATGGTTAGTCTGGTTTAATGGCTCCAGGGTCCCCCATGTGGAAAGATTTGGTAGCAGAGCTCTCCACTTGGATGACTGGAAGCCCACCTCACGTTACCATTGCAGCCAAGGAACAGGGCAGGTTCGATCTTTTGGCTCTGGGGTGACGTTCCAAAGGGGCTGAGTTGACAGGGGTTCTCAGGCTGATGTGTCACAATGCTGCTTGCTGTCCGAGGAGACATTAGAATGTGACGGGAGCTAGGGGCCATGCAGGATTCTACTACCATGAGGGTTGGACCCAGTGCCCAAGAGCAAGGTTTCCTTCTGGGGACAGGGACCGCATGTTTGGCTCAGGGACCACATGTTGGACCATACATTGGCATTTCAGAACAGGCCTCTGGGGACAGATGCCTGAAAACCTGTTAGGGTTCCAATGAGCGCCTAGGGGTTTGTCATGTTCTATCTTCTGACTCACCGCCATTGACCTGCGTGTCTGCCTGGAGGTAGGTGCCTAGGGTGTGTCAGACTGGGCATTTTTTGTCCAGAGTGGACCATGAAATTGGGATGGGCTGGGGGGCCTTGCAGATTTCTCCTAATCTGGGGGGTTTGGGCAACTGGGAGGGGTAGAGTTCCCGTCTGGAGGGCAGGCTCAGTCCTGCCGTGTGGCTCTGGAAACCCCATCCTGGAGGCTATGTGGGCCAGGGTGATCCTCCTGAATGGGCTTGGTCTCAGGGGCCATGCAGCTGGGGCTCCCAATCTGAGGGTTGGGCACCCATCCCAGCAGCCAGGTTTCCTGCTATGGGGAAGGAGGAGTACCCTTTTGTGCTTCAGGTTCCCACATAGGCTGGGATTTGAGCTAAGGTCTGGGGACAGATGTTTGAATACCTACGTTGTTTAAATGATGGCCTCAGGTCACGGCAGGTACAACCTGCAGGATCCACATCCCTCTATCTGGGTGGCTGACAGGAGGTCAGGGCTCTGGCTGTGTCAGACAGAGTTTTATTGCACATTGCAGCCTATGATATTGGAGTGCCATCGAGGACTGTGTAGGTGGATCCTCATGTGGTTTTCTTAGCAGACCCTTAGGGTACCTCTTCTTTCTGCTTGGCAGGCAGAAGGCTGTGTCATGGTCCCCAAATTTCCAATGTAGAGGGCTTGAGTGCCAGGAGTGTGAGTACAGAAGTCTGAAAACATGAGCTATGGTTCAGTTCAGTGTCGAGTCCATGGCAGTTCCAATGTGTAGCAGCTGATTCGAGATCTCCAGCATCTGAGTGTCAGATGTCTGCTCACTCTAGGTTTGGTGTCCATGAGGGCCAAAGAATGGAGGGGTGGCCTAAGAGGCCATGGATGGTTTCCCACACTGGAGCTTGTGAGCTGCTCCCAACAGCAAGGTGTCATTCTGCGGGAGAGCAGCAGTCCGGTTGAATGGCTCCAAGGTCCCCCATATGGAAAAATTGGAGAGCAGAGCTCTCTGCATGGTTGCACAAAAAGCACACATCCCATTACCATTGCTGGGGAACATGGCAAATCAATACCATCAGTCCAAAACATAAGCCGAGTTTGTGTTTTCAGACTTCTGCCCCATAGCCCTGGCCCACAAACCATCTAGGCTGGAACCTCTGGAACCACACCTCAAGACTGCCTTCCCTCTTCAAGGAAATTCTTCCCATTCCATTGGACGCAACCCTACAGATAAGGAGAAACCTCCAAGGCCCCTGAGGCCATCCAAATCATGTATTCCACCCTGGACAAACAGGTGCATTCTGACAGAAGTTGTTCTACCACCTCCACTCAGACACGAGACCGATGTCCCCAGAGACAGATGATTGATCTGGACAGTCCCTCAGCCCTAATCTGAACCCTAGCTTTGGTTTCCAGATATCTCTCCTCAGAGGCTTAGTTGCCAATACCAGCATATGGGGCTTTGCTAAGGAAACAAACAGAACCCTTCTTGTCTCCACATGGGAAGCTGGCCCTTTGGAGCTTTGTCAAACCCTCTGGGTAGGAGAACACTGCAGGATCCCTGAGCAAAGACTACATTCCAAGGTCTCCATGGAAACAAACCCACATTATGACCAATCCTCAGGAGAGTCCCTTTCAACACAGCTCCCTGGATAGCTTGCCCAGAGACAGCAGGTCGAACCTCAATTGTCACTTGGAGCCAAAGGGAATGCAAGGTGGCGTACTCAGGCATCCATCCTTAGAAACCTGCTCTCAAGTCTTTCCATATGGGGCGTCCTAGAGCCATCAAACAGGACTCAACTGTCCCGCAGAAGGAATCCTAGTGGATTAAGCAGCTCACAAACCCCAGCGTCGGAAAACCTCCATGACCTGATGTCACCACCCCTTCATGAAGGGCCGTCATGGACACAAACTCCGGCCTAAGCCAACGTTGATACTCGCTCTGACGTCAGATGTAGCAGATCTCAATTCATTCTCTGCAGTGTGGGCCTGCCATACCCTCCCCCAAACCTATCCCTAGCTTGTGTTCTCAGAATTCCGTCCTCACACTCCTGGCCCACAAGCCCTCCAGATTGGGAATTCTGGAGCCATATTGCAGCACTCTGCCTGCCCACCAGAAGAAAAACGTTGCCCTCTGGGACTGCCCAGAAACCACAAATGAGGATCAACCTGCACGTCATTTGACTGCACCCTAATTATCTAGGTTGCCCTGGGAACCAATTCTCTCTCTGACACAGCCTGTGCCTGGACCTCCCGAGAGTCACCCAGACAGCTGGCTGCACTCACAGCACACTGGAGCTGCCATGGCCTTAGGACGTCACCTCTTCCCATCCTGGGTTTTCAGGCTTCAGAACATAGACCTTATCTCCAATCACTGCACAGTGGTGAACTTGATGCATAAATCAGAACTCTTCCTTCCCCATGGCAAAAAACCTTGCTATTGGCATGGTGTCCAACCTTCAGTGTAGGAGAAACCAGCATGGCCCATGAGGCCATGCCCATACTTGAGGGCTGCCATGGGCACAAACACGCATTGTGACCCTCAGCGTGAGCCCCGTACTCAAGTAAGGCTTCTCAGTGGCTCGACCAAGAGACTTGTATTGGGCTTGCCATTCCCCTAGGCCCCCAATCCTAATCAGAGTTCGGGTTTTTCAGTCGCCCAGACTGAGGGCTCTGTTCTGGAATCCCTCTTTTGGAGTGACACCTGAAGCAGAAAACAGGACTCCTCCCTTCCCACAGAATGACCCCAAACACTTGGGAGCCTGGCCAAATCCCAAGAGAGGGAGACTGGTCCATGGCCCATGAAGCCACCCCTACATTCCACGGCCATCCTTGACACAAAATTCAGAGACAAAAGCCTGAGCAACTGCCTCACACTTGCCCTTCCTTTATATCCCGACGACCTCATCTCGTGGTCTGTAAATCAGGCCTGCCATACCCTTGGCCCCAAACCTAAGCCGAGTTTGTGTTTTCAGAATTCTGTCCCCACAGCCCTGGCCCACTCACCCTCTAGGCTGGGGCCCCTGGAGCGACACCGCTGGACTGTGCCTGCTCTCTCCAAGGAAACTCTGTCCATTCCATTGGCTACAACCCTACAGATAAGTTGAAACCTCCAAGGTCCCCGAGGCCATCCCAATCGTGTAGGCCACCCTGGGCAAACAGGGGTGATCTGACAAAAGCTGAGAAACTACCTCCACTCTGACAAGCAGATGGATGTCCCAGAGACAGAAGATTGAACTGGACAGATACCCAGGCCCTAATAGTAAACTTTGCTTTGGTTTCCAGGCTTCTCTCCTCAGAGGCCTGGTTGAAAATACCAGCATATGGGGGTTGCCTGAGGCACCAATCAGAACACCTCTCATCTCCGCATGGGAAACTTGCTCGTTGGAGCTGTGTCAAACCCTCTGGTTAGGAGAATCCTTCAGTGCCCCCGAGCCACTGCCAAATTCCAAGGTCTCCATGCAAACAAAACCATATTATGACCCAACATCAGGAGAGTCCATTTCAAATCAGCCCCTTGGGTAGCTCCCCCAGAGCAAGGAGATAGAACCAGCCTTGTCACTAGGAGACAATGGGAATGCAACGTGGGATGCCCAGGCATCCATCCTTAGAACTCTGCTCTCAAGATTTTCTTTATGGGGCATCCTAGAGCCATGCAACAGGACTCGACTGTCCCGGAGAAGGAATCCTTAGCGTTTGGAGCATCTCACAACTCCCAGCATGGGAAAACCTCCATGGCCTCATGAACCTCTCCCCCCTTCATGAAGGGGCCATTATGGACACAAACTCCAACCGGAGCCAACATATGATCCTCACCCTGACTTCAGATGCAGGAGATCTCGATTCAGCCTCTGCAGAGTGCGACTGCCGTGCCCTCGCCCTGAAACCTATCCTTAGCTTGTGTTCTCAGAATTCCGTCCTCACACTCCTGGCCCACAAGCTCCCCAGACTGGGAATTCTGGAGCCACATCGCAGCACTCTGCCTGCCCACCAGAAGAAAAACGTTGCCCTCTGGGACTGCCCAGAAACCACAAATGAGGATCAACCTGCACGTCACTTGACTGCACCCTAATTATCTAGGTTGCGCTGGGAACCAATTCTCTCTCTGACACAGCCTGTGCCTGGACCTCCCGAGAGTCACCCAGACAGCTGGCTGCACTCACAGCACATTGGAGCTGCCATGGCCTTAGGACGTACCTTTTCCCATCCTGGGTTTTCAGGCTTCAGAACATAGACCTCATCTCCAATTACTGCACAGTGGTGAACCTGATGCATAAATCAGAACTCTTCCTTCCCCATGGCAAGAAACCTTGCTATTGGCATGGTGTCCAACCTTCAGTGTAGGAGAAACCAGCATGGCCCATGAGGCCATGCCCATACTTGAGTGCCGCCATGGGCACAAATACTCATTGTGGCACTCAGCGTGAGCCCTGTGCTCAAGTAAGGCCTCCAGTGACTGGACCAACAGCCAGCATATGGGGCTTCCCATGCACCGAGGACCCCAATCATAACCAGAGGTCTGTTTTCCAGTCGCCCATACCCAGGGCTCTGCCCTGGAATATCTCTTTTGGAGGGACACCTGAGGCAGAAAACATGACTCCTCCCATCCCACCGAATGACCCCAAACTCTTGGGAGCTGGGCCAAATCCCCAGATATGGAGACTCGTCCATGACTCATGAGGCCACCCCTACATTCCAAGGCCATCCTTGACACAAAACTCAGAAACAAAAGCCTGAGCAACCGCTTCACAATCGTCCTTTGTTTATATCCCAAGAATCTCATCTTATGGTCTCTAGATCCGGCCTACCATACCCTCGGTCCCAAACCTAAGCTGAGTTTGTGTTTTCAGACTTCTGTCCCTACAGCCCTAGCCCAACAACCTCCAGGCTGGGGCCTCTGGAGCCACACGGCAGACTGTTCCTACCCTCTCCAAGGAAATTCTTCCCATTCCATTGGCCACAACCATGCAGATGAGGAGAAATCTCCATGGTCCCTGAGGCCATTCCAATTGTGTAGGCCACCTTGGACAAACATGTGTGTTCTGTCACAAGCTGAGCAACCACCTCCACTCAGAAAACAAACGGATATCCCCAGAGATGAAAGATTGAACAGAACAGGCCACCAGGCGCTAATCTGAAACCTTGCTTTTGTTTCCAGGCGTCACTCCTTAGAGGCCTGGTTTCAAATACCAGCATATGGGGGTTTCCTGAGGCACCAATCAGAACACCTCTTGTCTCCCCATAGGAAACTTCCTCTTTTGAGCTGTGTCAAACCCTCTGGTTAGGAGAATCCTTCAGGGCCCCTGAGCCACCGTCACATTCCAAGGTATCCATGGACACAAACCCACATTATGACCCACCCTCAGGACAGTCCATTTCAACTCAGCCCCCCACGTAGCTCCCCCAGAGCCTGCAGATCAAATCCCCCTTGTTGCTTGGAGACAATGGAAATGCGAGGTTGGGTACCCAGGCATTGATCCTTAGAACCCTGCTCTTGAGCCTCTCTGTATGGGGCGTCCTGGAACTACCCAACAGGACACGTGTGTCCCGCAGATAGAATCCTTGTGGTTGGAGCACCTCATGACTCCCAGCATGGGAAAACCTCCATGTCCTGATGAGCATCCCCCCACCCTTCTTGAAGGGGCCATCATGGACACAAACTCCAACCTGAGCCAACTTCTTTTTTTTTTTTTTTAAGATTTTATTTATTTATTTGACAGACAGAGACCACAAGTAGGCAGAGAGGCAGGCAGAGAGAGAGGAGGAAGCAGGCTCTCCATGGAGCAGAGAGCCCGACGTGGGGCTCGATCCCAGGACCCTGGGATCACGACCCGAGCTGAAGGCAGAGGCCTTAACCCACTGAGCCACCCAGGCACCCCTGAGCCAACTTCTTATCCTCGCCCTGACATCAGATGCAGGAGATCTTGATTCAGCCTCTGCGGAGAGTGCCGTGCCTTTGCCCTGAAACCTAACCGTAGCTTGTGTTCTCAGACTTCCATCCTCACACTCCTGGCCCACAAGCCCTCCAGATTGGGAATTTTGGAACCACATTGCAGCACTCTGACTACTCACCAGAAGGAAAAGGTTGCCCTATGGTTCTGCCCAGAAACCCCAAATGAGGATCAACCTGCACCCCACTCGACTGCACCCCAATGATATAGGTTACCCCGGGCTCTAATGCTTTGTCTCTTACAGCCTGAGCATGGACCTTCCAAATGACACCCAGACAGCTGGCCGCACACCCAGCACATCGAACCCACTATGGCCTTAGGCCGTCATCTCTTCCCAACCTGGATTTCAGGCTTCAGAACCTAGACCTTATCTCCAATCACTGCACAGGTGTGAACCTGATGCAGAAATCAGAACTCCTCCATCTTCATCGCAAGAGACCTTGCTGTTGGCATGGGGACCAACCTTCATGGTAGGAGAAATCAGCATGGCCCACGAGGCCAAGCCCATACTTGAGGGCCGCCTTTTGTACAAACACGCATTGTAACCCTCAGCAAGAGCCCCGCTCAGGTAAGGCATTTCAGTGGATGGACCAAGAGCCTGCACATGGGGTTTGCCATGCCCCTAGGCCCCCAATCCTAACCCAGCATTGGGTTTTCCATTTGCTCCCACTAATGGCTCTTCTCTGGGTTACTTCTTTTGTAGGGACTCCTGAGGCAAAAACAGGACTCCTCCCTTCCCACAGAATGACCCCCAACTCTTGGGAAAGGGAGACTCTTCCATGTCCATGAGGTCACCCCTGTATTCTGTGGCTATTCTTGACACAAAATCCAGAGACAAAAGCCTGAGCAACCGCCTCACACAAGCCCTTATTTCATATCCTGAGAAGATCCCCTCATGGTCTGTAGATTGGGCCTGCCTTACCCTCAGACCCAATCCTAAGTCGAGCTTGTGTTTTCAGACTTCTGTCCCAAATCCCTTGCCCACACACCCTCCAGGATACTCCCCCTGGAACTACACCGCAGGACTGTGCCTGCCTTCTCCAAGGAAATTCTACCCATTCCATTGGCCACAACCCTACATATTAGGAGAAACCTCTAACTCCCTGAGGCCAGCCCAATAGTGTAGTCCTCCCTGGACAAACAGGGGCATTCTGACACAAAGTGCACTGCTTCCTCCAATCGGACATGCAGACTGAGGTCCACAGAGCCAGAAGATTGAGCTGTTCAGGATCCTAGGCCCTAATCTGAACCCTTGCTTTGGTTTCCAGGCTTCTCTCCTCAGAGGCCTGGTTTCAAATACCAGCATATGGGGGTTTCCTGAGGCACCAAACAGAACACTGTTAGGGTCCGTGATCAAAGGGGGGAGATTGATACAAAGCGAAGGTCATGCAAAGCTTTTTTTTGTGTGTTAAGCATCAAGAATCAAACTTACCGGTCAAGGCTGTCTCTTGCAAGGAGCCGACCCGTCCCAGCCTCACAGACTAACTTTTAGAGAGGTAGGTTAGCTGGGTTATACACAGGTGGCTATTAGTTTGCAGTACACAGAGAAAACTGCACATTCATGTTAGGTCTCATATATGCGGCCAATTGAATTACAGTTCAGCCTAGTAGATTTATGTGGGTCCCACTGATTGGATGTCTCTACGTGGTCTGACCCGCCCTTGTATCTGGGCTTTGCTACCTTTGGCTACTAGCTAGGGAGACAGTATGCATGCCCCACTGATTGGCTGTCTCTACCTGGCCTGACCTGCCCTTGTATCTGGGCTTTGCAAGTAAGTTCCTCCAGGAGGGGCAGGGTCAATCTAAGTTTATTGCATAGGGTCAATCTAAGTTTACTGCATAGTGTTCATCTAAGTTTACTGCATAAACAACAAAATGGCTCCCTCTGATTATGTAGGTCCTTACATTCCCCACTTCTCGTTGGAGATTAGTCAAATCCTTTACTTTTCAGCCAGTTCTATGTTATATTGAGCATGTAAGTCTAACTTATATTGAACATGTAAGTCTAACGTTTTGATCGCTCTAGTTTTCTTTTGTACAAATGACACTAGTGCACACTCGGCTGATGCGTTAGCCATTTACCACTTTGTATACCTTTTCCATTTTTCCTAAAGTCATTCACCTAATTTCCCACCTGTACTTTACATAAACAGGAAACAATAGGAGCAACAATACACTCATATCAATAAGAGCAACAAGAAACTCATAGTCTTTTGAGTCTTAGCTTTAGTCCACAGTCAGCGGGGTCCATTGGCTGTGGTTTCCATCTCTGGGGGTGTCCTTGTCCTTGTCCTCGGCACATTTGTTGTGACCCATGTGAATCCAGGCCCTGATGCCTTCTACTTTTATTGCTGTGGGGGTGGTCAGCATGACAGTAAATGGTCCCTTCCAGCAAGGTTTGAAGCTTCCCATTTGGTGGTGATGTATCCAAACCAAGTCTCCGGCTTGGTAAGGATGTGGTTCCACCTCTGTTTTAGTGTGGAGCATTTGGATGCCTGTGTGGTTTCTTTTTAAGACAGACTGTAATGCCTGCAGTGACTGGAGTACAGACTGATCAGTCATTTCTGCTAGGACAACCTCTTGTAGTCAAGGGCAGTGTGGGGGTGGTCTCCTGGACATTATTTCAAATTGGTTCACCTTGTTTAAGTAGGGTGTACATCGTGCCCTGGGGAGGGCAAAAGGAAGGAGATCCACCCATCCACTGACAGTCTCCAGAATTAGCTTTGTCAAGGTCTCTTTAAGAGTCTGGTTCATTTTCTCTAATTGCCCGGAACTCTGGGGCCTGTAGGCACAATGTAGTTTCCAATTAGTGCCCACAGCCTTGGACAAGGCCTATGAGACTGAACTCACAAATGCAGGGCCATTGGCCCAATCATGAGATGAAGCCAAAAGCTAGGAATTATTTCTTCTAATAGCTTTTTGGCTACCACTCCCACCGTCTCATGTTTGGTGGAAAAAGCCACTACCCCGCCTGAGAAGGTATCGAGAAAAACTAACATATACTTGTGCCAATATTTTCAGGAGTTCATCTCTGTAAAATCTATTTCCCAACAAATTCCTGGTTCCTTATCTCTTTCTCTTTTCCCTCTTCCCATTTTAGTTCCTCCCACATTAACTGCCTGGCATAGAGAACATCTATCAACTATATCCTGAACCATGCACCCTAATATAGAAACCTAGAACTGATTTCCTATAAGTTCCTTGAGATTTCCTGTCCCCAGATGAGTACCCTGATGTATCTGGTTTTCTAACTTCATACCTAATCTCCGAGGACGAATTGACTTTCTTGTTTTAGTCTTATCCCCATACCCCTCATATTCCAGTTTAGCCCATTTTTATAAATATTTAAATCTTCCTCTGAATAGTCCAGTTTTTCTGGTAGGGTTGGAGACGGGAGTGTAACCAGCTCTTGCACTGTTTCTTGGGCTGCTTGCTTTGTGGCTCGATCTGCTAATTGGTTTCCTTTTGAAATCAGTTCAGTCCCCTTTTAATGTCCTGGGCAATGCATAATGGCCACATCTTTTGGGTCCCAAATAACCTGAAGGAGAGCTAAAATTTCTCCTCTGTTTTTAATTCCCTTTCCTTCTGCTGTTAATAGCTCCCTTTCTTTATAAATAGTCCCATGAATATGGAGAGTAGCAAAGGCGTACCTGCTGTCTGTATAGATGTTGGTGGTTTTACCTTTGGCCATTTGGAGTGCTTTGGTGAGTGCAATCAGCTCCTCTTTTTGCACTGATGTTCCGTGTGGCAGAGTTGCCATCCAGAGTTCCTGCTCAGGGGAAACCACCGCAGCTCCCACATACATCTTTCCATAGACCATGTAGCTACTTCAGTCTGTGTAAAGAGTCATCTGCGAATCCAGAAAGGGAATGTCTCTGAGGTCTGGCCTTACTCCTGTGAATTGGGTTAGTACCTGCCCACAATCGTGTGGATGGCCATCCAGCTCCACTGGCAGAAGTGTAGCTGGATTTAGCACCACTCAGGGCTGGAAGGTAACTCTTGTTTCATTGAGGAGGAGAGCGTGATACCCCATCACTTGGCCGTTCGTCATTCATCAATCGGGTGGAGTCTGGAGAAGAGCCTTAATAGCATGAGTGGTGGTCAAGATGAGATTTTGACACAAAGACAATTTACATGCATCCTTGACCAGCAGGGCCCAGGCAGCAATTATGTGGAGGTAAAGGGGGAACCCAGCTTCTACTGGATCTACTTTCTTGCTAATATAGGCTATTGGCCTTTGCCAAGGCCCCAGAGTCTGAGTCAAAACTCCTTTGACCACCCCTGCTTTTTCATCCACATACAAGTGGAAGGGCTTGTTAACATTTGGGATGGCCAATGCTGAGGCACTCAGTAAGGCTGTTTTTAATTCCCAAAATGCTCCTTCAGCCTCAGCTGTCCACCCTATCATAGTGAGCCCCCCTTTTGCCAGTTCATAGTGAACTGGGCAATCTCCGCACACTGCGGTATCCTCAGCCTACAGTAGCTCACCATCCCAAGAAACTCCCTCACTTGTCAGGATGTGGTTGGGCGGGGGTATCGGGTGATCACCTGTTTCCAGGACTCAGACAGTGAACACACTCCCTCGTGGAGATCAAATCCTTGATAAGTGGTGTGGCTCTGACAGAGCTGCGCTTTCCTTGTTGACACAAAATACCGTTTTTCCTGCAGAGTCTTTAAGAGAGCTCTTTTCCTCTGCAAGCATGAGTCATAGTCCTCAGAAGCTCTCAGCAAGTAATCAACATAGCGTAACAGAGTGACTCCCAGATTGCAGGTTCTGTACTCATGTAAATCCTCATGTAGTGCCTCTTCGAAGATAGTGAGTGAATTCTTGAATCCTTGGGGAAGTCTTTTCCAAGTAAGCTGGCCTTGGAACTCTTCCTGTGGGTCAGACCACTCAAAATATAAAGGGGCTGAGATTCCTTTACTAAAAATATGCAGAAAAATGCATCCTTGAGATCTAAGACAATATACACAGTTCTTCTGGGGCCCAGAGGGAGATTAGGATCTAGGGGTTAGATACCATCGGGTGGATATCTTCAACCCATTTATTACCTTCCCACAAGTCCTGAACGGGCTGTTATGTCCTTTTTGATGGGCAGCAAAGGTGTGTTCCATGGAGATTTGCATGGAACTAGAATCCCATCTCCTCGGAGGTGGTTAATGTGCTTTCTGATCCCTTCCTTTGCTTCCTACTGCCAGATGTGAACAGCCATAGCTGCTGCTTTTAATTGTACCACCAGTGGAGGTTGTCCCTTGGCCAAGCCAAGGGGCTTCCCTTCTGCCCAGACTTCGGGAAACTTGAACTGTCATATTTGCCAAAGGCTACCCTCTTTGTATCCTCTGATTTTGAGACTGGCTCATAAAGGAGGTATTCGTCTTCTGCTGCCATAAGCCTATGCACAGTGGGTTATCCCAAGGTTACAGTCATGTCTCCTTCTGAGAACTGAATGCCAGCCCGTTACTTGTGGAGGAGATCTCTTCCCATCAAGATATCTGGGGGCATTTTGGAGTACCAAAAATCGGTGTTTAACTACTCCCAAGGCCAAATTTAAGGTCCTCTCTGTTGTCAGTTTATGTCTTTCTGTGCCATTTAATCCTTGTACACAGAATTCCTCTCCAGATAGTTTTCCCATAGGTTTAAGTAATGATGAAAATTGGGCTCTCATGTCCACCAAAAAACGAATTGATTTCCCCTACACTTTATGTTTTACCCATGGTTCAGGATGGGGCTCTGATCCATGGCCCATTCAGTCTCTGGCCACCAGAGACTTCTTTTCGTCTTCTTTTTGGGGCACTCTTTGGACCAATGTCCTTTTCCCTTATAGTAAGTGCACTGATCTAAATATAAGTCTTCCAGCCTGCCTCCTCTGTATTGAGGCTTTTCCTTCCCTTTACCATCCCCTACCTGCCTTTCTCTTTTCCATTGACCTCTTTCCCCCTGTATCCTTCCCGTTTCATGTAATGCCAAAGCCTTAACCAGTTTTTTTGTCTATTTTTCATCCTCTTGTGCATCCCTGTTGATAAACACCTTTTCTGCTATTCCCACTAACTCAGTCAGATTCTTCCCTTCAAATCCTTCAATTTTCTGATGTTTCCTATATTTGGGGTGGACTGACTGGCAAATCAAGAATGTCTAAATGAGCTATTGTGAAACTTCCCTGAAGTTTACCTCAAGTTGTCTAGCTCAGGCAAACAAACATTTAAATACAATCAAGTCTCAAATTTAACATCCATAAAGGTGTGTTACTAAAACATAATTTTTCTCTCTAAAATAACTGTCATTTCCAGATTCAGCCAAATCAGGACTAATTTATTTGAAAAATATGTCCAGTTTTAACAAACTTGGCCTAATTTTTTACATACCCTCAGCAAGAACACTGAGTGATCATATAAATCTTTAGAATCTGCTTTGCTGAAACTTCTAATAAGGAATCTCTATGTTGAACTTATAGTACCCTCTCCAGGCCAGAAGCCAAGCTACATACTTGCCATAAGACATGCCTGACATAACTGTCAATTTGGGAGAATTCCTCTTCCTGAAGTCCCCAATGTACCCTGAGGTTCCTGCACCTCCCATGATATAACATCCTTTACACACCTGGTCCGGCTGCTGGGAACTTTGTAAGCAAGGTATCAGGCCAACAGTTCGAAAGGTCTTTACGGTTCCAGGTTTTATAAAGTCAACCTTACTTCCTTTAATATCTCTAGTCATATCTGTGTCTTTTCGAATATGACATACCAGTCAAAGCCTTGGTAAAATAACCAGTGTTTACAATGGTGTCCTATTATAAGGAGAAGAGATTCTTATTGAACTTATGCAAATGACTGATTACCATGGAAGAAAGAATACTTGATGAGACCTCTTGGTTTCAGAGGGTTCAGATAGAAAGAGTTGAATATCTTGATTTGTTTACAAACGACTAATTTTCCATCTCTGTCAGTTATAGATAACTTAAGAAAAATTTTCCCTAGTCTGGAAGAGCAAACATTACAGAACCATTGATGTTTAAAATAAGACAAAACATCAAGAGATAGAACATTACAATCTTTCAGTACACCTAGTCTCATGTTACTAATTCTGGCTTAGTCCAAATGCAGCTTTTACTTCTGTAAATTCTTACCCATTTCAGTTCCAGGATTTCAATATATCTAAGTCCTGTATTTATCCTGAAAGTCTTTCCATATTAATTCCCTTTAAGGCAGAAGTCATTTTACAAGAAAATTCTTAGAAGGTAAATTTACGAATTAGTTATGCACAAAACACGTTCACCAGCAGATTTCAAAAGCGCAAACCCAGTTCCAGCACCACCGCTCTAGCATTTTATCCCATTTGGTTAAGACCTAGATGAGAACAAATCTAATTCCATCTGTCATTCAAGAAACCCTTCACAGTTTCAGGTTACCAAAGACATTGAGATCTAGTTTAACAATTACCCATTAAAACTCTGAGACAGACAATTAACCATCAGTTTAGTCTTCTCTTTGTTAACAGATTTCACATTCCACATGGGCCAACTCCATTTCAGATGCCATGCTCTCCTTCCAGCAAGGAAGAGGTGCTGGGCAGTCCACATAGGGCCAAGGAAGACAGGAATTCCCCGAAACAGATGGGCTTTCAGTAGCTGCTTTGGGAATATTCCTTAAAGTCTGTCTCGAGTTAGACTAACCCCATTTGGTTCCAGTCATGAATGCTTAACACACAAAATGAGTGAGAGAGAAGCCCCACATCTATTATGAGGAACAGAGAGATGAAAGTCAGAGTCCCCTTATTCTCTGCTTGCCTCATTCCTTCAATCACAGCAAACAACACAACAGACAACAGAAAGACAGGACAAGACAACTGCAGGCCCAGTGGTCCTTCCACTGTTGAGGATTTTCTAGGGGGACTCGAAACCCCTGACTGCCTTGTGGGAACATGAACCCTCTGGTGACTGCTCAGGGGGAATCTAACCCCCAGAAACGACAGGGGACTCGAAACCCCTGCTGACCGCTCAGTGAATCGCTAACTCCCCGAAATGGTGGTGGACTCGAGCACTCTGACCTCCCATGGGGACTCGAACAACCTGGAGATCTACCAGGGAGGGAAGAGGCATCACTGCATCCACTCCAGCCCTGGGGAGCATGGCTACAAAAATTTCTCCCTTTTGGTCCATACCCTGGACCTCCGCGACCAGATACAGAGGATCCCATGATCTTACCTCCAGAGGCTATTCCCAGAAATTTTTATGCTGGCTCAGATCTCCTCGTTTGATCCTGGAGGAGTCCCCAGTGTTAGGGTCCCTAATCAAGGGAGGGAGACTGATACAAAGTGAAGGTCAGAAAAACTTTATTTCATGTCAAGCATTGAGAATCTAACTTACCCGGTGAAAGCCATCTCTTGCAAAGAGGTTAACCCTCCCAGCCTCACAGACTAAGTTTTACAGTGGTAGTTCAGCTGGGCTATACACAGGTGGCGAAAGAGATTGAAATACAGAGAAAACTGTACAGTCATCTTAGATTACACACGGGCACTCAATTGAAATCCAATTCACCCTAGTAGATATATGAATGCCCCACTGATTGGATGTCTCTATCTGACCTGACTGGCCCTTGTATCCGGGCTTTGCTACCTGGGTCTGGTAGCTAAGGAGATAATATGCGCAGCCCAGTGAATGGCTGTCTTTATCTGGCATTATCTGCCTTGTATCTGGGCTTTGCAAATAAGTTCCTCTGGGAGGGACAGGGTCAACATAAGTTTACTGCAGAGGGTCAACATTAGGGTTGGGCAAGGTGATGGCAGGCCCTATCTGCAGACCCTGAAGGCAGCTCCATGAGATTTGAAATTAGGGCGACTGGGAGGCAGGAGCACAGGGTTTTCTGTCTGGATTGTGTGTTTCAGATGGCCACAGAATGGAGGGGTGGCCTCATGGAGCCATGGGAGATTCTTCCTCTGTGGGTCTGTGGGGATTCTGCCAAGCTCCCAGGAGTTTGCTGTCTTTCTGGTGGAAGGGAAGAATGCTGTTTTCCGTATCAGGGGTCCCGCCAAAATAGGGATTCCAGAGACGGGTTCTGGGTCAGGGCACCTGGAGAACCCGACCATGGGTCAGGGTTTGAGCCTAGGGCCATAGCATGTCTGACATGAGGACCCTTGGATCCGCAAACGAGGGGGCTTGTTTGATAGCAGGCACAGACTGAGGGTCACAATGCATGTTTGTGCCCAGGTGGACCACATGGGTGGGTGTGGTTTCATGGACATGCAGCTGACTCCAACTCTGAGGGTTTGACCCCCCATCCCACATCAAGGCTTCCAGCCATGGGGAAGGAGGGGTACCCTTTTGTGCTTCAGGTTTCCATAAACTGGGATTAGAGCTAAGGTCTGGGGACAGATGCCTGAATACCCAGGTTTTGTAGAGATGACAGCCTCGGGCCATGGGGGTCCTACCTGCAGGATATGGGGCCCGCTGTCTGGGTGGCTGATGGGAGGTCGGGGCTCAGGCTGTGTCAGACAGAGCCTTAGTGCACAGGGCAGCCTCTGATTGTGGAGTGCGTCAAGGCCTGTGCAGGTGGATCCTCATGTGGGGATTCTGGGCAGATCCCTAGGGCCCTTCTTCTTTCTGGAGGGCAGGCAGAAGGCTGCACTGTGGCTCCAGAATTCCCAATCTCGAGGGCCTGTGGGTCAGGACTGTGAGAACAGAAGTCTTAAAACACAAGGTACAGTTCAGTTCAATGCGGACTGCATGGCAGTTCCACTGTGCAGTGGCTGATTCGAGATATCCAGCACCTGTGTCAGGGCAAGTGTCAGATATTTGCTCACGCTGGAGTTCATGTCCATGATGGCCGTCTAATGCAGGGGTGGGCTCATGAAACCTTGGAGGTTTCCCCATGCTGGGGCTTGTGAGCTTCTCCAAACAGCATGGTATCCTTCTGTGGGACAGGTTGATTGCAGTTGGATGGCTCCAGGTTCCCCCATATGGAAAGGTTTGATAGCAGAGCTCTCCTCATGGATGCCTGGAAATCCCAAATTAGGTTACCACTGCAGCCCAGGAACATGGAATTTTCAATTGGTGCCACTGGGGTGAAGAGCTCAGGGCGCTGAGTTGACAGGGAATCCCATGCTGATGGGTCACAATCTAAGACCATATACACAGTTCTTCTGGGGCCCAGGAGGGAGAGGAGGGTATAGGGGTTAGACACCATCGGGCGGATATCTTCAACCCATCTATTAACTTCCTGCAAGTCCTGAATGTGTTGGTCCTCCCCAGTCTCAGCCTTTTTGATGGCAGTAAAGGTGTGTTCCATGAAGATTTGCAGGGAACTAGGATCCTGTCTCCTCAGAGGTCGTTAGTGTGTTTTCTGATCCCTTCCTTTGCTTCACGAGGGGTCGAACTGCTGGACGCTAACAGTCATAGCCATCACTTTTCATTGTATCTCCACTGGAGGCTGTCCCTGGGCAAAGCCAGGGGGCTTCCCTTCTGCCCAGACTTTGGGAATCTCAACTTATAGGGTTTGGTGAAGTCTCACCCTCTTTGTCTCCTCTGGTTTTGAGACTGGCTCATAAGGGAAGTATTCATCTACTACTGCCATACTGCTGCACAGTGGGTTGTCCCAAGTTTACAGTCGTGTCTCCTTCTGAGAACTGAATACCAGCCCGTAACTTGTGGAGGAGATCTATTCCCATCAAGTTATTTGGGGGCATTATAGAGTACCAAAAATCAGTGTTTAACTACTCCTGAGGCCAAATTTAAAGTCTTCTCTGTTGTCCATTTATGTCTTTCTGTGCCATTTGCTCCTTGTACCCAGACTTCCTCACCAGATAGTTTTCATGTAGGTTTAAGTAATGATGAAAATTGGGCTCCCGTGTCCACCAAAAAACCAACTGATTTCCCCTCCACTTCAATTTTTACCCAAGGTTTGGGGAGGGGCTCTGAACCATGTCCCCTTCAGTCTCTGGTGGCGAGCATTGCTGTATTCCTTTTGGAGCACTCCCAGGCCCAATGTCCTTTTTCCTTACAGTAAGCACACTGATCTAAATCTAAGTCTTCCAGCCTGCCTCCTCTGTACTTCTTTCCATTTAACACCCCCTACCTGCTTTTCCCTTTTCCATTGACCTCTTTCCCCATGACTCCTTCCCGCCTCATGTAATGCCAAAACATTAACCAGTTTTTTTGTCTGTTTTTCATCCTCTTGTGCATTCCTGTTGTTAAACACCTTTCCTTTTTTTAAAGATTTTATTTATTTATTTGACAGAGGGAGAGATCACAAATAAGCAGAGAGGCAGGCATAGAGGGAGGGAGAAGCAGGCTCCCTGTTGAGCAGAGAGCCCGATGTGGGACTTGATCCCAGGACGCCAAGATCATAACCTGAGCCAAAGGCAGAAGCTCTAACCCACTGAGCCACCCAGGCATACTGACAGTCAGATTTTAAAGATATACTTTTCCGTTTGCATTGCTAAGGGGTTAATATCTGTGGGGTTAACACTTTGGTACCAGGTAAGTTATCTCTTTCTGATCAACCTAACAACTTTAGCATACATCAGTGATTTTTGCCTGAATTGGTATTTATTTGGGGTTACAAAAATTGATTTTCTAATTCAATCATTCCTTCTATAGTTATTACTGGATTTCTTCTGTAGAGAAGAGATATTCTTTCATTATCCCACTCTACCCGCTTTTCCTAATCTCTTTCTCTTCCCCTATGTGCCACTCTATATTTGCTGATTTTTTAAATTCCTTTTTAGCATAGAATAATTCATTATTTTTGCACCACACCCAGTGCACCATCCAATACATGCCCTCCTTAATACCCACCACCTGGCTCCCCCAACCTCCCACCAACCGCCCCTTCAAAACCCTCAGACTGTTTTTCAGAGTCCATAGTCTCTCATGGTTCAACTCCCCTTCCAATTTCCCTCAACTCCCTTTTCCTCTCCATGTCATCCATGTCATTTGTTATGCTCCACAAATAAGTGAAACCATATAATACTTGACTCTCTCTGCTTCACTTATTTCACTCAGCATAATCTCTTCCAGTCCCGTCCATGTTGCTACAAAAGTTGGGTATTCATCCTTTCTGATGGAGGCATAATACTTCATACTGTATATGAACCACATCTTCCTTATCCATTCGTCCGTTGAAGGGCATCTTGGTTCTTTCCACAGTTTGGTGACCATGGCCATTGCTGCTATAAACATTGGGGTACAGATGGCCCTTCTTTTCACTAAATCTGTATCTTTGCTGTAAATAACCCATAGTGCAATTGCAAGGTCATAGGGAAGCTCTATTTTTTATTTCGTGAGGAATCTCCACACTGTTCTCCAAAGTGGCTGCACCAACTTGCATTCCCACCAACAGTGTAAGAGGGTTCCCCTTTCTCAACATCCACTCCAAAACACGTTGTTTCCTGTCTTGCTAATTTTGTCCATTCTAACTGGTGTCAGGTGGTATCTCAATGTGGTTTTAATTTGAATCTCCCTGATGGCTAGTGAGGATGAACATATTCTCATGTGTCTGATTGTCATTTGTATGTCTTCATTGGAGAAGTGTCTGTTCATATCTTCTGTTTTGATATGATTATATCTTGTGTGTGTGTGGAGTTTGAGAAGTTCTCCACACACACACAAGATATAATCATATCAAAAAAATGGGCAGATCCTATATATCAACCTTTATAGATCCTGGATATCAACCTTTTGTCTGTACTGTCATTTGCATATATGTTCTCCCATTCCGTGGGTTGCCTTTTTGTTTTTTTGACTGTTTCCTTTGCTGTGCAGAAGCTTTGGATGTTGATGAAGTCCCGAAAGTTCAATTTTGCTTTTGTCTCCTTTGCCTTTTTGACATATCTTGATAGAAGTTGCTCTGGCTGATATCAAAGAGGTTACTGCCTATGTTCTCCTCTAGGATTCTGATGGATTTCTGTCTCACTTTGAGGTCTTTTATCCATTTTGAGGTTATCTTTGTGTACAGTGTAAGAGAATGGTCGAGTTTCATTCTTCTACATATAGCTGTCCAGTTTTCCCAGCACCAGTTTTTGAATAGACTGTCTTTTTTTCCAATGTATATTTTTTTCCTACTTTATCGAAGATTATTTGACCAAAGAGTTGAGGGTCCATATATGGGCTCTCCACTCTGTTCCACTGGTCTATGTGTCTTTTTTTTTTTTTTTTTATGCCAGTACCATGCTGTCCTGGTGATCACAGCATTGTAGTAAAGCTTGAAATCAGGTAACGTGATGCCGCCAGTTTTGTTTTTGTTTTTCAACATTTCCTTAGCAATTCTGGGTCTCTTCTGATTCCATACAAATTTTAGGATTATTTGCTCCAGCTCTGAAAAATACCGGTGGAATTTTGATCAGAATGGCATTAAAAGTGTAGATTGCTCTAGGCAGTATAGACATTTCAACAATGATTATTCTTTTGATCCAAGAGCATGGAGTTGTCTTTCATCTTTTTGTGTCTTCTACAGTTTCTTTCATGAGTATTCTATAGTTCCTTGAGTACAGATCCTTTACCTCTTTGGTTAGGTTTATTCCCAGGTATCTTATGGTTCTTGACGCTATAGTAAATGGAATCGATTCTCTAATTTCCCTTTCTGTATTTTCATTATTAGTGTATAAGAAAGCCACTGATTTATGTACATTGAATTTGTATCCGGCCACGTTACTGAATTGCTGTATGAGTTCTAGTAGTTCGGGGGTGGAGTCTTTTGGGTTTTCCGTATAAAGAATCATGTCATCTGTGAAGAGAGAGTGTTTGACTTCTTCCTTGCCAATTTGGATAACCTTTATTTCTCTTTGTTGTCTGATTGCTGTAGCTAGGACTTCTAATACTATGTTGAACAAGAATGGTGAGAGTGGGCATCCTTGTCGTGTTCCTGCTCTCAACAGGAAAGCTGCAATCTTTTTCCCATTGAGGATGATATTTGCAGTGGGTGTTTCATAGATAGATTTTATGACGTTCAGAAATGGTCCCTCTATCCCTATATTTTGAAGCGTTTTAATCAGGGACGGATGATGGACTTTGGCAAATGCTTTTTCTGCATCGATTGAGAGGACCATGTGGCTCTTCTATCTTCTCTTATTGATTTGTTCTATCACATTGATAGATTTGTGAATGTCGAACCATCCTTGTAACCCAGAGATGAATCCCACCTGGTCATGGTGGATAATCTTTTTAATGTGCTTCTGGATCCTCTTGACTAGGATCTTGTTGAGAATCTTAGATAAATATTCATCAGTGATATTGGTTTGAAATTCTCCTTTTTGGTAGGGTCTTTGCCTGTTTCGGGATCAGGGTAATGCTGGCTTCATAAAAAGAGTCTGGAAGTTTTCCTTCTGCTTCAATTTTTTGGAAGAGCTTCAGGAAAATAGGTGTTATTTCTTCTTTGAAAGTTTGGTAGAATTCCCCAGGGAATCCGTCATGACCTGGGCTCTTGTTTTTTGGGAGGTTTTTGATCACTGCTTCAATCTCGTTACTAGATATGGGTCTATTCGGGTTTCCAATTTCTTCCTGTTTCAATTTTGGGAGTTTATAGTTTTCCAGGAATGCATCCATTTCATCTAGGTTGCTTGGCTTATTGGCATATAACTGTTGGTAATAATTTCTGATGATTGTTTCTATTTCCTTGATGTTTTTTGTGATCTCTCCCTTTTCATTCATAATTTTATTAATTTGGGCTTTCTCTCTTTTCTTTTGGATTACTGTGGCCAATGTTTTATCGATCTTATTGATTCTTTCAAAAAACCAGCTTCTAGTTTTATTGATACCTTCTACAGTGTCTCTCGTTTCTACCTCATTGAACTCTGCTCTAATCTTGATTCTTTCCCTTCTTATGTGTGGAGTTGTTTTAATTTGTTTTTGATTCTCCAGCTCTTTAAGGTGTAGAGACAGCTGGTGTATTCTGGATTTTTCAGTATTTTTTGAGGGAGGCTTGGATGGTTCTGTATTTCCTCCTTAGTACCCACTTTGCTGTATCCCATAGGTTTTAGTCTGAAGTGTCTTCATTCTCATTGTTTTCCATGAATTCTTTAAGTTCTTCTTTGATCTCCTGGTTGATCCAAGCATTCTTAAGCAAGGTGTTCATTAGCTTCCAGGTGTTTGAGTTCCTTCCGAAATTTTCCTTGTGATTGAACTCCAGTTTCAAAGCATTGTGGTCTGAGAATATGCAGGGAATAATGTCAGTCTTTTGGTATCATTTTAGTCCTGCTTTGTGATCGAGTATGCGGTCTATTCTGGGGAAGGTTCCATGTGCACTTGAGAAGAATGAGTATTCTGTTGTTTTAGGGTGAAATGTTCCGTATATATGTATAAGGTCCATCTGGTCCAATGTTTCATTCAGTGCTCTTTTTTCTTTATTGATTTTCTGCTTAGATGATCTATTACTGAGAGAGTTGTGTTCAGATCTCCTACTCTTAATGTATTCATATCAATATGACTCTTTATCTTGATTAATAGTTTTCTTATGTAATTGGTGCTCCCATATTGGGGGCATAGATATTCACAATTGTTAGATCATCTTGGCGGATAGTCCCTTTGAGAATTATGTAGTGTCCTTCTGTATCTCTGACTATAGTCTTTAGTTTAAAATCTAATTTATCTGATATGAAAATATCTCCCCCGGCCTTCTTTTGAGGCCCATTGGCATGAAAGATGCTTCTGCATCCCTTCACTTTGAGTCTGGGTGTATCTTTAGGTTCACAACGGGTATCTTGTAGACAACATATGGATGGGTCCTGTCATTTTATCCAATCTGCAACCTTTGTCATTTTATGGGCACATTTAGGCCATCCACATTGAGAGTGATTATTGATAGATAAGTTTTTATTGACATTGTGTTACCTTTGAAGTCTTTCTTTCTGTAGATTGCCTCTATATTTCTGTTCAATGATATTTTTAGGATTTTTTCTCTTTTATAGAACTCCCCTTAATATTTCTCTTTTATAGAACTCCCTTAATATTTCTTGCTTTGTCAGCTGGTTACATAGTCTTTTAAGCCTTGCCGGTCTTGAAAACTCTTTATGTGTCCATACATTTTGAAAGTCATTCTTGTGGATAAAGTATTCTTGGCTGCACGTGTCAGCTGGTTAGGTACTCTTTTAAGCCTTGCCGGTCTTGGAAACTCTTTATGTCTCCATCCATTTGAAAATCCGTCTTGCTGGATAAAGTATTCTTGGCTGCATGTTCTTCTCATTTAGTGCCCTGAATATATCTTGCCAGACCTTTCTGGCTTGCCAGGTCTCTGTGGACAGGTTTGACATTATTCTGATGGGTTTTCCTTTGTACATAATTAGCCTCTTTGTCCTCGTGGTTTTCAAGAGATTGTATCTACAATTAAGACTTATCAGTTTTACAATCAGGTGCCCTGATGTCTTTTTAGAATCTATAATCTTGGAGGGAGATCTTTCTGCCTCTAGTACATGAACGCTGTTTCCATTCGTGAGATTGGGAAAATTTTCATCTAGAACTTCTTCCACTATATCTTCTAGACTTCTTTCTTTCTCCTCCCCTTCAGGGATTCCAATAATTCTGATGTTGGAACGTTTCATGGTATCATTTATTTCCCTGATTCTTTTTTGTGGTTTCTAAGCTGTTTGTTCCAGGCTTCCTCCTGATCCTTTCTGTTTGTCCTCCAGATCACTAATTCTATCTTCTGCCTCAGTTAACCTAGCTTTTAGAGAATTTAGAATAGACTGGAACTCACTGAGAGCTTTGTGAACATCACCCCTGTTGGCTTTCCGTTTTTCCCTAATCAATTCCGTTTGGTCAACCATGGCTTTCTTCAACCTACCTATTGCCTGGATAATTGTTAGCCTGAATTCTTTTCCTTAAATATTATCTACGTCGATAGCCATTAGCTCTGTTGTAGAAGGCCCATCCTCTGTATTATTTTTTTGTTGGGCATTCCTCCTCCTAGTCATTTTGGTGAGAGATGACTGAACGGATGTAGCTGTATGTATCGACTGTGTTGCAGTCAAGGTGCACCCTGGAACTCTTCTGAGAAATCATGATTCCCCACCCAAACGAGAGAAAAAAGAAAAGAAAAGGAAAAAGAGAGAGGGAGAGAGAGAGAGAGAGGGAAAAAAGGTTAGATAAAAGAGAAGACTCAGCCCAAATGGGACCCAAGGTAAGATTTATGAAGTATACAAACAAAAACAGACAAACAAAAAGACTAATAAAAGTGTATGATAAGGGAGAGAAAAAAAAATATATATGCTAACAACAACAAAAAGGAAGAACCTCGTCAAAAAGAACCCCAAGTATAAGATTTATATACTATCAGGACAAACAAAAATACACAGAAACACTGGTGGAAGAAAAAGTTGGGAGAGTGGTTATAAATTCTCAGTGTGGGCGAGGAAGTTTATTTTGATTCTTCCTGGATGTATCTTGATATCTTTGTTAAAGGACTCAACTTCCTAAGATAAAGGGGGATTCAAGATTGGTTTACCTGTAGCGATAGCATTGATTGGGAAAGGGGGTTACCTTGAAGTTTAACTCTATATGAATATTAGAAAATAAAAATAAAAAAAGAATAAACTAGACTAAACTAAACTAAAATTTAAAAAAAATAAAAAAATAGAAAAGCAAAAGAAAAACACGGGTGTATGTATCAAAAAGTTCAGATTAGAAGGTTATTATGGAATTTGATGTACTGGACATCTCACCGTGATCGTAAATAGGTTAAAAATTATCTATATAAAAAATGAACCAGAATAGTGGGAACGAGTTAAAAATAAAAGTTGTATCTATGAAGTAGAGGTGGTTGTTCTCTTTTCTTTTTTTTTTTTCTTTCCTGGTTGGTTTTCTGGGGGGAGGGGCCTGCCACGTGGGTTTTCAGTCAATGAAGTTCCCTGAGTTAAGTCCTCCCGCCCCCCTCAAGCTGGTGGTCTCTGAGGAAACCTGTTTTTCAGGCTTTTGTTCTCTGGAGACTTCTTATGTTTGTTTGTTCATTTTTGTTTTTGTTTTTTCTCTCACTTTGACAGCTTTTGATGCTTTTCGGGGTTTAGAGGAAAGCAAACTGCACCCTGACCTCCCTCTCAGATAGAAGGCACCAATTGCTCCCCTGTTGTGGCTGCAGAGCTCTGGAAGTGTAGATTCTGAGTCGCGGTCCCTGGAGATGCAGGATCTCCTCTTGTACCCAAAACCAAGGCCGCGGCTGGATGCCCACTGGGGTCTTCTGTCCCCATAGAGATCCAGACATGTATAATTCTGATCTCAGGTTGATTCCATGGGTGATTGAAGTTCTTTGGTAAGTAATCCACTCACTTTAGGGTACAGGTTGAAACAGCGCCTCCTCTAACTTCCCTGACATCTTTCCTCCCTTCGTTAAACACCTTTTCTGCTATTCCCACTAACTCAGTCAGATTATTCCCTTCAAATCCTTCAATTTTCTGAACTTTCCTCTCATATCTGGGGATGACTGATTGGCAAAAGAAAGAGTCACTGTTCTCTGATTTTTAGGTGCCTCAGGGTTGATTGGGCTATACATTTTATAGGCTTCAATAAGCCTTTCTAGGAAAGCTCTTGGAGACTCATCCTTACCTTGAGTCAACATACTAATTTTAGATAAATTTATGGGTCTCCTTGCAGCTGCATGGAGACCTTCTAATCGGGCCTGGTGGTAGAAGTATAGACTCTCCTTACCTTAATCGGAGTTTGGTCCCCAGTCAACGGTGTTACCTTGGGAAGTAGTCCTTCCGCCAGGGATCAAGGTCCCCGCCAAGTCTCTCACTTATCACCTTATGGGTTTCTCAAAAGATTTGATTCGTCTCTTCTGTGTTAAGGAAGGCCATAAAGAGCTGTTGAATATCCATGCAGGTGGGCTGGTGGGTAAGAAAGACAGTCTCCAAGTGATGAATTAAATCCTGAATATGGACAGAAAAGGATTTGTGTTGGGCCTTCCAGTTATAGATTTCAGAAGAGGAGAAAGGAATATAGGTTAGGTGGGTGTGCCCTCTCCCGTCTGGTGGAACAAACTCATGGAGAGGCAGCATCATCGTGGTAAAGGGAGGCAGAGGGGGGTAGTGGAAAGGGGAAGGATCAGGGCGGTCTTTCTGCTTGGTATTCCCATAGGTGGACGCCGACCGCATATGAGGTGGAGTGGTAAGGCTGTCTCGGAACCAAAAGTCAGGTTTGGGGGACAGATAAAGGGGGAAATTTTACAACCTCCACATCCAATGGAGGTAGAATGGTCTTCTTCCCTGGTTGCTCCTCATCTTTTTAGGTTTCTCCTAATCTGTAGGGTTTGGGCAACTGTGATGGCAATTTCCTTTGGTAGGTAAGGACCATTGCTGTGGTCTGGCTCCAGAGGCAGCATCCTGGGGGGCATGTGTGCCAGGGCTTTGGGGACAAAAGTCTGCAAACACAAACTCAGGTTCGGGTTAGGGGCGGTGTGATGGTAGGCCTGATCTGCAGACCCTGAGGGCAGATCCTCAGGATTTGAAATTCAGGCGGGTGGAAGGTGGTAGTGCAGGCTTTTTTGTCTGGATTGTGTGTCTTGGATGGCCATGGAATGAAAGGCTGGCCTCATAGGGCCATGGGAGTTTCTTTCTCTCTGAGGATTCGGCCCAGCTCCCAAGAGTTTGGAGTTTTTCTGTGGGAAGAGAAGAGTTCTGTTTTCCCTCTCATGGGTCCCACCCAAACAGGGATTCCAGAGAAGGCTACTGGGTCCGGACGCCTGGATAACCCCAACGAGGGTTAGGATTTGGGCTTAGGGGCATGGTAAGCCTGGTATGCGAACTCCTGGTCCAGCTCCCAAGGGGGTTTGCTTGAAAACTGACACAGGCTGAGGGTCAAAATGACTGTTTGTGCCCAGGGTGGCACTCCTGAGTGGGCATGGTCTCATGGGTCATGCAGCTGGCTCCCACTCTGAGTGTTGGACACCCATCCCAACAGCCAGGTCTCCTGACATGTAGAAGGAGGAGTACTCTTTTTTTCTTCAGGTTTCCCCATAGGCTGGGATTTGAGCTAAGGTCTGGGGACAGATGTCTGAATACCCATTTTGGGAAGAGATGACAGCCTTGGCCACAGCAGGTCCCACCTGCAGGATATGGGGCCACTATCTGGGTGGCTGAAAGGTCGAGGCTCAGGCTGTGTTAGAGAGAGCATTAATGCCCAGGGCATCCTATGATATTGGGGTGACATTGAGGGCCTTGCGGGTGGATCCTCATGTGGGGTTTCTGGGCAGACACATAGGGCACTTCTTTTTTCTGATGGACAGCAGAAGGCTGTGTTATGGCTCCAGAATTCCCAATATGGAAGGCTTGTGGGCCAGGAGTGTGAGGTTGGAAGTCTGAAAACACAAGCCACGGTTCAGTTCAGTGCCGAGCGCATGGCAGTTCCATTGTGCAGTGGCTGATTTGGAGATCCTCAGCACCTGATTAAGGGCGAATGTCAGATTTCCATTCACGCTGGAGTTTATGTCCATGATGACCGAAGACTGAAGGGGTGGTCTCAAGAGGCCATGAAGGCTTTCCCACACTGAGGCTTGTGACCTGCTCAAAACAGCAAGGTGTCCTTCTACAGGAAAGGGGGAGTCCAAGTGGATGGATCCAGGGTCCCCCATGTGGAAAGATTGGATAGCAGAGCTCTCTGCATGGATGCCTGGAAAGCCCACCTCATGTTACCATTGAATCCGAGGAACAGGGCAGGTTCGATCTGCTGGCTCAGCTGCAAAGTGATTAGGGGGCTGATTTGACGGGTTTTCTCAGGCTGATTTGTCACAATGTTGGTTTGTGTCCAGGGAGACCTTAGAATGTGACAGTGGCTCAGGGGCCATGAAGAATTCTCCTAACCTGAGTGTTGGATCCAGCTCCAAAGAGCAAGGTTTCCCTCTGGCGACAGGAGGGGTTCTTTTGTGTGGCTCATGCCCACATGTTGGACCATATGTTCGTATTCCAGAACAGGCCTTTGGGGACAGATGTCTGAAAAATTAATTTAGGGTTCTGATGAGGTCCTAGGGTCATGCCAGATTCAATCTTCTGACTAAGGGACATTGACCTGTGTGTCTGCCTGAAGGAAGGTGCTTAAGGTATGTCACACTGCGAATTTGTGTCTAGAGGTGTCCCGTGTGTGATTTAACATTACTGTGCAGTTTTTTCTGTGTATTGCAATCTCATTGGCCACCTTTGTATAGCTTGGCTAAACTACCTCTATAAAAGTTAGTCTGTGAGGCTGTCCACACACAGCCCCCATAGAGTAGTTTTTCCTTCTGCTGGGGAGTCAGAGTTCTGGATTGTGGCCCAGAATTCCCAATCTGCAGGGCTTGTGGGCCAGAAGTGTGAGGACCGAAGTCTGACAACACAAGCTAGGGTTAGGTTTAGGTCCTAGGGTACGGGTCCCCCAGAGGCCTGGTCTTGAATCCAACATACAAGGGGTCCCTGAGGGACAGAAGAGAACACCTTCTGTCCCCAAAAGGGAATCTTGCTATTTGGAGCTGTGTAAAAGCCTCAGGTAGGAGAATCCTGCATAGACTACAGAATCACCACAAAATTCCAAGGTCTCCCTTGACACATACCCACATTGTGACCCATCACCATGAGAATCCATTTCAACTCAGCACACTGGGTAGCACTCCACAGTGTCAGCAGATTGAACCTGCGTATTCCTAGGCAGTGATGGGAATGCCAAGTGGGGTTTCCAGTCACCCATACATAGAGCCCTGCTCTCCAATGTTTCCGTGTGGGGGTCCCTTCAGCCATCAAAAAGTACTCCCTATGTCCCACAGAAGGAAACCCTGCTATTTCCAGCAGCTCACAAACCCCAGATGGGAAAACTTCCATGACCTCATGAGGTCGCACCTCCATTAGTTGGCCATCATGGACAGAAAGTCCAGCCTGAGTGAACATCTGACACTTGCCCTTACTTCAGATGCTAGAGATCTCAATTCAGCCTCTGCAGATTGGGTTTGCCTTGCCCTAAACCACACCAGAGCTTGTGTTTTCAAACTTCCATCCTTACAGTCATTGCACACAAGCACTCCAGATTGGGAATTCTGGAGCCACAACACAGCTCTCTGTCTGTCCACCAGAAGGAGAAAGAGCCCTATGTGGCTGCCCAAAAGCTCCAAATGAGGATAAACCTGCACAGCCCTTGAGAGCACCCCAATTTCATAGGCCATCCTATGCACTAATGCTGTCTGATACAGCCTGAGTATAGACCTCCTGTCAGCCACCCAGGGAGCTAGCTGCATATCCAGCCATGGCCCTGGACCTGCATCTCTACCCAACCTTGGTCTTCTGGCATCTGTCTCCAGACCTTATCTCAAATACCTGCATATGCAGGAACCCAGTGCATAAAACAGAACTCTTCCTTCTGCATGGCAGGAAACCTTGTTGTTTGGAAGGCTGTCAAACCCTCAGAGTTGGTGAAACCTGCAGGGCCTATGAGGCCATGCCCACTCTTGAGGGCCACCCTGAGCACAAACATGCATTTTGACCCTCAGCCTTAACCCTTTTCAAATAAGGTCCCTCAGTAGCTTGACCAGGATCACACATATCAGGCTTGTCAGGCCCCTAGGCACAAATTATAACCCTTGGTGGGGTTTTTCAGGTGCCCATACCCAGAACCCTGCTCTGGAATTCCTCTTTTTGGGGGACCCCTGAGACAGAAAACATGACTCCTCCCTTCCTCCAGTATCAGAGTAAATTACTGGGACCTGGACAAAATCCCTGGTGAGGGAGAAATATCCATGGCCCCATGAGGTTCCCACACATTCTGCGGCCAACTTAAACTCACAATCCATAAAAAAAACCCTGAGCTACCGCCTCACTTTCACGCTAATTTCAGATCCCAAGGAGCTCCTCTCAGGGTATGCAGATCAGGCATGCCAAACACTTGGCCCTAAGTCTAACCCGAGTTTGTGTTTTTAGATTTCTGTCCTCAGAGCCCTGTCCCACGCATCCTCCAGACTCCAGCCTCCAGAGCGATACCACAAGACTGTTCTTGCCCTCCCGATGGAAACTGTGCCCTTTTTCCAAAATACTCCAGATTAGGAGAAACCTGCAAGGTCCCAGAGGCCACCCCAATTTAATAGGCGACCCTGTACAAAAATGTGCACTCTGACACACTTTGAGCAATGTCCTCTAGTCAGACACCCAGGTAGATGGCCCCAGAGGCAGAAGATTGAACCTGACATGCCCGTATGCCATAATCCGAACCCTAGCTAAGATTTTCAGGCATTTATCAACAGACCTTATCTGAAAAACCCTGCATATGGGGGAATCTAATGAACAAAACAACTCCTTCCCCATTGCAAGAAAACTTGCTTTTGGGATGGGTGTCAAACCCTCCGAGTTGGTGAAACCTACAGGGTCAATGAGGCCAAGCCCACAAATGAGGCCACCTTGGGCACAAACACGCGTTGTGACACTCAGCCTGAGCCACATTTTTAAATCAGGTCCCTCAGTAGCTGGACCAAGAGCCCGCATATTGGACTTGCCATGCCCAAAGGCCCAAATATGAACCAGAGCAAGGGTTTTCCAAGCACCTGTTCAGAGACATGATCTGGAATCCCTCTTTTTGGAGGATCCCCGGGAGACAAACAGGACTCCTCCCTTCCCCCACAGTGACACCAAACTATTGGAAGTCACGCAAAATCTCCCCAAAGGGAGAAACTTCCACGCCCGATAAGGTCACCCCTACATTCCATGGCCACTCTAGACACGAAATCCAGAGACAAAAGCCTGAGCTACCACCTCCCAATCACCCTAATTTCAGATTCCGCGGAGCTCCCTCAGGGTCGGCAGATCAGGAATGCCATACCTTCAGTCCTAACTCTAACACGATTTTGTCTTTTTAGACTTCTGTACCCAGAGGTCTGACCTGCACACCCTCCAGGATGGAGCATCTGGAGCCATACTATAGGACTGTGCCTTCACTCCCTAAGGAAAATGTGCCCTTTAAAATTACCAAAACCCTCTAGATTAGGAGAAATCTGCAAGGCCCCAAGCCACCCAGTTTCATAGACATCCTGGATAAAAATAAGCAGTCTGACACTCACTGTGGATGGACCTGCAGTCAGACACCAAGGTAAATGGCCACCCGAGACCAAGATTGAACCTGACATGCCCCTAGGCCCTAATCTGAACACTAGCTGTGGTTTTCAGGCATCTGTCCCCAGAGCCCTGGTCTCGAATACCAACATGGGGGGGCTCCCTGATGCCCAAAACAGTAAACCTAAGGTCCCAGAAGGAAACCTTGCTCTTTGGAGTGGTGTCAAAATCTCTGGGTAGGAGAATCCTGATTGTCCACTGAGCCGCATTGTGACCCATCAGTATGAGACACCATTTCCACTCAGCCCCCTGTGTAGCTCACACCAGAGCTAGCAGATTGAACGTCCCATATCCATAGGTTCCTATGGTGGGGTTTCCAGGCATCCATACGTAGAGCCCTGCTCTAGATTCTTCTATATTGGGACCTATGAGCCATCAAGCAGATGCCTCTTGTCCTGCAGAAGGAAACCTTGATTTTTGGAGCTGCACACAAACTCAGATTGGGAAAACCTCCATGGCATCATGACACCACCGCTGCATTAGGCGGCCATAAAGGACACATACTTGAGCCTGAGTGAACATCTGACCCTTGCCCTTACTTCAGATGACGGGATTCTCACCTCAGCCTCTGCATTTTGGGGTTGCCCTGCCCCTAAATTATTACATGAGCTTTTGTTTTCAGACTTCTGTCCTCAAACTAACTACAAAAATAATACTTAAAATGAATACACTGTATGTGATCATTATTGCTGCAAGGAATCTAACCATGACTGGTAACACACACACACACACAAAAAAAAAAATCAGTGTATTTCAACTATAAGAACACTAATGACTAACATTCAAAAGAACCACCCACTAACCAAAATTATCAACAACTCATTTATCGACCTACCCGCACCATCAAACATCTCAGCATCATGAAATTTTGGCTCCCTTCTCAGAATTTGCCTAATCCTTCAAATCCTTACAGGTTTATTCTTAGCTATACACTACACATCAGACACAACCACAGCCTTCTCATCAGTTACACACATCCGTCAAGATGCCAATTATGGCCGAATCATCTGATATGCCAACAGAGCTCCATATTCTTCATCTGCCTATTCCCACATGTAGGACGAGGCCTATACTACAGATCTTATATATTCCCCAAAACATGAAACATCGGCATTTTCCTACTATTTGCAGTTATAGGAACAGCATTCATAGGTTACGTTTTACCATGAGGACCAATGCCTTTTGAGGCTCAACCATAATTATCAACTAACTATCAGCCATCCCATACATCGGATCCAACCTTGTAGAGTGAATCTGAGGAGGTTTTTCAGTAGACAAAGCCACCTTAACACGATTCTTTGCCTTCCACTTTATCCTGCCATTCATCATCTTGGCACTAGCAGCAATTCATCTACTATTTCTTCATTAAACAGGATCTAACAATCCTTCTGGAATCCCATCTGATTCGGACAAAATTCCATTCCACCCATACTACACATTTAAAGACATCCTAGGTGCCCTATTCCTAATCCTATTACTCATAATACTAGTACTATTCTCACCCGACCTACTAGGGGACCCTGACAACTACATCCCTGCCAACCCACTTAACACACCACCCCATATCAAACCTGAATGATATTTCCTATTTGCGTATGCAATCCTACAATCCATTCTGAATAAACTAGGAGGAATACTAGCCCTAGTCTTCTCCATTCTAATCCTAGCCATTATTCCAGTATTACATACTTCAAAACAATGAGGTCTGATATTCCTTCCACTAAGCCAATGCCTATTTTGATTACTAGTAGCTGATCTCCTTATAAGAGAATTGGTGGCCAACCAGTAGAACACTCCTTCATCACCACTGATCAATTAGCCTTTATCTTTTACTCCACAATCCTCCTAATTCTAATAACAACTATCAGCATTATCGAGAAGAACTTATTAAAATGAAGAGTCTTTGTAGTATATCAATTACTTTGGTCTTGTAAACCAAAAACGGAGAACTCCATCTCCCTGAGACTCAAGGGAGAAGTAATAGCCCCACCACCAGTACCCAAAGCTAACATTCTAACTAAACTACTCCCCGATTTCCTCATCCCATTATTTCAATTCATATATTTAAAAACCTACTGTGCTTCCCCAGTATGTATTTTTCCCCACCCCTATGTATATCGTGCATTAATGGTTTGCCCCATGCATATAAGCATGTACATACTATGATTGATTTTACATATGTGCACCTCACCTAGACCATGAGCTTGATCAGTAGGCCTCGAGAAACTGTCAATCCTTGTGTGATGTGTACCTCTTCTCACTCCAGGCCCATCAAATGTGGGGGTTCCTACAGTGAAACTATACTGGTATCTGATTCTTACTTCAGGGCCATGACAGTCCTCAATCCAATCCTACTAACCCTTCAAATGAGACATCTCGATGGATTAATGACTAATCAGCCTATGATCACACATAACTGTGGTGTCATGCATTTGGTACTTTTTAAATTTGGGGGGGGGGGCTGGTATCACTATGGCTGTAAAAGCCTCGTTGCATCCAAATAACTTGTAGCTGGGCTTAATCATCATCATTTATCCACATTGCACAACCATAAGGTGCAATTCAGTCAATAGTTACAGGACATACACACGTACACAGTTACACATGTACGCATATTCAACAGATAGAAACTAGCTAAATCAAACCCCCTTTATCCTCCCCATAACTTCGAAAGTATACAAACACTTAAAATTGTCCTGCCAAACTCCAAACACAGAACTAAGCACATGCAACATATATAAGAAGCCACTTATACTGATACTCCATTTATTAATCTCTATCGCTAATTTATCCAGAATAATCTATTCAAGAAAGCTATCTATAGATGCAGTACCCCACCTCTAATTTAACACTAGCAACTTACATTTAATACTAATAATTAAATGACTGTGCCTAAATACATTAACTAAATAAAGAAAGGCACTGAAAATGCTTAGAAGAGTCATAAGACTCCATAAATGTGAAGGTTTGGTCCTAGCCTTCCTATTGATTATTAACAGAATTACACATGCAAGTCTCCACTTCCCAGTGAAAATGCCTCTAAATCCCTAAACTGATTAAAAGGAGCAGGTATCAAGCACACTAAATAAGTAGCTCATAACAACTTGCTCAACCACACCCCCACGGGATACAGCAGTGACAAAAATTAAGCCATGAACGAAAGTTTGACTAAGTCATGCTAACATTAAGAGTTGGTAAAT
The DNA here is from genome assembly GCF_922984935.1 of Meles meles. Taxonomy (NCBI): domain Eukaryota; kingdom Metazoa; phylum Chordata; class Mammalia; order Carnivora; family Mustelidae; genus Meles; species Meles meles. Next base: position 44,399,402 of record NC_060088.1, on the reverse strand, counting down.
TTCATGCCAGCCACCGCGATCATATGATTAATAGGCACACAGCCTAAAACATGTTAAGTACTACATCACACTAAAGTTAAAATTTAACCAGTCCATTAAAAGCTACTATTAACATAAAATATACCATGAAAGTGACTTTATTATTTCCGACCACACGATAGCTGAAACCCAAACTGGTATTAGATACCCCACTCCGCTCAGCCTTAAACATAAATAATTTGTACAACAAAATTATCTGCCTGAGAACTACTAGCAACAGCTTAAAACTCAAAGGACTTGGCGGTGCTTGACATCCCTCTAGAGGAGCCTGTTCTATAATTGATAAACACCGATAAACCTCACCACTTCTAGCTAAGTCAATCTATATACCACCATCTTCAGCAAACCCTCAAAAGGCAGAAAAGTAAGCATAATAATTACACATAAAAAGTTAGGTCAAGATGTAACCCATGAAGTGGGAAGAAATGGGCTGAATTTTTTTTTAAAGATTTTATTTATTTGACAGACAGAAATCACAAGTAGGCAGAGAGACAGGCACAGAGAGAGGGGGAGGCAGGCTCCCTGCCGAGCAGAGAGCCCAATGTGGGGCTCGATCCCAGGACATTGGGACCATGACCTGAGCTGAAGGCAGAGGCTTTAACCCACTGAGCCACCCAGGCGCCCCTGGGCTGAATTTTCCAATCAAGAATATGCTCACGAAATTTTTTATGGAAACTAAAAACTAAAGGTGGATTTAGTAACAAATTAGGAATAGAGAGCTTAATTGAATAGGGCCATGAAGCATGCACACACTGCCCATCAGCCTCCTCAAGCAATTCACCCAAACACTACATAATACAGACTAAACCAACTCAAGAAGAGATAAGTCATAACAAGGTAAGCATAACGGAACATGTGCTTGGATAAATCAAAGTGTAGCTTAATTAAAGCATCTGGCTTACACCCAGAAGATTTCATACACCAATGACCACATTGAACCAAAACTAGCCCAACCAACCACTAACTCAACTACTACAATAAGCCTCTAGTCAAAGCATTCAATTACATCATTAATGTATAGGAGATAGAAATTGTACTTGGAGCTATAGAGAAAGTACCATAAGGGAATGATGAAAGAAATTTTAAAGTAATAAACAGAAAAGATCGCCCCTTATACCTTTTGCATAATGAGCTAGCTAGAATAATTTAGTGAAGAGATCTTAAGCTAACTCCCCCAAATCCAGATGAGCTACCTATGAACAAACCACAGGGATAAACACACCTATTTTGCAAAATCGTGGGAAGATTTATAGGTAAAGGTGAAAAGCCTAATGATCCTGGTGACAGCTTGTTGCCCAGAATAGAATCCCTGTTCAACTTTAAATCTACCCAACAAATCCCAAAATTATAATGTAAATTTAAAATATAATCCAAAAAGGTACAGACTTTTAGGATAAGGATACAACCTTACTTAGAGAGTAAAGTTAAATAAAACCATATTAAGCCTAAGAGCAGGCACCAATTAAGAATGTGTTCAAGCTCAACAACCCAACCCTCTGATTCCAAAAATCTTAAACCAACTCCCACCTACCACTGGGCTAATCTATTTAATAATAGAAGCAATAGTGTTAGTATGAGTAACAAGAAACATTTCTCCTTGCATAAGTTTATAACAGTCAACAAATACCCACTGATAGTTAACAACACGATAAAAATAAACTACTAATAAAACACTTAACCAATCAACTGTTGGCCCAACACAGCTATGCAACAAGGAGAGAGTAAAAGAAGTAAAAGGAACTCATCAAACAAAAACCCCGCCTGTTTACCAAAAACATCACCTCCAGCATGCCCGGTATTGGAGGCACTGCCTGCGCCTGCCCAGTGGCACTAGTTAAACGGCCATGGTATCCTGACCATGCAAAGGTAGCATAATCATTTGTTCTCTAAATAAGGACTTGTATGAATGGCCACACAAGGGTTTAACTGTCTCTTACTTCCAGTCAGTGAAAATGATCGTCCTGTGAAGAGGCGGGAATAAACTAATAAGACGAGTAGACTCTATGGAGCTTCAATTAACTAGTCTGTAATAAGTCTATTTAATCACCAATTAGGCATAACACAATATTATTAATGGATTAACAATTTAGGTTGGGGTGACCTCAGAGAATAAAATAACCTTGGAGTGATACAAACATAGACAAACCAGTCAAAACATAGTATCATTTATTGATCCAAGAAATTTGATCAACGGAACAAGGTACCCTAAGGGTAACAGCACAATCCTATTTGAGAGTCCATATCAACAATAGGGTTTATGACCACGATGTTGGATCAGGACATCCCAATGGTGCAGCAGCTATTAAAGATTTGTTTGTTCAACAATTAAAGTACTACGTGATCTGAGTTCTGACGGGAGCAATCCAGGTCGGTTTCTATCTATTACAACAACTTCTCCCAGTATGAAAGGACAAAAGAATTAAGGCCTATTCTATTGGAATGACTTAGGACTAATAGAGGATATAATCTTAATCTAAATAGTCCACCTTCGTTTCATAGCCCTAGAGATAGGGCTTGTTAGGGTGGCAGAGCCCAGTAATTGTGTAAAACTTAAACTTTTATTCTCAGAGGTTCAAATCTTCTTCCTAACATTATGTTTATAATTAATATCATTTCACTAATTGCATCTACCCTACTTGCTGTAGCCTTTCTAACATCAGTGGAGTGAAAAATCCTAGGGTATATACAACTCCGTAAAGGCCCGAACATTGTAGGATCCTATGGACTCTTGCAAGCAATTGCAGATGCCATAAAACTATTCACTAAAGAACCTTTACAACCCCTACCATCATCTATCACTATATTTGTAATAGCCCCAATCCTAGCCCTAAAACTAGCCCTAAACATATGAACCCCATTACAAATACCTTACCCTTTCATCAATATAAACCTAGGAATCCTATTCATACTAGCAATATCAAGCCTACCTGTTTACTCTATTTTATGGTCCAAATGAGCCTCAAAATCAAAATATGCCCTATTTGGGGCCCTTTGAGCTGTAGCCCAAACAATTTCCTACGAAGTCACACTAGTCATTATCCTCTTATCAGTACTATTAATAAATGGCTCTTTTACCCTATCCACACTTATTACTACACAAGAACACCTATGACTAATCCTCCCCACATGGCCCCTATCTATAATATGATTTATCTCAACCCGAGCAGAAACAAACTGCGCCCCATTTGACCTAACAGAAGGAGAATCAGAATTAGTCTCCAGATTTAACGTCAAATAGGCAGCCGGACCACTCATCCTATTTTTCCTAGCTGAATATGCCAACATCATTATAACTAATATCCTTACAACTATCCTGTTTTTTGGTGCATTCCACACCCCATACTTACCGGAACTATACTCCATCAATTTTACCATAAAAACACTTCTACTAACAACTTCCTTTCTATGAATTCAAGCATCCTATTAACAATTCCGATATGATCAACTCATATATTTATTATGAAAAAACTTTCTCCCCCTGACACTAGTCCTATGCATATGACATGTAGCCTTACCCATTATAACAGCAAGTATTCCTCCCCACACATAAGAAATATGTCTGACAAAAGAGTTACTTTGATTATAGAGGTTCGAGCCCTCTCATTTCTAGAATTATAGGAATTGAACCTAATCCTAAGAACTCAAAAATCTTTGTGCTACCGAACTCACATCAAATTCTACAGTAAGGTCAGCTAAATAAGCTATTGGCCCATACCCCGAAAATGTTGGCTTATCCCCTTTCCATACTAATAAAACCCCCCATCCTTACTATCATTATATCAACTGTCATTTCAGGAAACATTATAGTACAATAAGCTCTCACTGACTGATAATCTGAATTGGATTCAAAATAAATATACTAGCTATTATCCCCATTTTAATAAAAAAATAAATCCATGAGCCATAGACGCATCAACAAAATATTTCCTTACCCAAGCAACTGCATCTGTATTCGTAATATTAGGGATTATTATCAACCTACTATTGACAGGCCAATGAATAATACTAAATACCCCTAACCCAGTCGCATCAAACATAATAACAGTAGCTCTGGCAATAAAATTAGGACTATCACCCTTCCACTTCTGAGTACCTGAAGTAACCCAAGGAATCCCACTATCATCAGGAATAATTCTACTAACCTGACAAAAAATCACCCCCTTATTCGTTCTAAACCAAATCTCTCCATCTAGAAATCCAAACTTATTAGTAGCCATAGCTATTATATCCATTCTAGCAGGAGGCTGAAGAGGTCTTAATCGAACACAACTATGAAAAATCCTAGCATACTCATCAATAGCCCACACAGGATGAATGAGTGCAGTAACAACATATAACCCTACCCTTATAATATTAAACCTCATAATCTACATTACATTAACACTTGGAACATTCATACTGTTCACACTCAGTTCATCTACAACCACACTATCACTATCTCATATATGAAACAAACTCCCACTAATTACCTCACTAATCCTAACAATCATACTATCACTAGGAGGCCTACCTCCCCTCTCAGGATTCATCCCTAAATGAATAATCATCCAGGAACTCACCCAAAACAATATAATTGTTATATCAACATTTATAGCAATTATAGCCCTACTAAACCTATACTTTTATATGCAGTTAACACACGCAACAGCACTAACTATATTCCCTTCAATAAACACCATAAAAATAAAATGGCAATTCGAAAACACAAAAAAACGTAATTCTTTTATCCCCACTAACTGTAACTTCGACCATATTACTTCCATTAGCCCCAATAATACTAACACTGTTCTAGCAGTTTAGGTTAAAAACACCAAGGGCCTTCAAAGCCCTAAGTAAGTGCCATTCACTTAACTCCTGAATCTCACCTTAAGGAATGCAAGAGTATATCTTACATCTACTGAACACAAATCACTTTAATTAAGCTAAGCCCTTTCTTGACTGGTGGGCTATCACCCCACAAAATTTTAGTTAGCAGCTAAATACCCTAGTCAACTGGCTTCAATCTACTTCTCCTGCTGCGAAGAAAAAAAAAAAAAAAAGGTGGGAGAAGCCACAGCAGGGTTGAAGCTGATTCTTTGAATTTGCAATTCAATGTAATATTTCACCAAAGAGCTTGGCAAAAAGAGGACTCAAACCCCCATTCTTCAATTTACAGTCTAATATCTTTATCGGCCTTTTTACCTATGTTCGTAAATGATGATTATTCTCCACAAATCATAAAGGTCCTTTACCTTTAATTTGGTGCATGGGCCAGGATGGTAGGCACTGCTCTTAGCCTATTAATCCGTGCTGAATTGGGCCAACCAAGTGCACTACTAGGAGATGACCAAATCTACAACGTAATTGTAAGTGCCTATGCATTTGTAATAATTTTCTTTATAGTAATGCCAATTATGATTGGAGGATTCAGAAACTGATTGGTACCCTTAATAATTGGCACACCCTACATAGCATTTACATGAATAAATAATATAAACTTTTGACTTCTGCCCCCCTCCTTTCTTCTCTTTCTAACTTCTTCCATGGTAGAATCAGGTGCAGGAATATGATGAAGAGTGTACCCACCTCTAGCAGGAAATTTAACACATGCAGGAGCATTCATAGATGTAATAATCTTCTCCCTACACCTGGCAAGTTTCTCATCCATCCTAGGAACCATTAACTTTGTTACTATCATTATCAACATAAACTTCTCTGCAATATCACAATATCAAACTCCTCTATTCGTATGATCTGTCCTGATTATAGGTGTACTTCTACTCTTATGATTACCAGTTCTAGCAGCCAGTATTACCATGCCACTCACAGACTGAAATCTAAATACTACCTTCTTTGACCCAGCTGGAGGAGGAGACCCTATTCTGTATCAACACTTATTCTGATTTTTCGGACATCCCAAAGGAGATATTCTAATTCTACCAGGATTTGGAATTATCTCACATGTCGTAACCTATTGCTCAGGGAAAAAGAAAAAAAAAAGAAAAAAAAAAAAAAAAGAGCCACTCGGCTACGTAGGAATAGCCTGAGCAATGATACCAATCAGTTACTTAGGATTTATTGTATGAGCCCACCACATGTTTATCGTAGGAATGGACGTCGGCACACGAGCATACTTCACCTCAGCTACTATAATCATTGCAATTCCAATGGGATTAAAAGTATTTAGCTGACTGGCCACTCTACATGCAGGGAATAATACATGATCGCCAGCTATAGTATGAGCACTAGGGTTTATTTTTCTATTCACAGTGCGTGGTTTGACAGATATTGTATTATCAGACTCATCATTAGATATTGTTCTTCATGACACATACTACATGGTAGCACACTTCCATTATGTCCTTTCAGTGGGGGCAGTGTTTGTAATCATTGGCAGGTTTGTCCATTGATTCCCACTGTTCACAGGTTACACACTAAATGATATTTGAGCAAAAATCCACTTTTCAATTATATTTGTAGAAGTAAATGGACCATTCTTTCCTCAACATTTCCTAGGTCTATCAGGAATACCTCAACAGCACTCCGATTATCCAGATGCTTATACCATATGAAATACGGTGTCCTCCATGGGTTCATTTATCTCATTAAGGGCAGTAATATTAATAATCTTCATAATCTGTGAAGGCTTTGCATCCAAACAAGAGGTGATAATAGGAGAACTTACTTCAACAAACATTGAATGATTCCATGGATGCCCTCCTCCATATCACACATTCAAAGAGCCAACCTAAGTACTACCAAAATAAGAAAGGAAGGAATCGAACCCCCTAGAATTGGTTTCAAGCAAATATAACCACTATGTCTTTCTCAATAAAGAGATATTAGTAAAAATTACATTACTTTGTCAAAGTCAAATTATATGTGGAAGTCCTTTATATCTCTATGGCATACCCTTTCCAAATAGGTCTTCAAGATGCAACCTCCCCTATTATAGAAGAACTATTAAATTTCCATGACCATACATTAATGATCATATTCTCAATCAGCTCTCTTGTTCTCTACATCATTTCATTAATACTAACTACTAAACTAACACATACTAGCACTATAGATGCTCAAGAACTTGAAACAGTAGGAACTATCCTACCTGCTATCATTTTAATTTTAATTGCTTTACCTTCACAATGAATCCTGTACATAATAGATGAGATCAATAATCCTTCCTTGACCGCAAAAACTATGGATCACCAATGATACTGAAGATACGAGTACACAGATTATGAAGACCTAAATTTTGACTCCTATATAACCCTAACTCAAGACCTAAAACGTGGAGAACTACTGCAATTAGAAGTAGGCAACCAAGTAGTCCTCCCAATATATATATAAAAAAAAAAAACCAATCTGCATACTAATTTTGGAGTCACAATACAGCACTCTGTCTGCCCAGCAGAAGAAAAAACTGCCCTATGGGGTTGCCCAAATACCCCAAATGAGGATGAACCAGCACGGCCCTCATGACACCCTATACCATAGGATGCCCTGTGTACTACTGCTCTATCTGACACATACTGAGCCAAGGCCTCCAATAAGCAACCCAGAGATCTGGCCACATATCCAGCAGAACGGACTTGCCATGCCCCTAGGCCATCATCTCTACCCAATATTGGTTTTCAGGCACCTGTCCCTAGACCTTATCTCAGATATCGAGGAACCTAATGCAAAAAACAGAACTCCTCCTTTCCCGTGGCAGGAAACCTTGCTATTGGGAAGGGTGTAAAACCCTCAGAACAGAGAAAACCTGCATGATCCATGAGGCCATGCCCACTCTTGAGGTCATCCTTGACGCGAACAGACATTGAGATCCTCAGCCTGAGCCCCCATTTCAAATAAAGCCCTCAGTAGCCGGAATATGTGCCCGCATATCGGACTTGCCTTTCTCCTTGGCCCAAATCCTAACCCAAGCTGGAGTTTTCCAGGCGCCCATACCCAGAGCCCTGTTTTGCAATCCTTCTTCTTAGGTTACCACTTAGACAGAAAAAAAGGAGACTAACATCCCCCAGAATGACACCAAACTATTGGGAGCTGGGCGGTGTCTAGCCCCAGAGCCAGGGGATCCAACCTGTCTTGTTCTTAGATGCCAATGGAAATTCAAGGTGGGGTTTCCAGGCATTCGAAAATAGAGTCCTGCTCTCAAATCTTTACATAAGGGGACACTTGAGCCATCAAACAGGACCCACCTGTCCCTCAGGACGAAACCTTGCTGTTTGCAGCATCAAACAACCCCCAGATTGGGAAAAACTCCATGGCCTCATGAGGCCACTGATACATTCAGCAGTCAACACGGACACAAACTCAAGCCTGAGCAAACATCCGGCTCTAACTCTTACTCCAGATGCTGGAGATCTTGCCTCAGCCTCTGCAGATTGGGGCTACTGAGCCATCTACCCTAAAAGTAACCTTAGCTTGTGCTTTCAGACTTCGGTCCTCACACTCCTGGCCCACAAGGCCTCCAGACTGGGAATTCGGGAGCCACAATGCAGCACTCTGCTTGCCCACCAGAAGGAAAAAGTGTCCTATGGGATTCCACAAAAACCCCAAATGATGATAGGCCACCCTGTGCACTAGTGTTCTGTCTACCATAGCCTGAGTAACGACCACCTCTCAGACACCCCGGTAGCTGGCCGCCTATGCACCAGATCGGACCTGCCATGCCCCTAGGCCTTTATGACCCTAGGCCCAAATCCTAATCCAATTTTGAGTTTCCAGACACCTATACACAGAGCCCAGCTCTCAAATCCCTCCTTATGGGGAACACTGAAACAGATATCAGGATTCCTTTTTCCCCCACAATGACTCCATGCAATTTGGAGTTGTGCAAAACCCCCAAAGAGGGAGGATCTTCCATGGCCCCATGAAGCCACCCTACATTCCGTAGCCATCCTAGACACCAAAACCAGAGGCAAAAGCCTAAGCTTCCGCTTCACACTTGCCCTAATGTAACATCCCTAGGAGCTCACCGCAGGGTCTGCAGATCTGGTCTGCCATACCCTTGGCATTAATCCTAACCTGAGTTGGTGCTTTCATACTTCTGTCCCCAGACTCCTGCTCCATAAACTCTCTAGGCTGGGTATGTCATAGCCACACCACAGAACTGTGCCTGGACTCCCCAGGGAAGCTGGACCTTATAGAGTTTCAAGAAACCTCAAGTTTAGAAGAAACCTGCAAGCCCCTAAGGCCACCTCAATTTTGTAGGACACCCTGGATAAAAATGCGCAGTCTGACACACCCTGAGCAATAACCTCCTGTCAGACACCCATGCAGATGGCCCCAGAGACAGAACATTGAAGCTGATATGCCCCTAAGCTCTAATCTGAACCCTTGCTTAGGTTTTCAGACAACTGTCCCCAGAGGCCTGGTCTCAAATACCAACATTTGGGGGTTCCCTGAACCACAGAACGCAATACCTCCAATTCCCAGGAGGAAACTTTGCTATTTGGAGCTCTATCAAAACCTCAAGGTAGTAGAATCCTGCATGGGCCCTGAGACCAACGCCACATTCAAAGGTTGCCCTGGACACAAAACCCCATTGTGACCCTCAGCCTCAGACTCCTTTTCAACTCAGTCCCCTCGGTAGCTCGCTCCAGAGCCAGCAGATAGGACCTTCCATGTCCCTCATCACCAATGAAAACCCTTAGTGGGATTTTCAGGCATCCATACGTAGACTCTGCTCTCGAATCGTTCCATACGGGGGACCCTTGAGCCATCAAACAGTGCTCCGCCTGTTCTGAAGAAGGTAACCTTGCTGTTTGGAGCTGTGCCAAACCCCCAAATTGGGAAATCCTCCATGTCTTCATGAGGCCACCCTTACATCACACAGCCCTCATGGACACAAACTCCAGCCTGAGCGGCCGTCTGACAGTCACCCTTATTTCAGATGCCTGTGATCTTGTCTCGGCCTTTGCAGATCGATATTGCTGTGCCCTAGTCCCCAACTGTAACCCTAGCTTGAGTTTTCAGTCTTCCATCTCCAGAGGCCTGGTGCACAAGCCCTCCACACTGGGAATTCAGGAGCCCCAACACAGCATGCTGCCTGCTTTCAGAAGGCGAAAAGTGGCCTATGGGACGGCACAGAAAACCCAAATGAGGATCAACCTGCACGGACCTCAATGGCACCGCAATTTCATCAGCCGCCCTGAGCACTAATGTTCTGTCTGCCACAGCCTGAGCCCTGACCTCCTGTCAGCCACCCAGGTAGCTGGCCATCTTCCCACCATATCAGACCTGCCATGCCCCTAGGCCATCATCTCTACCGAACCTGGGTTCATAGGCATGTCCACAGAGGCCTAATCTAAAATCCCTGCATAGGGAGGAACATGATCCAGGAAATGAAGTTCTCCTGCCGCCAGCAGGAAATCTTACTATTGGGATGTGTGTAAAACACTCAGAGTACGAGAAACCTGCATGGCCCATCAGGGCGCACTCATTATTGAGGGCCACCCTGGGCACAAACTTGCCACGTTTTTAGCCACGTTTTCAACTAAGCCCCCTTGGCATCTCAAACCTGAGCCAGCCTCTGAGGCCTTCGTGACCCTAGACCCAAATTCTATCCCAAGTTTGTGTTTCCAGACACCCATACACAGAGCCCTGCTCTTGAAGCCCTCCTAATGTGGACGCCTGAATCAGAAAGCAGGATTCCTCCTTTCTCCCACAATTACATAATGCTACTTGGAGCTGTGCAAAGCCCTCAAAGAGGGAGAACCTCCATGGCCCCATGAGGACACCCCTAAATTACTCAGCCATGCTAGACACAAAAACTAGAGGGAAAAGTCCAAGTTTCCCTCACACTAGGCCTAATTTCAGATCCCAAGGGGCTCAACTCAGTGTATGCAGATCAGTTCTGCCATACCCTCGGCACTAATCCTAACCAGAGTTTTTGTTTTCAGACTTCTGTCCCCAGAGTCCGGCCCCACAAACCCTCCAGCCTGGGTATTCCATAGCCACATCACAGGAGTCTGCCTACCCTCCAGAAGGAAGCTGGGCCATTTAGAGCTTCAAGAAACCTCAAAAATAGAAGAAACCTACAAGGCCCCTGAGGCCACCCCAATTTCATAGGATGCTCTGGACAAAAATGCACATCTGACAGTTCCTGAGCAGCTATCTCCTCCCATCAGACTCCCAGATAGATGGCCCCAGAGAGAGAAGATTGATCCTGATAGACCCTAGGCTCTAATCTTTACCTTCCCTTAGGTTGTCTGGCATGTGTCCCCAGAGGCCTTCTCTCGAATACCAACAGTTGAGGCATCCCGAGACACAGAACACAACACCTCCTGTCTCCAGAAGGAAACCTTGCTATTGGAGCTATGTCAAAACCCCAGGGTAGTAGAATCCTAAATGGCCCCTGAGGTCAATGCCACATTCGAAGGTCGTCCTGGACACAAACTACATTGTGACCCTCAACATGAGACACCTTTTCAACACAGTCCCCTGTGTAGCTTGCCCCAGAGCCAGCAGATAGGACCTGCCATATCTCTCATCTCCACTGGGAACCCTAGGTGGGTTTTTCAGGCATCCATATGTAGAGCCTGTTCTTGAATCTTTCCATATGGGGGAGCGTTGAGCCATCAAACAACACTGCCCCTGTCGAGGAAGGAAACCTTGCTGTATGGAGCTATCCAACCCCAAGACTGGGAAAATTCCATGGCCTCATGAGGCCACCGGTACATTAGGCAGCACACATGGGCAAAACCACAGCCTGAGCAGATATCTGACACTCAGCCTTATATAAGATGCCACTGATTTCACCTCAGCCTCCCCAGGATGGGCCTACCATGCCCCAGGGTTCTGCTGCACATGCCCTCCAGATAGGGAATTCTGGAGCCCCAACACAGTACTCTGCCTGCCTTTCAGAAGGCAGAAGTCACCTCTTGGACTGCACAAAATCCCCAAATGAGGATCAACCTTCACGGCCCTCGAGGGCACCTCAATTTCATAGGCCGCCCTGTGCACTAATGTGCTGTCTCCACAGCCTGAGCACAGACCTCCCATCAGACACCCAGAAAGCTGGCCGCATATCCAGAAGGTAGGGCCTGCCATGGCCCTAGGCCATCATCTCTACCCAATATGGGTTTATAGGTATCTATACCCAGAGGCCTGGTATCAAATCCCTACATTTGGGGTGCCTGACCCACAAAACAGAAGTCCTGCTGCCCTGCAGCAAGAAACCTTGCTATTGGCATGGGTTAAAACCTTCAGAGTCTGGGAAACCTTCATGGCTCCTGAGGCCCCACCCACTGTTGAGGGTCGCCCTGGGCACAAACCAGCATTGTGATCCCCAGCTTGAGCCACGTTTTCAACTAAGCCCCTTCTGTTAGTTGACTTAGAGCCAGCATATGAGGCCTGCTGTGACCCTAGGCCCAAAGACTAATCCAAGGTTGGGTTTCCAGGCACCCATACCCAGAGCCCTGCTCTTGAATCCCTCCTTAGGGACACCCCTGAATCAGAAAACAGGATTCCTCCTTTCCCACAATGACACCATGCTATTTTGAGTTAGGAAAAACCCCAAAGAGGTAGAATCTTCCATGGACCCATGAGGCCACTGCTACATTCTGTGGCCATGCTAGACACAAAAACCAGAGGCAAAAGCCTGAGCTTACACTTCACGCTTGCCCTAATTTTAGATCCTGTGGGGGTCGCCTCAGTGCCTGCAGATCAGGCCTGCCATATCCTTGGCCCTAATCCTAATCCTAGTTGCCATTTTCAGAATTCTGTCCCCAGAGTCCTGCCCCACAAACCCGCCAGCCTGGGTGTTTCATAGCCACACCTCCAGACTGTGCCAGCACTCCAGAAGGAAGCTGGGCACTTTAGAGCTTCATGAAACCTCAAGAATAGGAGAAACATGTAAGGCCCCTGAGGCCACTCTAAATTCGTAGGACACCCTGGACAAAAATGTGCAGTCTGAAACACTATGAGTAACTACCTCCAATCAGACACTGAGGTAGATGGCCCCAGAGAGAGAAGATTAAACCTGACATGCTCCTACATTCTCATCTGTACCCCAGTTTAGTTTTTCAGGTGTCCCCAGAGGTCTGGACACAAATACCAACATTTTGAGGATCCATGAGCCACAGAACCCAAATCTCCTGGCCCCATTAGAAACCTTGCTATTTGGAGCTAGGTCAAATCCTCAGGGTAGTAGAATCCTGCATGGGCCCTGAGGCCTCCACCACATTCGAAGGTCGCCCTGGACACAAACCCGCATTGTGTCCCTCAGCATGAGACACTTTTTCAACACAGCCCCCTGGGTCGCTTGTCCCAGCGCCAGCAGTTAGGACCTGCCATGTCCCTCGGCTGCAATGGGAACCCTAGGCGGGGTTTTCGGGTATCGGTATGTAGACTCTGCTCACGTATCTTTCCATACAGGGGCCCTGAGCCTTCAAACAGCACTCCCACTGTCCTGGAGAAGGAAACTTGCTGTTTAGACCTCTGCCCAACTCTTAGATTGGGAAAAATTCCATGTCCTAATGAGGCCACCCCTACATCATGCAGCCCTCATGGGCACAAACTCCAACCTGAGGAGATATCTGACACTCTCCCTTATTTCAGATGCCTGTGATCTCGCCTCAGCGTCTACAGATCGGGACTGCCATGCCCAAGGCCATAATCTAACCCTAGCTTGTGTTTCCAGTCTTCCGCCCCCAGAGTCCTGGGGCACAAGCCCTCCATGGTGGAAATTCTGGAGTCCAAACACAGCACTCTGCCTGCCTTTCAGAAGACAAAAGTGGCATATGGGAATGCACAGAAAACTCAAATGAGGATCAACCTGCACTGCCCTCAAGGGCACCAAAATTTCATAGGCCACCCTGTGCACTAATGTTCTGTCTTCCACGGCCTGAGCCCCGACATCCTGTCAGCCACCCAGAGAGCTGGCCACATATCTGGAAGATGGGACTTGCCATGGCCCAAAACCATCATCTCTACCCAACCTGGGTTTTCAGACATCTGTCCCCAGACCTTAGCTCAAATCCCTGCCTATGGGGGAAGCTGGTGCACAAAAGAGTACTACTCCTCCTTCCCAATGGCAGGAAACCTTTCTGTTGGGATGGGTGTCCAACCCTATGTGTGGGAACCCCCTGCATGGCCCATGAGGTCACACTCCCTCATTAGGGCTCCGCTGGGCCCAACACACATTGTAAACCTCAGCCTGAGCCCATTTTCAAACAAGCCAACTCAGTCGCTGGACCAGGAGCCCAAATACCGGGCCATGGTGCCAAACTCCAAGGACGATTTCCTAACCCTCGGTGGGGTTTTCCTGCCACCCAGACCCAGAGCCTGTCTCTGGAATCCCTGTTTTGGGGAGAACCCTGAGGTGGAAAACAGGACTCTTAACTTCTCCCAGAATGAAACGAAACTATTGGGAGCCGGGCATGATCCCCAGAGATGGAGAATTTTCATTGGTCCCATGAGGCCACCCCAACATTCTACGGCCATCCTAGACACACAGTCCACAGACAAAAGCCTGAGCTACCACCTCCCATTTGGCCTAATTTCCCGATCCCATGGAGCTCCCCTCAGGAGCTGCAGATCGGGCCTGCCATCACCTCGGCCCTGATCCTAAACAGAGTTTGTGTTTGCACACATCTGTCCCCAAAGCCCTGGCCCACTTTCCCTCCATATTGGGGCCCCTAGAGCCACACCGCAGGACTGTGCCTGACCTCCCAAAGGAAACTCTGCCTATCTCCATTGTCCAAAGCCTACCTATTAGGAGAAACTTATAAAGCCCCTGAGCTGATCCCAATTTCATAGGCCACTCTGGGCAAAAATGCGCACTCTGACACAACCTGAGCACCTACCTCCAGGAAGACACTCAGATAAATGGCCCCAGAGTCAGAAGATCGAACCTGACATAACCCTAGGATCTATCGGAAAACCAGCTTAGGTTTGCAGGCATCTGTCCCCAGAGGCCTGTTATCAAATACCAACATATGGTGTAACATGTGATCCGTGAACCACAAACCAGCACACCTCCTATCCCCAGAAGAAAACCTTGCTCGTGGGAGCTGTCTCAAACCCTTGGGGTAGGAGAATCCTTCATGGCCCCTGAGCCACCGCCATATTCTTACGTCTCCAAGGGCACAAACCAGCATTGTGACCCATCATCATGAGACTTCATATCAACTCAGTCCCCTTGGTACTTAGCCCCAGAGCCACCAGATAGAACATGCCATGTTCCTCAGCTGCAGTGGTAACGTGAGGAGGGCTTTCCAGTTATCTATGCAGAGAACTCTGGTATCAAAACTTTCCACATGGGGACACTGGAGCCATCAAATAGGACTCCCCCTGTCCCGCAGAAGGAAACCTTGCTGTATGGAGCAGATCACAAGGCCCAGTGTGGGAAAACCTCCATGGCCTCTTGAGGCCAACCCTCCATAAATCGGCCATCATGGACACAAACTCCAACGTGAGCGAACGGTTGGCACTCGCCCTTAACCAAGTGCTGGAGATCTCGAATTGGCCACTGCATGTTAGGCCAATTTAATGTTAAAATCTATTTAACTATTAGGGCCTGCTTAGCCAGAGAGACTCCATATTTCCTAGGTAGCCATATTGTTGTTTACATCCACGGACCTCATTAGGAGAATAAACGCCACTGTAGCTCCTGGTATTGGTTCAAGGTATCAATTCCGGGGGTAAAAGCCATAACAATAGAAGCCACCTACCTTGAGGTCTGTGGTAATTCTCTGTAAACCAGCCTGTGAGATTGGGATGGGGTCCCTCTCTTGGGAGGCGGCCCTGGCCAGTCAGTCTGACTTCTAATGCTTGGCATAGAATAAAGCTTTGTGTAGCGTTCACATTGTGTCAGCCTCCTTCCAATGCCCGGTCAGTCTAACTTCTAATGCTTGGCACAGAATAAGGCTTTGCAAAACTTTAATTTTGTCTCAGTATTCTTCCTTTGATTACGGACCCCATCACTGCACATTGGAACTGCCATGGCCTCCACCCTGAACCTAACCCTAGCTACTGTTTCAGATTTCTTTCCTCACACTCCTGGCCCACAAGGCCACCAGATTGGGAATTCTGGAGGCACAATGCAGCCTTCTGACTGCCCACCAGAAAGAAGTAGTATCCTATGGGTCTGCCCAGAAACCCCACATGAGTATCCACTTGCATGGCACTCAATGGCACCGGAATATCATAAGCCACCCTGTGCACTAATGCTCTGTCTGAAACAGCCTGAGCCCAACTTCCTGTCAGCCACCCAGATAGCGGGCACCATAACCCGCAGGTGGGACCTGTCGTGGCCCGAAGCCGTCACCTCAACCCAACCTGGGTATTCAGGCATCTGTCCCCAGACCTTAGCTCAAATCTCTGCTATGAGGGAACCTGAAGCATAAAAGAGTACTCCTCCTTCCCCATGGTAGGAAACCTTGCTGTTGGGATGGGTGTCCAACCCTCAGAATGGGAGCCAGCTGTAGGTCCCCTGAGAGCACGCCCACTCATGAGGGCCGCCCAGGGCACAAACAGCCATTGTGACCCTTAGCCTGAGGACGTTTCCAAACAAGCCCCCTCAGGAGCTGGGCCAGGAGCCCTTTACTGGGCCTGCCATGCACCTAGGCCTAAATCCTATCCTTCCGGGGGGAGGGGGTTTCCAAGCATGCAGACCCAGAGCCTATCTCTGGAATAGCTGTTTTGGTGGAAACCCTGAGATGGAAAACAGGACTCTTCCATTTCCACAGAAAGACACCAAATTATTAGGAGCTGGAACAAATTCCCAGAGAGAGAGAATCTTCCATATCCCCATGAGGCTACCCCTACATTCCCCAGCCATCCTAGACTCACAATCCAGAGACAAAAGCCTGAGCAACCGCCTACCACTCGCCCTTAATTCAGATCCCGAGGAGCTCCCCTCAGGGTCTGCAGATCGGGCCTGCCATCACCTTGCTGCTAACCCTAACCTGAGTTTGTGTTCGCAGACTTCTGTCCCCCAAAGCCCTGGCCCACATGCCCTCCACCATGGGCCCCTGCAGCCACACCACACGACTTTGCCTGTCCTCCCAAAGGAAACTCTGCCTGTCACAGTTGCACAAACCTCCAGATTAGGAGAAACCTGCAAACCCCTGAGTGCACCCCAATTTCTTAGGCCGCTCTGGACAAAAATGCGCACTGTGACACAACCTGAGCACCCACCTCCAGGCAGACACCCGGGTAATTGGGCCTAGAGTCAGAAGATTTACACTGTAGATTACACAGAAGATTTACCAACTAATCGGTATTGTAGCTTAGGTTTTCAGGCATCTGTCCCCAGAGGCTTGTTCTCAAATACCAATAAATGGTCCAACATGTGGTCCCTGAGCCACACAACAGAAACTCTCCTGTCCCCAGAAGGAAACCTTGCTCTTGGGAGCTGTGTCAAACCCTCAGTGTAGGAGAATCATACGTGACTGCTGAGCCACCATCCACATTCCAAGGTCTCCCGGGACACAAACCAGCATTGTGACCCATAAGCATGAGACTCCATGTCAACTCAGCCCCTTGGTACTTAACCCCAGAACCACCAGGTTGAGCCTGTCATGTTCTTAGGCTGCAATCCTAATGTGAGGTAGGCTTTCCAGCATCCATGCGTAGAGCTCTGCTCTCCAATCTTTCCATATGGGGGACCCTGGAGCAATCAAACAGGACTCAGCCTGTCCCACAGAAGGAAACCTTGCTGTTTGGAGCAGCTCACAAGTCCTAGCGTGGGAAAACCTCCATGGACTCATGAGGACACCCCTCCATTAGTGGGCCATTATGAACACAAACTCCAACATGAATGAACCTCTGCCACTCGCAATTACTCATGCGCAGGATTTCTCGAATCAGCTGCTGCACATTGGAACTGCCATGCCCTCGGCCCTGAGCCTAACCCTAGCTTGTGTTTTCGGACTTCTGTCCTCACACTCCTGGCCCAGAAGACCTCCAGATTGGGAATTCGAGAGCCACAAGGTAGGATTCCACGTGCCCATCAGAAAGAAGAAGTGTCCTATGGGGCTTCCCAGATACCCCTCAGGAGGATGAACCAGCATGGCCCTTGACCACACCCCAATTTCCTAAGCTGCGCTGTGCACTAATCCTCAGTCTGACCAAGCCTGAGCTGTGACTTCTGTCAGCCACCCGCATAGCTGACTGCATATCCAGTAGATGGGAACTGCCATGGCCTGAGGACGTCACCTCTACCCAATCTGGGTATTCAGGAATCTGTCCCAAGAACTTATCTCAAAACCTGCTTATGGGGGAACGTGATGCACAAAACAGTACTCCTCCTTCACCATGGCAGGAAACCTAGCTGTTGGGATGGGTGTCAAACTTGCAGAGTAGGAGAATCCGGCATGGCCCCTAATACACTGCCACATTCCAGGGTCTCCATGGACACAAACCTGCATTATGACCTATCAGCATGAGAGTCCATTTCAACTCATCTCCCTGGGGACCTCGCCCCAGAGCCAGCTGATCGAATATGCCTTGTCCCTAGGACAATAGCCCATGGGAATATGAGGTGGGGTTTCTAGGCAACCATCCTTAGAGCCATGCTCTGGAATCTTTCCATATGGGGCAGCCTTGAGCCATCCAGAAGGACTCGCCTGCCCTGCAGAAGGAAACCTTGCTGTTTGGAGCAGCTCACAACCCCAGAGTGGGAAAAACTCCATGGCCTCATGAGGCCACCCCTCTATTCAGGG
Source organism: Meles meles (assembly GCF_922984935.1). Taxonomy (NCBI): domain Eukaryota; kingdom Metazoa; phylum Chordata; class Mammalia; order Carnivora; family Mustelidae; genus Meles; species Meles meles. The sequence goes on along the minus strand of NC_060088.1, from coordinate 44,380,710 downwards.
TCCATTATGGTCGCAAACTCCAGACTGATCCAAAGTATGATACTCTCCCTTACTTCAGATCCTGGATATCTTGATTCAGCCTCTGCAGAGTGGGCCTGCCGAACCCTTGGCCCAAAACGTATCCCTAGCTTGTGTTTTCAGTCTTCAGTCCTCATACTCGAGCCCACATGCCCTCCAGATTGGGAATTCTCGCGCCATAATGCAACACGCTGCCTGCGCACCAGAAGAAAAAAGTGCCCTATGGGTCTGATGAGAAACCACAAATGGGGATCAACCTGCATGGTCCTCGACCACACCCCAAATTCCTAGGCTTCCCTCTGCACTTTTCTCTGTCTGAGACAGCCTGAACCCAGACTTCCCGCCAGACACCCAGACAGCTGAGCGCATATGAAGGAGGTTGGGTCACCATGGCCCTTGGCTGTCATATCTTCCTAACCTGAGTTTTCATACATCTGTCCCCAGACCTTATCTCAAATCCCTGTACATGGGGAAACCTGATGCACAAACCAGAACTCCACCTCCCCTATGGAAAGAACCCTTGCTGTTGGGATGGGCGTCAAAGTCAACCCCTCAGAGTAGGAGAAATAGGAGGAGAAATATGCAGTAGTCCTCGAGGCCACGCCCATGCTTGAGGGCCAGCTTTGGCACAAACAGGCATTTTAACCCTCAGTCTGAGCCCTGTTTTCAAATGAAGTCTCCCGGTAGAGGAACGAGAGTCCACATATCAGGCTGGCCATGTCCGAAAGCCCCAATCTTATCCAAAGGTGGGCTTTGCCAGGTTGCCCATAACTGGGGCTCTGCTCTGGAATCCCTCATTTGGAGGGACCACTGAGATGGAAAACAGGATTCCGCCATTCCCACTGAATGACACCGAACTCTTGGGAGCTGGGACAAATCCCCAGAAAGGGAGAATCGTTCAAGGTCCATGAGGCCACAACTCAATTCCACGGCCATCCTTGACACAAAATCCAGAGACAAAACCCTGAGCTACCGCCTCACATTTGCCCCTATGTCTTGTTCTGAGGTGCTCCCCTCATGGTCGGTAGATTGGGCTTGCCATACCCTCGGACCGAAACCTACCCAGAGTTTGGGTTTTCAGATTTCTGTCCCCACAGCCCTGGCCCACACACCCTCCAGGTGAGGCTTCTCCCTCACTCATTTCCTGTGTTAAGGGCTGTGACTGGAGCCAAATGGGGTTATTCTAACTGGAGACAGAGACTTTAAGGAATATTCTCAAGCAGCTGCAGAAACTCTCTTTGTTTCGGGGAATTCCTGTCTTCTGTGGCCCAATGTGGACTGCCTAGCCCGTCCCCCTTGCTGGTGGGAAAGCATGGTGTCTGAAGTGTAGCGGGCCCAGGTGGAATGTGAAATCTGTTAACAAAGAGATGACTAAACTGATGGTTAATTGTCTGTCTCAGGGTTTTAATGGGTAATTGCTAAAGTAGCTCTCAAAGTCTTTGGTAACCTGAAACTGTGAAGGGTTGCTTGAATGACAAATGGAATTAAATTTGTTGGACATCTAGGTCTTAACCAAATGGGATAAAATGCTAGACCATTCGTTGCTGGAACTGGGTTTGTGTTTTTGAAATCTGTTGGTAAACGTGTTTTGTGCTTAATTGATTCATAAATTTGCCTTCTAAGAATTATCTTGTAAAATGACTTCTGCCCTAAAAGGAATTCATATGGGAAGACTTTCAGGACAAATACAGGTCTTTGATATGTTAAAATCCTGGAATTGAAATGGGTAAGAATTTCCACAAGTAAAAGCTGCAATCAGACTAAACCAAAATTAGTAACATGGGACTAGATGAACTGAAAGATTGACATTTTGTCTTATTTTAAAAATTACTGGTTCTATAATATTTGCTCTTCCAGACCAGGGAAACTTTTTCTTAAGTTGTCTGTAACTTACAAAGATGGAAAAGCAAATGTTTGTTTACCTAAGCTAGACAACTTGAGGTAAATTTCAGAGAAGTTGCATGATAGCTCATTTAGACGATCTTGATTTTGCCAGTCAATCAGCCCCAGATATAGGGAGGAAACGTCAGAAAATGGAAGGTTTTGAAGGGACAAATCTGACTGAGTTAGTGGGAATAGCAGAAAAGGTGTTAAACACCAGGGATGCACAGAAGGAAGGTTTTGGCATTACATGAGGCAGGTAGGGGATGGTAAAAGAAAGGAAAAGCTTAAGCACAGAGAAGGCAGGCAGGAAGACTTAGATTCAGATCAGTGCACTTACTGTAAGGAAAAAGGACATTGGGCCAGGGAGGGCCCCAAAAGGAAGAGGGCAATGCTGGCCACCAGAGATTGAAAGGGCCATAGTTTGGAGCCCCTCCCCAAACCTCTGGTAAAATTAAAGTGCGGAGGAAATCAATTGATTTTTAGTGGACACAGGAGCCCAATTTTCTTCATTGCTTATTTCAAAGATGCATTTTTCAGCATATCATTAGCAAGGGATTCTCAGTCCCTCTTTGCTTTTGAGTGGTCCGACCCACAGGAAGGGTCCCAAGGCCAGCTCACCTGGACAAGTCTTCCCCAAGTGTTCAAGAGTTCACCCACTATCTTCAAAGAGGCCCTACACGAGGATTTGCATGAGTACAGAACCTCCAATCAAGAAGTCACTCTGTTACAGTATGTTGATGACTTTCTGATAGCCACTGAGGACTATGAGTCATGCTTGTGGGGGACAAGAGCCCTCTTAAAGACTCTGCAGGAAAAGGCTATCGGGTGTCAGCAAAGAGAGCACAGCTCTGCAGAGCCATGCCACTTATCTAGGCTTTGATCTCCACGAGGGAGTGTGTTCACTGTCTGAGTCCAGGAAACAGGTGATCACCCGATACCCCCACCCCACCACGTCCCGACAAGTGAGGGAGTTTCCTGGGACAGTGGGCTACTGTAGGCTGTGGATACCATGGTTTACAGAGATTGCCCGACCTCTCTATGAACTGGAGAAAGGGGAGCTGACTATGATAGAACGGACAGTTGAAACAGAAGGAGCATTTCGGGAATTACAAACAGCCGTACTGAGTGCTCCAGCATTGGCTATCCCAGATGTTACCAAGCCCTTCCACTTGTATGTGGATGAAAAAGCAGGCATGGCCAAAGGTGTTTTGACTCAGACTCTGGGGCCTTGGCAAAGGCCAGTGGCCTATCTTAGCAAGAAAATAGATCCAGTAGCGGCTGGATTCCCCCCGTGTCTCCACATAATTGCTGCCATGGCCCTCCTGGTCAAGGATGCAAGTAAACTGACTTTGGGTCAAAATCTCATCTTGACCACCAGTCACACTATCAAGGGCCTTCTCAGGACTCCACCCGACCAAAGGAAGATGAATGCCCAAGTGACGGGGTATCAGGCTCTCCTCCTCAGTGAAGCAAGAGTGACCTCCCAGCCCCTGGCAGTGCTAAATCCAGTCACGCTGCTGCCAGAGGAGCAGGCTGACCATCCACATGACTGTGGGGAGGTCCTAAACCAAGTCACAGGTGTAAGGACGGACCTCAGGGACATTCCCCATCTGGATGCGGAGATGTCTCTGCTCATGGACAGGAGTACCTACATGGTTGATCGAAAGAGGTATGCAGGGACTGCAGTGGTTTCCCCAATCAAGAACTCTGGATGGCAGCCCTGCCACATGGAACATCAGTGCAAAATGTGGAGCTGATTGCACTTACCAAGGCACTCCAGATGGCCAAAGTAAAACTGCCAACATCTATATGGACAGCAGGTATGCCTTTACTACTCTCCATATACATGGGGCTATTTATAAAGAAAGGGAGCTATTACCAGCAGAAGGAAACGGAATTAAAAATAGAGGATACATATTGCATGGAGCACTGGGTGTTGTGCAAAAACAATGAATACTGTTACGCTGAAAAAAATAAATAAATTTATAAAAAACAAAACAAAACAAAACAGGATAAATACTGGCTCCCCTCCAGGCTATTTGGGACTCAAAAGAGGTGGCTGTTATTCATTGCCCAAGACACAAAAAGGGGACTGATCTGATTTTGAAAGGAAACCAATGAGAAGATCAAGCCGCAAAACAAGCAGCCCTAGAAACAGTGCAAGAGCTGGTTACACTCTGCCTCCAGCCCTACCAGAAAAACCAGGCTATTCAGAAGAAGATTTAAAGTATTTACAAAAAGGGGCTAAATTAGACCATGAAGGGGATTGGACTAAGACTAAAGCAGGAAAGTTCATTCTTCCTCAGATACTAGGTAAGAAGTTAATAGACCAGATACATCAGGGTACTCATTTGGGGACATGAAAACTCAAGGAACTTATAGGCAAGCAGTTCCAGGTTTCTAAATTAGGGCATATGGTTCAGGATGTAGTTGATAGATATGCTCAAATGTCAGGCATTTAATGTGTGAGGAACTAGAATGGGAAGAGGGAAAAGAGAACGAGGTAAGGAACCAGGCGTTTACTGGGAAACAGATTTTGCAGAGATGAAACCCAGAAAATATGGGCACAAGTATATGTTAGTTTTGTAGACACCTTTTCAGGTTGGGTGAGGCTTTTTATGACTAACATGAGATGGCAGGAGTGGTAGCCAAAAAGCTACTAGAGATTGGGTTTATCTCTTGGTATCAGGTCAGACAACGGTCCTGCATTTGTGTGTTCAGTCTCACAGGAGTTGGCCAAGGCTGTGGCCACTAATTGGAAACACATTGTGTCTATCGGCCCCAGACTTCTGGGCAAGTAGAGAAAATGAACAGTACTCTTAAAGACACCTTGACAAAGCTAATTCTGGAGACTGGCAGTGGATGGGTGGATCTCCTTCCTTTAGCCATCCTCAGGGTGTGATGTACACGCTACTTAAACAAGGTGACCCCATTTAAAATTATGTCCAGGAGACCACCCCCGCTCTGCCCTAGGGTACAAGTGGTTGCTCTAACAGAAATGACTGATCAGTCTATACTCCAGTCACTGCAGGCATTACAGTCTCTCTTAAAAAGAACCCAAACATTGATCTGAAATGCCCACACTAAGATGGAGATGGAGGTGGAACCACATCCTTACCAGCCCAGGGACTTGGTTTGGATACATACAAGTTTCCCAAGTGGGAAACTTGGATCTTCACTGGAAGGGACCACCCCTTCCTGTGGCCACTCCCACAGCAATAAAAGTAGAAGGAATGAGGACCTGGATTCATGCGGGTCATGTCAAATGAGCCAAGGACAAGGATGTCCCCCAGAGATGAAAGCCCCAGCCAATGGACCCCACTGACCATGGACTAAAGCTAAGACTCAAAAAACTGTGAGTGTATTGTTCCTCCTATTGTTACCTGTTTATTTAAAGTATAGGTGGGAAATTAGGTGAACGGAATTAGGAAAAACGGAAAAGATTATAAAAAGCGGTGAATGGCTAACTCATCAGCCGACTGTGTGCTAATTTTCCTTTTGGGTCCCTACATTATAAATGCCCTAATGTCATTTTTATAAGAGAAAACTGGAGCGATAAAAATGTTAGTCTTACCTGCTCAATATAACATAGAACTGGCTGAAAAGTCAAGGATTTGACTAATCTCCAAAGAAAAGCGGGAATGTAAGGGCCTATTTAATCAGAGGGAGCCATTTTGTTGTTTATGCAGTAAATTTAGATTGATGCTATGCAGTAAACCAAGATTGACCCTATGCAGTAAACTTAGATTGACCCTGCCCCTCCCAGAGAACTTACTTACAAAGCCCAGTTACAGTAGCGGTTCAGGCCAGGTGGAGACATCCAATCAGTGGGGCACACATACATCTCCCTGGGTGAATTGTTATTCAATTGGCTGCTCGTGTGTGACCTAACGTGACTGTGCAGTTTTCTCCGTGTACTGCAAAATCATTGGCCACCTGTGCATAGCCCGGCTAAACTACCTCTATAAAAGTTAGTCTGTGAGGCTGGGAGGGGTCACCTCTTTGCAAGAGACGGCCCTGACCAGTCAGTTTGATTCTCAATGCTTGGCGTGAAATAAAGCTTTGCTTGACCTTTGCTTTGTATCACTCTCACTCCGTTGATAATGGGCCCTAACACAGACAGCCAATCAGTGGAGTGTGCATACGGTCTCCCTAGCTAAGAGTCACGGTAGCAAAACCCAGATACAAGGGAGGGTCAGGCCAGGTGAAGACATCAAATCAGTGGGGCACGCATATATCTACTAGGGTGAATTGTATTTCTATTGGCCTCCCGTGTGTGAACCAATATGACTGTGCAGTTTTCAGAGAATACTGCAATCTCATTGGCCACATGTGTGTAGCCAGGGTCAATCACATGGCCCTTACAGTATAAAAGTTAATCTGTGAGGCTGGGAGGGGTCGCCTCTTTGCAAGAGATGGCCCTGAGTGGTCAGTTTGATTCTGGCTGCTTGGTGCGAAATAAAGCTTTGCTTGACCTTCCTTTGTACCAGTCCCACTCCTTTGACTACAGGCCCTAAAAAAACCTTAGGTTGTGTCTGCAGACTTATGTCCCTAAAGCCCTGGCCCACATGCCCTCCAGGATGGGGCCTCCAGAGCCACACCACAGCAACTGAGCCTGCCCTCCCAAAGGAAACTGCCCATCACAGTTGCTCAGACTGAGACCGCTTTCTTTTTTTTTTTTTTTTTTTTTTTTTTTTTTTTTTTTAAATATTTTATTTATTTAACAGAGAGAAATCACAACTAGGCAGAGAGGCAGGCAGAGAGAGAGGAGGAAGCAGGCTCTCTGCTCCGCAGGGAGCCCGACGTGGGGCTCGATCCCAGGACCCCGAGATCATGACCCGAGCCGAAGGCAGTGGCTCAATCCACTGAGCCACCCAGGTGCCCCATGAGACCGCTTTCAAACACGCTCCTCAGGAGCTGGACAAGGAGCCCACAGAGCAGGCCTGCCATGACCCTAGGCCCAAGTCCTAACCCTCAGTGGGAATATCCAAGCGCCTGGACCCAGGACCCGTCTCTGGAATCCCTGTTTGGGCGGGACCCCTGAGATGGAAAGCAGCACTCTTCCCTTCCCTCAGAAAGCAACCAAATTCTTGGCAGCTGGGAAGAATACCTACAGAGGAAGAAGCTTCCGTGGCCCCATGAGGCCACTCCTACATTCCGCGTACATCCGAGACACTATCCAGACAGAAAAGCCTGCACTACGGCCTCCCAGCCACCCGCATTTCAAATCCGGAGGAGCTGCCATCAGGGTCTGCAGATCATGACTGCCATCAACTCGCCCCTAACCCTAACCTGAGTTTGTGTCTGCAGAACTCTTTCCCCAAAGCCATGGCCCACATGCCCTCCAGGATGGGGCCTCCTTAGCCGCACCCCAGTACTAGGCCGGCCGTCCCGAAATAAACTCTGCCTGTCACAGTTGCCCAAACCCTCCCGATTAGGAGAAACCTGAAAGGCCCTTGAGCCTACCCAATTTTCAAGGCCACTCTGGACAAAAATGCATAGTCTGACACACCCTAGGCTTTTCAAAAGCCGACCTCCTGCAGAGATGCAGGTCAATGTCCCTGAATCAGAAGATAGAAATTGACATGCCCCTAGGACCTCATCAGAACCCTAGCCTAGGTTTCAGTCATCTGTCCCCGGAAGCCTGTCATGGAATACCAACATATGGTCCAACATGTGGTCCCTGAGCCACACAACAGAACCCCTCCTGTCCCCAGAAGGAAAGCTTTCTCTTGGGGGCAGGGTCCAACCTGAGGGTAGGAGAATCCTGCATGGCCCCTGAGCCACCGCCACATTCTAAGATCTCCCTGGACACCAACCAGCATTGTGAACCATCAGCCTAAGAACCCCTGTCCACACAGCACATGTAAAACTTTGAACCAGAGCCAGCAGATCGAACATGCAGTGTTGCTTGGCTGCCATGGTAATGCGAGGTGGGCTTTCCAGGTATCCATTCAGAGAGCTCTGTTATCCAATCTTTCCAAATTGGGGACTTTGGAGCTCGTTAACCGGACTCCCACTGTCCCACAACGGGATCCCTTGCTGTTTGGAGCAGCTCACAAGCTCTGGCATGGGAAAGCTTCCTTGGACTCTTGAGGCCACCCCTCCATTCATCAGCCATCATGGACAAAAACTCCAGCATGACCGGACTTCTGACACTCACCCTTACTCAGTTGCTGGGGATCTCAAATCAGCCACTGCACATTGGAACTTCCATGCGCTCGGCACTGAACTGAACCATAGCTTGTGCTTTCAGACTTCCATCCTCACAATCCTGGCTCGCAAGTCCTCCATATTGGGAATTGTGGAGCCAAGACGCAGCCTTCTGCCTGCCCAACAAAAAGAAGTGATCTATGGGTCTGTCCAGAAACCCCATATGAAGATCTGAACAGCCCTTGAAGACACCCCAATATCATAGGATGCCCTGGGCACTAATGCTCTGTCTGACACAGCCTGAGCCCCGACCTCCTGTCAGCCACCACGATAGAGGACCCCGTATCCTGTGGTTGGGTCCTGCCATGGCCCAAGGCCGTCACCTCTACCCAAACTGGGTATTCAGGCATCTGTCCCCAGACCTTACCTCAAACCCCTGCTTATGGGGGAACCAGCAGTCAAAGGAATATTCCTCCTTCCTCATGGCTGGAAACCAGGCTGTTGGGATGGGTGTCCAACCCTCAGAGTGGGAGCCAGCTGCATGGCCCATGAGACCACGCCCACTCAGGAGGGCTGCCTAGTGTACAAAGAGGCATTGTTACCCTCATCCTGAGGCCTCTTTCAAACAAGCCCCCTCTGGAGCTAGATGAGGAGCCCGCAGAGTGGGCCTGCCATGCATGCCCCTTGGCCCACATCCTAACCCTCAGTGGGATTCTCCAGGCGCCCAAACCCAGAACGGGTCTCTGGAATCCCTGTTTGGGTGGACATCTGTGACGGAAAACCTAACTCTTTCTTTCCCCCATAAAGACAACAAACTCTTGGACCTGGGCAGAATCCACAGAGAGGAAGAATCTCCAATGGCCCCATGGCGCCACCACTCCATTCTGTGGCCATCAAAGACACACAATTCAGACAGAAAAGCCTGCGCTACCGCCTCCCAGCTGCACGAACTTCAAATCCCAAGGAGCTGCCCTCAGGGTGTGCGGATAGGGCCTGCCATCACCTCACCCCTAACCCTCCCACGCGTTTGTGTCTGCAGATTTCTGTCCCCAAAGCCCTGGCCCATATACTTTCCAGGTTGGGGCCTTCGGAGCCCCACCGCAGGACTGGGCCTGCACTCCCGAATGAAACTCTGTCCATCACATTTGCCCAAACCCTCCAGATTAGGAGAAACCTGCAAGTCCCCTAAGCCCACCGAAATTTCGTAGGCTTCTCTGGACAAAAATGTACAGTCTGAAACACACTAGGCACACACCTCCAGGCAGACATGCAGGTCAATGGCCTTGAGACAGAAGATTCAACCTGACCTGGCTCTAGGAGCTCATCACAACCCTAGCTCAGGGTTTCAGTCATCTCTGCCCAGAAGCCTGTTCTGGAATACCCACATATGATCCAACATGTGGTCCCTGAGTCCACAACAGAACCCGCCCTGTCCCCAGAAGGAAACCTTGCTCTTCAGAGCAGGGTCCAACCCTCAGGGTAGGAGAATCCTGCATGGCCCCTGAGACACTGCCACATTCGAAGTTCTCCCTGGATAGCAAGCAACATTGTGACCCGTCAGCCTGAGAACCCCTGTCAATTCAGGCCCCTTGGAACTTCTCCCGAGAGCCAGCAGAATGGACGTGCCCTGTTCCTCGGCTGCAATAGTAATGTGAGATGGGTTTTACAGGCATCCATGCGGAGAACTCTGCTACCAGTCTTTCCATATGGGGGCCCTGGAGCCATTCAATGGCACTCCCCCGTCCCACAGAAGGACTTGCTGTTTGGAGCAGCTCACGAGCCCCAGTGTGGGCAAACTTCCACAGCCTCTTGAGGCCACCCCTCCATTCATCAGCCATCATGGCCACAAACTCCAGCATCAGCAGACATCTGACACTCGCCATTACTCAGGTGCTGGAGATCTCGAATCAGCTGCTGCACAGTGGAACTGCCATGTGCTCAGCACTGAACTGAAGTGTAGCTTGTTTTCAGACTTCCATCCTCACAATCATTTCCCACAAGCCCTCCATATTGGGAATTCTGGAGCCAATACTCAGGCTTCTGCCTGCCCACCAGAAAGAGGAAGTGTCCTATGCATCTGCCCAGAAACCCCACATGAAGATCCACCTGCAGGGCCCTCGATGGCACCGCAATATCATAGGAAGCCCTGGGCACTAATGCTCTGTCTGACACAGGCTGAGCCCCAACCTCCTGTCAGCCACCCAGATAGCCGGCCCCGTATCCTGCAGGTGGGACTTGCCATGTCCCCAGGCCTTGATCTCTACCCAAGCTGGGTATTCAGGCATCTGTCCCCAGACCTTACCTCAAATCGCTGCCTATGGGGGAAACTGAAGTCAAAAAGTGTATTCCTCCTTCCCCATGGCAGGAATCCTAGCTCTTGGGATGGGTGTCCAACCCTCAGAGTGGGAGCCAGCTGCATGGTCCATGAGATTTGAGTGCTGCCTTGGGCACAAACACACATTGTGACCCTCATTATGAGCCCATGCTCAAGTAAGGTCTCTCTGGGCCTGGACCCAGAGCCCGCATATGGGGCTTGCCGTTCCCCTAGGCCCCCAATACTAACCAGAGTTCCGTTTTTCCACTCGCCTGTACCCAGGGCTCTGCCTGAAATCCGTCCTTTGGAAGGACACCTGAGGGAGAAAACAGGACTCCTCCCTTCCCACAGAATGATGCCCTGCCAAATCTGCTGAGACCTTCGCCCATGAGGCCACCCCTACTTTCCACAGCCATCCTTGAAACAAAATCCTCTAAAGCCTCTGGAACCACACCTCAGGACGGCTCCGGCCCTCTCCACAGAAACTGTACCCATTCCACTGGCTGCAAACCTACAGATTAGGAGAAACCTCCAAGACCCCCGAAGCCATCCTAATGGTCAAGCACGCCCTGGACAAACAGGAACATTCTGACACAAGGTGAGCAATTACCTCCACTCAGACACGCAGACAGAGGTCCCCAGAGACAGGATATTGAACCGGACATGCCCCTAGGCCCTAATCTGAACCCTAGCTTTGGTATCCAGGCGTCTCTCCTCAGAGGCCTGATTTCGAATACCAGCATATGGGTGTTTTCTGAGGCAGCAAATGGAACACCTCTCGCTTCCACATGGGAAGATTGCTCTTTGGAGCTGTGGCAAACCTTCCGGGTAGGAGAATCCTGCATGGCCCCTGAGCCACCGCCATGTTCCAAGGTATCCATGGACACAAACCCATATGATCACCCATCCTCATGAGAATCCATTTCAACTCAGCCCCTTGGGTATCTCGCCAAGGACAGAGACAGCATATCGATCATGCCTTGTCACTAGGAGCCAATGGGAATGCAAGGTGGGTTGTCTATGCATCCATCCTTAGAAGCCTGCTCTCAAGTCTATCCGTATGGGGTGTCGTGGAGACATCCACCAGGATTCGACTGTCACGCAGAAGGAAACCTTGCGGTTTGGAGCAGCTCAAAACACCCAGCGAGGGAAAGCCTCCATGGCCCCCTGAGACCCTCATTTCATGATGGGGCCATCATAGACGCAAACTACAGCCTGAGCCAACATCTGATACTTGCCCTGACTTCAGATGCTGGAGATTTCAATTCATCCTCTACAGAGTGGACCTATCATGCCCTTGGCCCCAAATCTAACCCTAGGTTGTGTTTTCAGACTTCCATCCTCACACTGCTGGCCCACTCGCCATCCAGATTAGGAATTCCAGAACCACAGCGCAGCACTCTGCCTGCCCACCAGAAGAAAAACGTTGCCCTATGGGGTTGCCCAGAAACTGCAAATGAGGATCAACCTGCACAGCCCTTGAACTCACCCCAATTTCCTAGGCTGCCCTAGGTACTAATGCCCTGTCTGACACAACATGAGCCCAGACTTCCCGGCAGACACCAAGACAGCTGGCCACACACCCAGCACATCAGATCCAAGGTAACATCATTAGTGTTTGATATTGATGTACTTCCAATACTTTATATATTTTTTTATTTACTTGCTTAGGGAAGAGATCTAGAAAAATATTGCCATGGCCAGTGTCAGAGAAACTACTCCCTGTGCTGTCTTCCAGGATTTTCACTTCATGTCTCACATTTAGGTTTTTAATCCATGTTGACTTTATTTTTGTGTATAGTGTTAGAAAGTGTCCAGTCTCATTCTTTAACATATATCTGTCCAGTTATCTCAGCTCTCTTTATTGAAGAGAGTGTGTTTTCCCATTGTATATTCTTTATTCCTATGTCATAGTTCAATTGACCATATAATCATAGATTTATTTATGGTCTCCCTCTTCTGTTCCATTGAATGTGTCTATTTTTGTGCTAATACCATGCTGTTTGATTACTACAGATTTGTAGTATATTTTGAAATATGGTATTGTAATACCTCAGGTAACTCAATCGCATCAAACATAATAACAGTAGCTCTGGCAATAAAATTAGGACTATCATCCTTCCACTTCTGAGTACCTGAAGTAACCCAAGGAATCCCATTATCATCAGGAATAATTCTACTAACCTGACAAAAATCACCTCTTTATCCTTTCTAAACCAAATCTCTCCATCTATAAATCCAAATTTATTAGTAGCCATAGCTATTATATCCATTCTAGCAGGAGGCTGAGGAGGACTTAACCGAACACAACTATGAAAAATCCTAGCATACTCATCAATCGCCCACATAGGATGAATGATTGCAGTAACAACATATAACCCTACCCTTATAATATTAAACCTCATAATCTACATTAAAATAACACTTGGAACATTCATACTGTTCACACTCAGTTCATCTACAACCACACTATCACTATCTCATATATGAAACAAACTCCCACTAATTACCTCACTAATCCTAACACTCCTACTATCACGGGAGGCCTACCTCCCCTCTCAGGATTCATCCCTAAATGAATAATCATCTATGAACTCAAAAAAAAAAAAAACCAACAGTATAATTGTTATATGAACATTTATAGCAATTAAAGCCCCACTAAACCTATACTTTTATATGTGGTTAACACACGCAAGAGCACTAACTATATTCCCCTCAATAAACACCATAAAAATAAAAATGGCAATTCGAAAACACACCAAAAAAACCGTAATTCTTTTATCCCCACTAATTGTAACTTCGACCATATTACTTCCATTAACCCCAATAATAGTAACACAATTCTAGCAGTTTAGGTTAAAAACACCAAGTGCCTTCAAAGCCCTAAGTAAGTGCCATTCACTTAACTCCTGAATCTCACCTTAAGGAATGCAAGAGTATATCTCACATCTACTGAACACAAATCACTTTAATTAAGCTAACACCTTTCTAGACTGGTGGGCTATCATCCCATGAAACTTTAGTTAGCATCTAAATACCCTAGTCAACTGGCTTCAATCTATTTCTCCTTCTGCGAAGAAAAAAAAAAAAAAAAAAAGGTGGGAGAAGCCCCAGCAGGGTTGAAGCTGATTCTTTGAATTTGCAATTCAATGTAATATTTCACCACAGAGCTTGGCAAAAAGAGGACTCAAACCCCCATTCTTCAGTTTACAGTCTAATGCCTTTATTGGGCATTTTACCTATGTTCATAAAGCAATGATTATTCTCCACAAATCATAAAGACACTTTACGTTTTATTTCGTGCATGAGCCAGAATGGTAGGCACTGCTCTTAGCCTATTAATCCGTGCTGAATTGGGCCAACCAAGTGCACTACTAGGAGATGACCAAATCTACAACGTAATTGTAAGTGCCTATGCATTTGTAATAATTTTCTTTATAGTAATGCCAATTATGATTGGAGGATTCAGAAACTGATTGGTACCCTTAATAATTGGCACACCCGACATAGCATTTCCACGAATAAATAATATAAGCTTTTGACTTCTGCCCTCCTCCTTTCATCTCTTTCTAACTTCTTCCATGGTAGAAGCAGGTGCAGAAACAGGATGAACAGTGTACCCACCTCTAGCAGGAAATTTAACACATGCAGGAACTTCTGTAGACATAACAATCTTCTCCCTACACCTGATAAGAGTCTCATCCATCCTAGGAACCATTAAATTTATTACTATCATTATCAACATAACCTCTCTGCACTATCACAATATCAAACTCCTCTATTCGTATGATCTGTCCTGATAACAGTTATACTTCTACTCTTATGATCACCAGTTCTAGAAGCTGGTATTACCATACTACTCACAGACTGAAATCTAACTACTACCTTCTTTGACCCAGCTGCAGGAGGAGACCCTATGCCGTATCAACACTTATTCTGATTTTTCGGACATCCCAAAGAGATATTCTAATTCTACCAGGATTTGGAAGTATCTCATATGTTGTAACCTATTGCTCAGGAAAAAAAAAAAAAAAAAACAATTCGGCTACATAGGAATAGCCTGTGCAATGATATCAATCAGTTTCTTAGGATCCTTTTTATGAGCCCACCACATGTTTATAGTAGGAATGGATGTCAGTTCATGAGCATACTTTACCTCAGCTATTAAATCATTGCAATTCCAGTGGGAGTAAATGTATTTAGCTTACTGACCACTCTACATGGAGGGAATATTAAATGATCTCCAGCTATAGTATGAGCACTAGGGTTTATTTTTCTATTCACAGTGGGTGGCTTAACAGATATTGTATTATCAAACTCATCATTAGATATTGTTCTTCATGACACATACTACATGGTAGCACAATTCCATTATGTCCTTTCAATGCGGGCAGTGTTTGTAATCATAGGAGGGTTTGTCCATTGATTCCCACTGTTCACAGGTTACACACTAAATGATATTTGAGCAAAAATCCACTTTACAATTATATTTGTAGAAGTAAATATAACATTCTTTCCTCAACATTACATAGGCCTATCAGGAATACCTCGACGATATTCCAGTTATCCAGATGCTTATGCAACATGAAACACGGTGTCTTCCATGAGCTAATTTATCTCATTGACGGCAGTAATATTAATAATCTTCATAATCTGAGAAGTCTTCGTATCCAAACAAGAGTTGATATTAGGAGAACTTACTTCAACAAACATTGAATGATTACATGGATGGCCTCCTCCATATCATACATTCAAAGAGCCAACCTAAGTATTACCGAAATAAGAATGGAAGGAATTGAATTGGTTTAAACCCTTTAGAACTGGTTTAAAGCCAATATCATAACCACTATATCTTTCTTGATAAAGAGATATTAGTAAAAATTACATGACTTTGTCAAAGTCAAATTATATTTTGAAGTCCTTTATATCTCTATGGTGTATCCATTCCAAAGAGGCCTTCAAGATGTAACCTCCCCTATTATAGAAGAACTATTAAATTTCCATGACCATACATTAATGAACATATTCTCAATCAGCTCTCTTGTTCTCTACATCATTTCATTAATACTAACTTCTAAACTAACACATACCAGCACTATAGACGCTCAAGAACTTGAAACAGTATGAACTATCTTACCTGCTACCATTTTAATTTTAATTGCTTTACGTTCATAATGAATCCTCTATATAATAGATGAGACCAATGAGACCAAGGAAGGACCAATAATCCTTCCTTGACTGCAAAAATTATGGGTCACAAATGATACTGAAGTTATGAGTACACAGATTATGAAGACCTAAACTTTGACTCCTATATAACCCTAACTCAAGAACTAAAACCTGGAGAACTATGACAATTAGAAGTAGAGAATCAAGTAATCCTCCCAATAGAAATAACAATATGCATACTAATTTTGGAGCCACAATGCAACACTCTGCCTGCCAAGCAGAAGAAAAAAACTGCCCTATGGGGTTGCCCAAATACCCCAAATGAGGATGAACCTGCAGAGCCCTCATGACACCCCAATACCATAGGCCGCCCTGTGTACTACTGCACTCTCTGACACAGACTGAGGGAAGGCCTACCATCAGCAACCCAGAGAGCTGGCCACATATACAGCAGAATGGACTTGCCATGGCCCTAGGACATCATCTCTACCCAATCTTGGTTTTCAGGCATCTGTCTCTAGACCTTATCTCAGATGACTGTGGATATGGAGGAACCTAATACAGAAAACAGAACTCCTCCTTCACCATGGCAGGAAAACTTGCTGTTGGGAAGGGTGTAAAACCCTCAGAGCAGAGGAAACCTGCATGACCCATGAGGTCACGCCTACTCTTGAGGGCAGCCTTGGCACAAACACACATTGTGACCCTCAGCCTGAGCCCCCATTTCAAATAAGGGCCTCGGTAGCTGGAACATGTGCCCACATATTGAACTTGCCTTCTCCTTGGCCCAAATCCTAAACCAAGGTGGAGTTTTCTGGGCGCCCATACCCAGAGTCCAGTTTTGGAATCCCTCTTCCTAGGGGACAACTGAGACAGAAAAAAAGGAAACTAACATCCGCCAGAATTACACCAAACTATTGGGAGTTGGGAGGTGTCTAGCCCCAGAGCCAGGAGATACAACCTGTCTCATTCCTAGGTGCCAATGGAAATTCAAGGTGGGGTTTCTAGGCATTCAAAAATAGAGTCCTGCTCTCAAATATTTCCATAAGGGAACACTTGAGCCATCAAACAGGACTCCACCTGTCCCTCAGGATGAAACCTTGCTGTTTGCAGCAACAAACAACCCCCAGATTGGGAAAACCTCCGTGGCCTCATGAGGCCACTGATTCATTCAGCAGCGATCATGGACACAAATTCAGCCAGAACAAACGTCTGGCTCTCGCCCTCACTTCAGATGCTGGAGATCTCACCTCAGCCTTTGCAGATTGGGGCTACTGAGCCATCTACCCTAAAAGTAACCTTAGCCTGTGTTTTCAGACTTCGGTCCTCACACTCCTGGACCACAAGGCCTCCAGATTGGGAATTCGGGAGCCATAATGCATCACTCTGCTTGCTCACCAGAAGGGAAAAGTGCCCTATGGGGTTCCAGAAAACCCCAAATGATGATAGGCCACCCTGTGCACTAGTGTTCTGTCTACCATAGCCTGAGTAATGACCTCCTCAGCCACCCAGGTAGCTGGCTGTCTATCCACCAGGTTGGACCTGCCATGGAAATAGGCCTTCGTGACCGTAGGCCCAAATCCTAACCCAATTTTGGGTTCCCAGACACCCATACACAGAGCCCAGCACTCAAATCCCTCCTCATGGAGACTGCTGAAACAGATATCAGGATTCCTTTTTCCCCCACAATGACTCCATGCAATTTGGAGTTGTGCATATCCCCAAAAGAGGGAGGATCTTCTATGGCCGCATGAAGCCACCCTACATTCCATAGCCATCTTAGACACCAAAACCAGAGGCAAAATCTTAAGCTTCTGCTTCACACTCGCCCTAATGTATCATCCCTAGGAGCTTGGTGCAGTGTCTGTAGATCGGGTCTGCCATACCCTTGGCACTAATCCTAACCTGAGTTGGTGCTTTCATACTTCTGTCCCCAGACTCCTGCTCCATAAACCCTCCAGGCTGGGTATTCCATAGCCACACCACAGAACTGTGCCTGCACTCCCCAGGGAAGATGGACCTTATAGAGCTTCAAGAAACATCAAGTTTAGAAGAAATTTGTAAGCCCCTAAGGACACCTCAATTTTATAGGATTCTCTGGACAAAAATGCGCAGTCTGACACACCCTGAGCAATAACCTCCTGTCAGACACCCACAGAGATGGCCCCAGAGACAGAAGATTGAAGCTGATATGCTCCTAAGCTCAAATCTGAACATTTTCTTAGGTTTTCAGACATCTGTCCCCAGAGGCCTGGTCTCGAATACCAACATTTGGGGGTTCCCTGAACCACAGAACACAATATCTCCAATTCCCAGAAGGAAACATTGCTATTTGGAGCTCTATCAAAACCTCAAGGTAGTAGAATCCTGCATGGGCCCTGAGACCACCACCACATTCGAAGGTCGCCCTGGACACAAACCCACACTGTGACCCTCAGTATCAGATTCCCTTTCAACTCAGTCCCCTGGGTAGCTCTCCCCAGAGCCAGCAGATAACACCTGCCATGTCCCTCAGCACCAGTGCGAACTCTAGGTGAGATTTTCAGGCATCCATACATAGACTCTGCTCTCAAATCTTTCCATACAGGGGACCCTTGAGCCATCAAACAGCACTCACCCTGTCCTGAGGAAGGCAACCTTGCTGTTTGGAACTGTGACAAACGCCCAGATTGGGAAAACCTCCATGTCATCATGAGGCCACCCTTATATCAGGAGACCTTCATGAACACAAAGTCCAGCCTGAGCGGCCGTCTGACAGTCACCCTTATTTCAGATGCCTGTGATTTTGCCTCAGCCTCTGCCGATCTATATTGCTGTGCCCTAGGTCCCAACCCTAACCTTAGCTTGTGTTTTCAGTCTTCTGTCTCCAGAGGCCTGGTGCACAAACCCTCCACACTGGGAATTCAGAAGCTCCAACACAGCACGCTGCCTGCTTTCAGAAGGCAAAAAGTGGCCTATGGGATGGCACAGAAAACCCAAATGAGGATCAACCTGCACGGACCTCAATGGCACCACAATTTCATTGACCGCCCTGTGCACTAATGTTCTGTCTGCCACAGCCTGAGCCCCAATCTCCTGTCAGCCACACAGGTAGCTAGCCACCTATCCACCATATCAGACCTGCCATGTCCCTAGGCCATCATTTCTACCGAACCTGGGTTCATAGGCATGTCCACAGAGGCCTAATCTAAAAATCCCTGCAGAGGGAGGAACATGGTACAGGAAATGATGTTCTCCTGCCCCCAGCAGGAAGTCTTACTATTGGGATGTTTGTAAAACCCTCAGAGTATGAGAAAACTGCATGGCCCATCAGGGCCCATCCATGGTTGAGGGCCACCCTGAGCACAAACTTGCATTGTGACCCTTAGCCTGAGCTGCGTTTTCAACTAAGCACCCTTGATAGCTCGAACTAGAGGCAGACTCAGAGGCCTTCATAACCCGAGGCCCAAATCCTAACCCAAGTTTGGGTTTCCAGACACCCATACACAGAGCCCTACTCTCGAAGCCCTCCTAATGTAGATACCTGAATCAGAAAACAGGATTCCTCCTTTCTCCCACAATGACATAATGCTATTTGGAGCTGTGCAAAACCCTCAAAGAGGGAAAATCTCCATGGCCCCGTGAGGGAACCCCTAAATTACTCAGCCATGCTTGACACAAAAACCAGAGAGAAAAGCCCAAGTTCCTATCTCACACTCGCCCTAATTTCAGATCCCGAGGGGCTCACCTCAGGACTGAAGATCAGGTCTGCCATACCCTTGGCCCTAATCCTAACCAGAGTTTTTGTTTTCAGACTTCTGTCCCCAGAGTCCTGCCCCACAAACCCTCCAGCCTGCGTATTCCATAACCACATCACGGGACTCTGCCTACCCTCCAGAAGGAAGCTTGGCAATTAGAAGTTTCTTGAAGCTGGAGAAACCAGAAAGGCCCCTGAGGCCACCCCAATTTCATAGAATGCTCTAGACGAAAACACACATCTGACACTTCCTGAGCAACTACCTCCCATCAGACACCCAGATAGATGGCCCCAGAGAGAGAATATTGAGCCTGACAGACCCTAGGCTCTAATCTGTACCCTCTCTTAGGTTGTCTGGCATGTGTCCCCAGAAGCCTTCTCTTGAATACCAACAGTTGAGGCATCCGAGACACAGAACACAACACCTCTTGTCTCCAGAAGGAAATTTTGCTGTTTGGAGCTGTGTCAAAACCCCAGGGTAGTAGAATCCTGAATGGCCCCTGAGGTCAATGCCACATTCAAAGGTCATCCTGGACACAAACTGCATTGTGACCCTCAACATGAGACACCTTTTCAACACAGTCCCCTGGGTAGCTTGCCCCAGAGCCAGCAGATAAGACCTGCCATATCTCTCATCTCCAATGGGAACCTTAGGTGGGTTTTTCAGGCATCCATATGTAGATCCTGCTCTTGAATCTTTCCATACAGGGGAGTGTTGAGCCATCAAACATCACTCCCCCTCTCGAGGAAGGAAACCTTGCTGTATGGGGCTGGGAAAATTCCATGGCCTCATGAGGCCACTGGTACATTAGGTAGACTGCATGGACAAAACCCCAGCCTGAGCAGATATCTGACACTCGGCCTTATATAAGATGCCAGTGATTTCACCTCAGCCTCCCCAGGAAGGGCCTGCTATGCCCCAGAGTCCTGCTGCACATGACCTCCATATTGGGAATTCTGGAGCCCCAACACGGCACTCTGCCTGGCTTCAGAAGTCAGAAGTGCCGTATTGGACTGCACAAAATCCCCAAATGAGGATCAACCTTCACGGCCCTCGAGGGCACCTCAATTTCATAGGCCTCCCTGTGCACTAATGTGCTGTCTCCAAAGCCTGAGCACAGACCTCCCTTCAGACACCCAGAAAGCTGGCCGCATATCCAGAAGGTAGGGCCTGCCATGGCCCTAGACCATCATCTCTACCCAATATGGGTTTATAGGCATTTATCCCCAGAGGCCTGGTATCAAATTCCTACATTTGGGTAACCTGATCCACAAAACAGAAATCTTGCGGCCCTGCAGCAAGAAACCTTGCTACTGGCATGGGTTAAAACCTTAAGAGTATGGGAAACCTTCATGGCTCCTGAGGCCCCACCCACTGTTGAGGGTCACTCTGGGCACAAATCAGCATTGTGATCCCCAGCCTGAGCCATGTTTTCAACTAAACCCCTTCTGATAGTTAACTTAGAGCCAGTATATAAGGTCTGCCGTGACCCTAGGCCAAAAGACTAATCCAAGGTTGGGTTTCCAGGCACCCATACCCAGAGTCCTGCTCTTGAATCCCTCCTTAGGGACACCCCTGAATCAGAAAACAGGATTCCTCCTTTCCCCCACAATGACACCATGCTATTTTGAGTTAGGCAAAATCCCAAAGAGTTAGAATCTTCCATGGACCCATGAGGCCACTCCTACATTCCATAGCCATCCTAGACACAAAAACCAGAGGCAAAAGCCTGAGCTTACACTTCACACTTGCCCTAATTTCAAATTCTCTGGGGCTCGCCTCAGTGTGTGCAGATTGGGCCTAGCATATCCTTGGTCCTAATCCTAAACCTAGTTGCCATTTTCAGACTTCCGTCCCCAGAGTCCTGCCGCACAAACCCTCCAGCCTGGGTGTTTCATAGCCACACCACAGGACTGTGCCTACACTCCAGAAGGAAGCTGGGCACTTTAGAGCTTCATGAAACCTCAAGAATAGAAGAAACATGCAAGGCCCCTGAGGCCACCCTAAATTCGTAGGACAACCTGGACAAAAATGCGCAGTCTGAAACACCATGAATTACTACCTCCCATCAGACACTGAGGTAGATGGCCCCAAAGAGAGAAAATTGAACCTGACATGCTCCTAGGTTCTCATCTGTACCCTAGTTTATGTTTTCAGGTATCTGTCCCCAGAGGTCTGGACACAAATACCAACATTTGGGGGATCCCTGAGCCACAGAACCGGACAACTCCTGGCCCCATCAGAAACCTTGCTATTTGGAGCTAGGTCAAATCCTCAGGGTAGTAGAATCCTGCATGGACCCTGAGGCCTCGACCACATTTGAAGGTCACCCTGCACACAAACCCGCATTGTGTCCCTCAGCATGAGACTCTTTCCCAACACAGCCCCCTGGGTCGCTCATCCCAGAGCCAGCAAGTAGGACCTGCCATGTCCTTCGGCTACAATGGGAACCCAGGGTGGGGTTTTCAGGCATCCGTACGTAGATTCCGCTCCCGATTCTTTCCATACGGGCCCCCTGAGCCATCAAATAGCACTTCCACTGTCCTGGAGGAAACTTTCTGTTTAGACTTCTGCCCAACTCCCAGACTGGGAAAAATTCCATGTCCTAATGAAGCCACCCCTACATCATACAGCTCTCATGGACACAAACTCCAACCTGAGGAGAAGTCTGAAACTCCCCCTTATTTCAGATGCCTGTAATCTCACCTCAGCTTCCACAGATCGCGACTCCCCTGCCCTAGGCCCCAACATAACCGTAGCCTGTGTTTCCAGTCTTCCTCCCCCAGAGTCTTGAGCACAAGCCCTCCACGATGGGAAATCTGGAGCCCCAGCACAGCTCTCTGCCTGCCTTTCAGAAGGTAAAAGTGGCATATGGGACTGCACAGAAAAAAACTCAAATGAGGATCAACCTGCACTGCCCTCAAGGGCACCGAAATTTCATAGGCCACCCTGTGCACTAATGATCTGTCTGCCACAGCCTGAGCCCCGAAGTCCTGTCAGCTGGCCACATATCCAGAAGATGGGACTTTCCATGGCTCAAGGACATCATCTCTACCCAACCAGGGTTTTCAGACATCTGTCCCCAGACTTTAGCTCAAATTCCTGCCCATGGGGGAACCTGATGCACAAAAGAGTACTACTCCTCCTTCCCAATGGCAGGAAACCTTTCTGTTGGGATGGGTGTCCACCCCTCTCTGTGGGAGCCCCTTGCATGGTCCATAAGGTCACGCTCCCTCATGAGGTCCACACTGGGCACAAAAACACATTGTAAACCTCAGCCTGAGCCCATTTTCAAACAAGCCAACTCAGTCGCTGGACCAGGAGCCCAAATACCGGACCATGGTGCCAAACTCCAAGGATGATTTCCTAACCCTCGGTGGGGTTTTCCTGCCACCCAGACCCAGAGCCTGTCTTTGGAATCCCTGTTTTGGGGAGAACCCTGAGATGGAAAACAGGACTCTTAACTTCTCCCAGAATGACACCAAACTATTGGGAGCTGGGCATAATCCCCAGAGATGGAGAATCTTCAGTGGCTCCACGAGGCCAACACAACATTCCGTGGCCATCCTAAACATACAGTCAACAGACAAAAGCCTGAGATACCACCTCCCACTTGGCCTAATTTCTGATCCCATGGAGCTACCCTCAGGGGCTGCAGATCCGGCCTGCCATCACCTCGGCCCTAACCCTAAACCGAGTTTGTGTTTACAGACTTCTGTCCCCAAAGCCCTGGCCCACTTGCTCTCCATGTTGGGGCCCCCAGAGCCACACCACAGGACTTTGCCTGCCCTCCCAAGGAAACTCTGCCCATCTCCATTGTCCAAAGCCTACCAATTAGGAGAAACCTGCAAGGCCTCTGAGACGACCCAATTTCATAGGCCACTCTGGACAAAAATGCGCACTCTGACACAACCTCAGCACCTACCTCCAGGCAGACACCCAGGAACAAGGTCCCAGAGTCAGATGATTGAACCTGACATACCCCTAGGATCTATCAGAAAACTAGCTTAGGTTTTCAGGCCTCTGTCCCCAGAGTCCTGTTATCAAATATCAACATATGGTCTAACGTGATCCCTGAACCACAAAACAGCACACCTCCTATCCTCAGAAGGAAACCTTGCTCTTGGGAGCTGTGTCAAACCCTCGGGGTAGGAGAATCCTGCATGGCCCCTGAGCCACTGCCATATTCTAATGTCTCCCAGGACACAAACCAGCATTGTGACCCATCATCATGAGACTTCATATCAATTCAGTCCCCTTGGTACTTAGCCCCAGAACCACCAGATCGAACCTGCCATGTTCCTAGGCTGCAGTGGTAATGTGAGGAGGGCTTTCCAGTCATCTATGCAGAGAACTCTGCTATCAAAACTTTCCACATGGGGACCTGGAGCCATCAATAAGGACTCCCCCTGTCCTGCAGAATGAAACCTTGCTGTTTGGAGAAGCTCACAAGGCCCATCGTGGGAAAATCTCCGCAGCCTCTTGAGGCCACCATGGACATAAATCGGCCATCATGGACACAAACTTCAGCATGAGCGAATGGCTGGCACTAGCCCTTAACCGAGTGCTGGAGATCTCATATTGGCCGCTGTATGTTAGGGCCAATTTAATGTTAAAATCTGTTTAACTTTTAGGACCTGCTTAGCCAGAGAGACTTCATATTGCCTAGGTAGCCATATTGTTGTTTACATCTATGGACCTCATTAGGAGAATAAACGCCCCTGTAGTTCCTGGTATTGGTTCAAGGTATCAATTCCGGGGGTAAAAGCCATAACAATAGAAACCACATACCTTGAGGTCTGTGGTAATGCTCTGTAAAACCAGCCTGTGAGTTCAGGATGGGGTTCCTCTCTCAGGATGTGGCCCTGGCTGGTCAGTCTGACATCTAATGCTTGACATAGAATAAAGCATTGTGTAACATTCACATTGTGTCAGGCTCCTTCCAGTGTCCAGTCAGTCTAACTTCTAATGCTTGGCACAGAATAAGACTTTGCAAAACTTTAACTTTGTCTCAGTCTTCTTCCTTTGATAATGGACCCCATCACGGCACAGTGGAAATGCCATGGCCTCCGCCCTGAACCTAACCTAAACTTCTGTTTCAGACTTCTGTCCTCACACTCCTGGCCGGCAGATTGGGAATTCTGGAGGCACAACACAGCCTTCTGACTGCCCACCAGAAAGAAGTAGTATCCTATGGGTCTTCCCAGAAACCCCACATGAGGATCCACATGCACAGCACTCGACGGCACCCCAATATCAAAGCCGCCCTGTACACTAATGCTCTGTCTGAAACAACCTGAGCCCCAACTTCCTGTCAGCCACCCAGATAGCGGGCACCATATCCCGCAGGTGGGACCTGCTGTGGCCTGATGCCATAACCTCTACCCAACCTGGGTATTCAGGCATCTGTCCCCGGACCTTAGCTCAAATCCCTGCTATGAGGGAACCTGAAGCACAAAAGAGTACTCCTCCTTCCCAATGGTAGGAAACTTTGCTCTTGGGATGGGTGTCCAATCCTCAGAGTGGGAGCCAGCAGCATGGCCCCTGAGACCACGTCCACTCATGAGGGCCCCACAGGGCACAAACAGCCATTGTGACCCTTAGCCCGAGGACGTTTCCAAACAAGCCCCCCCGGGAGCTGGACCAGGAGCCCTATACTGGACCTGACATACACCTAGGCATAAATCTCATCTTTCAGGGTAGTTTCCAAGCACCCAAACCCAGAGCCTGTCTCTGGAATCCCTGTTTTGGGGAGAACCCTGAGATGGAAAACAGGATTCTTCCCTTCCCACAGAATGACACCAAACTATTGGGAGCTGGGACAAATCCCCAGAGAGAGAGAATCTTCCATATCCCATTAGGCAACCCCTACATTCCCTGGCCATCCTAGACACACAATCCAGAGACAAAAGCCTGAGCAACCGCCTCCCACTCGCCCTTAATTCAGATCCTGAGAAGCTCCCCTCAAGGTCTGCAGATTGGGCCTGACATCACCTCGCTGCTAACTCTAACCTGAGTTTGTGTTTGCAGACTTCTGTCCCCAAAGCCCTGGCCCACTTGCTCTCCATGTTGGGGCCCCCAGAGCCACACCACAGGACTTTGCCTGCCCTCCCAAGGAAACTCTGCCCATCTCCATTGTCCAAAGCCTACCAATTAGGAGAAACCTGCAAGGCCTCTGAGACGACCCAATTTCATAGGCCACTCTGGACAAAAATGCGCACTCTGACACAACCTCAGCACCTACCTCCAGGCAGACACCCAGGAACAAGGTCCCAGAGTCAGATGATTGAACCTGACATACCCCTAGGATCTATCAGAAAACTAGCTTAGGTTTTCAGGCCTCTGTCCCCAGAGTCCTGTTATCAAATATCAACATATGGTCTAACGTGATCCCTGAACCACAAAACAGCACACCTCCTATCCTCAGAAGGAAACCTTGCTCTTGGGAGCTGTGTCAAACCCTCGGGGTAGGAGAATCCTGCATGGCCCCTGAGCCACTGCCATATTCTAATGTCTCCCAGGACACAAACCAGCATTGTGACCCATCATCATGAGACTTCATATCAATTCAGTCCCCTTGGTACTTAGCCCCAGAACCACCAGATCGAACCTGCCATGTTCCTAGGCTGCAGTGGTAATGTGAGGAGGGCTTTCCAGTCATCTATGCAGAGAACTCTGCTATCAAAACTTTCCACATGGGGACCTGGAGCCATCAATAAGGACTCCCCCTGTCCTGCAGAATGAAACCTTGCTGTTTGGAGAAGCTCACAAGGCCCATCGTGGGAAAATCTCCGCAGCCTCTTGAGGCCACCATGGACATAAATCGGCCATCATGGACACAAACTTCAGCATGAGCGAATGGCTGGCACTAGCCCTTAACCGAGTGCTGGAGATCTCATATTGGCCGCTGTATGTTAGGGCCAATTTAATGTTAAAATCTGTTTAACTTTTAGGACCTGCTTAGCCAGAGAGACTTCATATTGCCTAGGTAGCCATATTGTTGTTTACATCTATGGACCTCATTAGGAGAATAAACGCCCCTGTAGTTCCTGGTATTGGTTCAAGGTATCAATTCCGGGGGTAAAAGCCATAACAATAGAAACCACATACCTTGAGGTCTGTGGTAATGCTCTGTAAAACCAGCCTGTGAGTTCAGGATGGGGTTCCTCTCTCAGGATGTGGCCCTGGCTGGTCAGTCTGACATCTAATGCTTGACATAGAATAAAGCATTGTGTAACATTCACATTGTGTCAGGCTCCTTCCAGTGTCCAGTCAGTCTAACTTCTAATGCTTGGCACAGAATAAGACTTTGCAAAACTTTAACTTTGTCTCAGTCTTCTTCCTTTGATAATGGACCCCATCACGGCACAGTGGAAATGCCATGGCCTCCGCCCTGAACCTAACCTAAACTTCTGTTTCAGACTTCTGTCCTCACACTCCTGGCCGGCAGATTGGGAATTCTGGAGGCACAACACAGCCTTCTGACTGCCCACCAGAAAGAAGTAGTATCCTATGGGTCTTCCCAGAAACCCCACATGAGGATCCACATGCACAGCACTCGACGGCACCCCAATATCAAAGCCGCCCTGTACACTAATGCTCTGTCTGAAACAACCTGAGCCCCAACTTCCTGTCAGCCACCCAGATAGCGGGCACCATATCCCGCAGGTGGGACCTGCTGTGGCCTGATGCCATAACCTCTACCCAACCTGGGTATTCAGGCATCTGTCCCCGGACCTTAGCTCAAATCCCTGCTATGAGGGAACCTGAAGCACAAAAGAGTACTCCTCCTTCCCAATGGTAGGAAACTTTGCTCTTGGGATGGGTGTCCAATCCTCAGAGTGGGAGCCAGCAGCATGGCCCCTGAGACCACGTCCACTCATGAGGGCCCCACAGGGCACAAACAGCCATTGTGACCCTTAGCCCGAGGACGTTTCCAAACAAGCCCCCCCGGGAGCTGGACCAGGAGCCCTATACTGGACCTGACATACACCTAGGCATAAATCTCATCTTTCAGGGTAGTTTCCAAGCACCCAAACCCAGAGCCTGTCTCTGGAATCCCTGTTTTGGGGAGAACCCTGAGATGGAAAACAGGATTCTTCCCTTCCCACAGAATGACACCAAACTATTGGGAGCTGGGACAAATCCCCAGAGAGAGAGAATCTTCCATATCCCATTAGGCAACCCCTACATTCCCTGGCCATCCTAGACACACAATCCAGAGACAAAAGCCTGAGCAACCGCCTCCCACTCGCCCTTAATTCAGATCCTGAGAAGCTCCCCTCAAGGTCTGCAGATTGGGCCTGACATCACCTCGCTGCTAACTCTAACCTGAGTTTGTGTTTGCAGACTTCTGTCCCCAAAGCCCTGGCCCACTTGCTCTCCATGTTGGGGCCCCCAGAGCCACACCACAGGACTTTGCCTGCCCTCCCAAGGAAACTCTGCCCATCTCCATTGTCCAAAGCCTACCAATTAGGAGAAACCTGCAAGGCCTCTGAGACGACCCAATTTCATAGGCCACTCTGGACAAAAATGCGCACTCTGACACAACCTCAGCACCTACCTCCAGGCAGACACCCAGGAACAAGGTCCCAGAGTCAGATGATTGAACCTGACATACCCCTAGGATCTATCAGAAAACTAGCTTAGGTTTTCAGGCCTCTGTCCCCAGAGTCCTGTTATCAAATATCAACATATGGTCTAACGTGATCCCTGAACCACAAAACAGCACACCTCCTATCCTCAGAAGGAAACCTTGCTCTTGGGAGCTGTGTCAAACCCTCGGGGTAGGAGAATCCTGCATGGCCCCTGAGCCACTGCCATATTCTAATGTCTCCCAGGACACAAACCAGCATTGTGACCCATCATCATGAGACTTCATATCAATTCAGTCCCCTTGGTACTTAGCCCCAGAACCACCAGATCGAACCTGCCATGTTCCTAGGCTGCAGTGGTAATGTGAGGAGGGCTTTCCAGTCATCTATGCAGAGAACTCTGCTATCAAAACTTTCCACATGGGGACCTGGAGCCATCAATAAGGACTCCCCCTGTCCTGCAGAATGAAACCTTGCTGTTTGGAGAAGCTCACAAGGCCCATCGTGGGAAAATCTCCGCAGCCTCTTGAGGCCACCATGGACATAAATCGGCCATCATGGACACAAACTTCAGCATGAGCGAATGGCTGGCACTAGCCCTTAACCGAGTGCTGGAGATCTCATATTGGCCGCTGTATGTTAGGGCCAATTTAATGTTAAAATCTGTTTAACTTTTAGGACCTGCTTAGCCAGAGAGACTTCATATTGCCTAGGTAGCCATATTGTTGTTTACATCTATGGACCTCATTAGGAGAATAAACGCCCCTGTAGTTCCTGGTATTGGTTCAAGGTATCAATTCCGGGGGTAAAAGCCATAACAATAGAAACCACATACCTTGAGGTCTGTGGTAATGCTCTGTAAAACCAGCCTGTGAGTTCAGGATGGGGTTCCTCTCTCAGGATGTGGCCCTGGCTGGTCAGTCTGACATCTAATGCTTGACATAGAATAAAGCATTGTGTAACATTCACATTGTGTCAGGCTCCTTCCAGTGTCCAGTCAGTCTAACTTCTAATGCTTGGCACAGAATAAGACTTTGCAAAACTTTAACTTTGTCTCAGTCTTCTTCCTTTGATAATGGACCCCATCACGGCACAGTGGAAATGCCATGGCCTCCGCCCTGAACCTAACCTAAACTTCTGTTTCAGACTTCTGTCCTCACACTCCTGGCCGGCAGATTGGGAATTCTGGAGGCACAACACAGCCTTCTGACTGCCCACCAGAAAGAAGTAGTAT
The DNA here is from genome assembly GCF_922984935.1 of Meles meles. Taxonomy (NCBI): domain Eukaryota; kingdom Metazoa; phylum Chordata; class Mammalia; order Carnivora; family Mustelidae; genus Meles; species Meles meles. Next base: position 44,351,607 of record NC_060088.1, on the reverse strand, counting down.
CCTATGGGTCTTCCCAGAAACCCCACATGAGGATCCACATGCACAGCACTCGACGGCACCCCAATATCAAAGCCGCCCTGTACACTAATGCTCTGTCTGAAACAACCTGAGCCCCAACTTCCTGTCAGCCACCCAGATAGCGGGCACCATATCCCGCAGGTGGGACCTGCTGTGGCCTGATGCCATAACCTCTACCCAACCTGGGTATTCAGGCATCTGTCCCCGGACCTTAGCTCAAATCCCTGCTATGAGGGAACCTGAAGCACAAAAGAGTACTCCTCCTTCCCAATGGTAGGAAACTTTGCTCTTGGGATGGGTGTCCAATCCTCAGAGTGGGAGCCAGCAGCATGGCCCCTGAGACCACGTCCACTCATGAGGGCCCCACAGGGCACAAACAGCCATTGTGACCCTTAGCCCGAGGACGTTTCCAAACAAGCCCCCCCGGGAGCTGGACCAGGAGCCCTATACTGGACCTGACATACACCTAGGCATAAATCTCATCTTTCAGGGTAGTTTCCAAGCACCCAAACCCAGAGCCTGTCTCTGGAATCCCTGTTTTGGGGAGAACCCTGAGATGGAAAACAGGATTCTTCCCTTCCCACAGAATGACACCAAACTATTGGGAGCTGGGACAAATCCCCAGAGAGAGAGAATCTTCCATATCCCATTAGGCAACCCCTACATTCCCTGGCCATCCTAGACACACAATCCAGAGACAAAAGCCTGAGCAACCGCCTCCCACTCGCCCTTAATTCAGATCCTGAGAAGCTCCCCTCAAGGTCTGCAGATTGGGCCTGACATCACCTCGCTGCTAACTCTAACCTGAGTTTGTGTTTGCAGACTTCTGTCCCCAAAGCCCTGGCCCACTTGCTCTCCATGTTGGGGCCCCCAGAGCCACACCACAGGACTTTGCCTGCCCTCCCAAGGAAACTCTGCCCATCTCCATTGTCCAAAGCCTACCAATTAGGAGAAACCTGCAAGGCCTCTGAGACGACCCAATTTCATAGGCCACTCTGGACAAAAATGCGCACTCTGACACAACCTCAGCACCTACCTCCAGGCAGACACCCAGGAACAAGGTCCCAGAGTCAGATGATTGAACCTGACATACCCCTAGGATCTATCAGAAAACTAGCTTAGGTTTTCAGGCCTCTGTCCCCAGAGTCCTGTTATCAAATATCAACATATGGTCTAACGTGATCCCTGAACCACAAAACAGCACACCTCCTATCCTCAGAAGGAAACCTTGCTCTTGGGAGCTGTGTCAAACCCTCGGGGTAGGAGAATCCTGCATGGCCCCTGAGCCACTGCCATATTCTAATGTCTCCCAGGACACAAACCAGCATTGTGACCCATCATCATGAGACTTCATATCAATTCAGTCCCCTTGGTACTTAGCCCCAGAACCACCAGATCGAACCTGCCATGTTCCTAGGCTGCAGTGGTAATGTGAGGAGGGCTTTCCAGTCATCTATGCAGAGAACTCTGCTATCAAAACTTTCCACATGGGGACCTGGAGCCATCAATAAGGACTCCCCCTGTCCTGCAGAATGAAACCTTGCTGTTTGGAGAAGCTCACAAGGCCCATCGTGGGAAAATCTCCGCAGCCTCTTGAGGCCACCATGGACATAAATCGGCCATCATGGACACAAACTTCAGCATGAGCGAATGGCTGGCACTAGCCCTTAACCGAGTGCTGGAGATCTCATATTGGCCGCTGTATGTTAGGGCCAATTTAATGTTAAAATCTGTTTAACTTTTAGGACCTGCTTAGCCAGAGAGACTTCATATTGCCTAGGTAGCCATATTGTTGTTTACATCTATGGACCTCATTAGGAGAATAAACGCCCCTGTAGTTCCTGGTATTGGTTCAAGGTATCAATTCCGGGGGTAAAAGCCATAACAATAGAAACCACATACCTTGAGGTCTGTGGTAATGCTCTGTAAAACCAGCCTGTGAGTTCAGGATGGGGTTCCTCTCTCAGGATGTGGCCCTGGCTGGTCAGTCTGACATCTAATGCTTGACATAGAATAAAGCATTGTGTAACATTCACATTGTGTCAGGCTCCTTCCAGTGTCCAGTCAGTCTAACTTCTAATGCTTGGCACAGAATAAGACTTTGCAAAACTTTAACTTTGTCTCAGTCTTCTTCCTTTGATAATGGACCCCATCACGGCACAGTGGAAATGCCATGGCCTCCGCCCTGAACCTAACCTAAACTTCTGTTTCAGACTTCTGTCCTCACACTCCTGGCCGGCAGATTGGGAATTCTGGAGGCACAACACAGCCTTCTGACTGCCCACCAGAAAGAAGTAGTATCCTATGGGTCTTCCCAGAAACCCCACATGAGGATCCACATGCACAGCACTCGACGGCACCCCAATATCAAAGCCGCCCTGTACACTAATGCTCTGTCTGAAACAACCTGAGCCCCAACTTCCTGTCAGCCACCCAGATAGCGGGCACCATATCCCGCAGGTGGGACCTGCTGTGGCCTGATGCCATAACCTCTACCCAACCTGGGTATTCAGGCATCTGTCCCCGGACCTTAGCTCAAATCCCTGCTATGAGGGAACCTGAAGCACAAAAGAGTACTCCTCCTTCCCAATGGTAGGAAACTTTGCTCTTGGGATGGGTGTCCAATCCTCAGAGTGGGAGCCAGCAGCATGGCCCCTGAGACCACGTCCACTCATGAGGGCCCCACAGGGCACAAACAGCCATTGTGACCCTTAGCCCGAGGACGTTTCCAAACAAGCCCCCCCGGGAGCTGGACCAGGAGCCCTATACTGGACCTGACATACACCTAGGCATAAATCTCATCTTTCAGGGTAGTTTCCAAGCACCCAAACCCAGAGCCTGTCTCTGGAATCCCTGTTTTGGGGAGAACCCTGAGATGGAAAACAGGATTCTTCCCTTCCCACAGAATGACACCAAACTATTGGGAGCTGGGACAAATCCCCAGAGAGAGAGAATCTTCCATATCCCATTAGGCAACCCCTACATTCCCTGGCCATCCTAGACACACAATCCAGAGACAAAAGCCTGAGCAACCGCCTCCCACTCGCCCTTAATTCAGATCCTGAGAAGCTCCCCTCAAGGTCTGCAGATTGGGCCTGACATCACCTCGCTGCTAACTCTAACCTGAGTTTGTGTTTGCAGACTTCTGTCCCCAAAGCCCTGGCCCACTTGCTCTCCATGTTGGGGCCCCCAGAGCCACACCACAGGACTTTGCCTGCCCTCCCAAGGAAACTCTGCCCATCTCCATTGTCCAAAGCCTACCAATTAGGAGAAACCTGCAAGGCCTCTGAGACGACCCAATTTCATAGGCCACTCTGGACAAAAATGCGCACTCTGACACAACCTCAGCACCTACCTCCAGGCAGACACCCAGGAACAAGGTCCCAGAGTCAGATGATTGAACCTGACATACCCCTAGGATCTATCAGAAAACTAGCTTAGGTTTTCAGGCCTCTGTCCCCAGAGTCCTGTTATCAAATATCAACATATGGTCTAACGTGATCCCTGAACCACAAAACAGCACACCTCCTATCCTCAGAAGGAAACCTTGCTCTTGGGAGCTGTGTCAAACCCTCGGGGTAGGAGAATCCTGCATGGCCCCTGAGCCACTGCCATATTCTAATGTCTCCCAGGACACAAACCAGCATTGTGACCCATCATCATGAGACTTCATATCAATTCAGTCCCCTTGGTACTTAGCCCCAGAACCACCAGATCGAACCTGCCATGTTCCTAGGCTGCAGTGGTAATGTGAGGAGGGCTTTCCAGTCATCTATGCAGAGAACTCTGCTATCAAAACTTTCCACATGGGGACCTGGAGCCATCAATAAGGACTCCCCCTGTCCTGCAGAATGAAACCTTGCTGTTTGGAGAAGCTCACAAGGCCCATCGTGGGAAAATCTCCGCAGCCTCTTGAGGCCACCATGGACATAAATCGGCCATCATGGACACAAACTTCAGCATGAGCGAATGGCTGGCACTAGCCCTTAACCGAGTGCTGGAGATCTCATATTGGCCGCTGTATGTTAGGGCCAATTTAATGTTAAAATCTGTTTAACTTTTAGGACCTGCTTAGCCAGAGAGACTTCATATTGCCTAGGTAGCCATATTGTTGTTTACATCTATGGACCTCATTAGGAGAATAAACGCCCCTGTAGTTCCTGGTATTGGTTCAAGGTATCAATTCCGGGGGTAAAAGCCATAACAATAGAAACCACATACCTTGAGGTCTGTGGTAATGCTCTGTAAAACCAGCCTGTGAGTTCAGGATGGGGTTCCTCTCTCAGGATGTGGCCCTGGCTGGTCAGTCTGACATCTAATGCTTGACATAGAATAAAGCATTGTGTAACATTCACATTGTGTCAGGCTCCTTCCAGTGTCCAGTCAGTCTAACTTCTAATGCTTGGCACAGAATAAGACTTTGCAAAACTTTAACTTTGTCTCAGTCTTCTTCCTTTGATAATGGACCCCATCACGGCACAGTGGAAATGCCATGGCCTCCGCCCTGAACCTAACCTAAACTTCTGTTTCAGACTTCTGTCCTCACACTCCTGGCCGGCAGATTGGGAATTCTGGAGGCACAACACAGCCTTCTGACTGCCCACCAGAAAGAAGTAGTATCCTATGGGTCTTCCCAGAAACCCCACATGAGGATCCACATGCACAGCACTCGACGGCACCCCAATATCAAAGCCGCCCTGTACACTAATGCTCTGTCTGAAACAACCTGAGCCCCAACTTCCTGTCAGCCACCCAGATAGCGGGCACCATATCCCGCAGGTGGGACCTGCTGTGGCCTGATGCCATAACCTCTACCCAACCTGGGTATTCAGGCATCTGTCCCCGGACCTTAGCTCAAATCCCTGCTATGAGGGAACCTGAAGCACAAAAGAGTACTCCTCCTTCCCAATGGTAGGAAACTTTGCTCTTGGGATGGGTGTCCAATCCTCAGAGTGGGAGCCAGCAGCATGGCCCCTGAGACCACGTCCACTCATGAGGGCCCCACAGGGCACAAACAGCCATTGTGACCCTTAGCCCGAGGACGTTTCCAAACAAGCCCCCCCGGGAGCTGGACCAGGAGCCCTATACTGGACCTGACATACACCTAGGCATAAATCTCATCTTTCAGGGTAGTTTCCAAGCACCCAAACCCAGAGCCTGTCTCTGGAATCCCTGTTTTGGGGAGAACCCTGAGATGGAAAACAGGATTCTTCCCTTCCCACAGAATGACACCAAACTATTGGGAGCTGGGACAAATCCCCAGAGAGAGAGAATCTTCCATATCCCATTAGGCAACCCCTACATTCCCTGGCCATCCTAGACACACAATCCAGAGACAAAAGCCTGAGCAACCGCCTCCCACTCGCCCTTAATTCAGATCCTGAGAAGCTCCCCTCAAGGTCTGCAGATTGGGCCTGACATCACCTCGCTGCTAACTCTAACCTGAGTTTGTGTTTGCAGACTTCTGTCCCCAAAGTCCTGGCCCACACGCCCTCCACCATGGGCCCCTGTAGCCACACTACACGACTTTGCCTGCCCGCCCGAAGGAAACACTGCCTGTCACAGTTGCCCAGACCCTCCAGATTAGGAGAAACCTTCAAGGCCCCTGAGCTCACCCCAATTTCCTAGGCTGCTCTGCACAAAAATGTGCACTGTGACACAACCTGAGCACCCACCTCCAGGCAGACACCCGGGTAATTGGGCCTAGAGTCAGAAGATTTACATTGATGTGCCCCTAGGACCTAATTGGAATCATAGCTTAGGTTTTCAGGCATCTGTCCCCAGAGGCCTGTTCTCAAATACCAATATATGGTCCAACTGGTGGTCCCTAAGCCACACAACAGAAACCCTCCTGCCCCCAGAAGGAAACCTTGCTCTTGGGAGCTGTGTCAAACCCTCAGTGTAGGAGAATCATGGGAGCTGTGTCAGTCCCTCAGTGTAGGAGAATCGTACGAGGCCGCTGAGCCACCATCCACATACCAAGGTCTCCCGGGACACAAACCAGCATTGTGACCCATAAGCATGAGACTCCATGTCAACTCAGCCCCCTTGGTACTTAGCCCCGGAGTCAGCAGATTGAACCTGTCATGTTGTTAGACAGCAATCCTAACATTAGGTGGGCTTTCCAGCATCCATGCCTAGAGTTCTGCTCTCCAATCTTTCCATATGGGGGACCCTGGAGCAATCAAACAGGACTCAGCCTGTACCACAGAAGGAAACCTTGCTGTTAGGAGCAGCTCACAAGCCCTAGCATGGGAAAATCTCCATGGACTCATGAGGACACCCTTCCATTAGTTGGCCATCATGGACACAAACTCCAGCATGAACGAACCTCTGCCACTCGCAATTACTCATGTGCTGGATTTCTCGAATGTGCTGCTGCACATTGGAACTGCCATGCCCTCGGCCCTGAATCTAACCCTAGCTTGTGTTTTCAGACTTCCATCCTCCTACTCCTGGCCCAGAAGACCTCCAGATTGGAAATTCGAGGGCCACAAGACAGGATTCTACATGCCCATCTGAAAGAAGTGTCCTATGGGGCTGCGCAGATAACCCACAGGAGGATGAACCAGCATGGCCCTGGACAGTATCCCAATTTCATAGGCTGTCCTGTGCACTAATCCTCAGTCTGACAAAACCTGAGCCCCGACTTCTGTCAGCCACACACATAGCTCACCGCATATCCAATAGATGGTACCTGCCATGGCCAGAGAACGTCACCTCTACCCAATCTGGGTATTCAGGAATCTGTCCCCAGAACTTATCTCAAAACCTGCCTATGAGGGAGCATGATGCACAAAACAGTACTCCTCCTTCACCATGGCAGGAAACCTTGCTGTTGGGATGGGTGTCAAACTTGCAGAGTAGGAGAATCTGGCATGGCCCCTAAGTCACCACCACATTCCAGGGACTGCATAGACACAAATCTGCATTATGACCTATCAGCATGAGAATCCATTTCAACTCAACCCCTGGGACCTGGCCCCAGAGCCAGCTGATCAAATACACCTTGTCCCTAGGACAGTAGCCAATGGGAATGTGAGGTGGGGTTTCCAGGACACCATCCTGAGAGCCATGCTCTGGAATCTTTCTATATGGGGCAGCCTTGAGCCATCCAGCAGGACTCGCCAGTCCTGCACAAGGAAACTTGCTGTTTGGAGCAGCTCACAACCCCCAGAGTGGGAAAAACTCCATGGCCTCATGAGGCCACCCCTCCATTCAGGGGCCATCATGGTCACAAACTCCAGACTGATCTAAAGTCTGATACTCTCCCTTACTTCATATCCTGGATATCTTGATTCAGCCTCTGCAGAGTGGGCCTGCCGAACCCTCAGCCCAAAATGTAACCCTAGCTTGTGTTTTCCGTCTTCAGTCCTCACACTCGTGGCCCGCACACCCTCCAGATTGCGAATTTTCAAGCCATAACGCAACACTCTGCCTGCGCACCAGGAGAAAAAAGTGCCCTATGGGGCTGCCGAGAAACCACAAATGGGGATCAACCTGCATGGCCCTCGACTGCACCCCAAATTCCTAGGCTTCCCTGTGCACTTTTCTCTGTCTGAAATAGCCTGAGCCCAGTCCTCTCATCAGACACCCAGACAGCTGGCCACATATGAAGGAGGTCTGGCCCACCATGACCCTTGGCCATCATATCTTTCCAACCTGAATTTTCATGCATCTGTCCCTAGACCTTATCTCAAATCCCTGTACATGGGGAAACCTGATGCATAAAACAGAACTCCTCCTCCCCCATGGAAAGAACCCTTGCTGTTGGGATGGGCGTCAAAGTAAATCCCTCAGAGTAGGAGAAACCTGCAATGGCCCGTGAGGCCACGCCCATGCTTGAGGGCCAGCTTGGGCACAAACACGCATTTTGACCCTCAGCCTGAGCCCTGTTTTCAAATGATGTCTCTCGGTAGTGGAACAAGAGCCCACACTTCAGGCTTGCCATGCCCTGAAGCCCCAATCCTATCCAAAGGTGAGGTTTACCATGTCGCCCGTAACTGGGGCTCTGCTCTGGAATTCCTCTTTTGGAGGGAATCCCTGAGACAGAAAAAAGGATTCCGCCATTCCCACAGAATGACCCCAAACTCTTGGGAGCTGGGCCAAATTCCCAGAGAGGGAGAATCGTCCAAGGCCCATAAGGCCACACCTCAATTCCATGGCCATCCTTGACACAAAATCCAGAGACAAAAGCCTGAGCTACCACCTCACACTTGCCCCAATGTCTTGCCCTGAGGAGCTCCTGTCATGGTCTGTAGATCAGGCTTGCCATACACTCGGACCGAAACCTAACCAGAGTTTGGATTTTAAGAATTCTGTCTCCACAGACCTGTCCCACACACCCTCCAGGTTGGGGCCTCTGGAGCTACACCGCAGGAATATGCCGACCCTCTCGAAGGAAACTGTGCCCATTCCATTTGACACAACTCTACAGATTGGAGAAAGACATAAGGCCCCCGAGGTTATCCCAATTGCGTCGTCATCCCTGGACCAAAAGATGCTTTCTGAGAAAACCTGAGCCACTCCCTCTACTCAGACTCCCAAACAGATGTCCCCAGAGAAAGAAGATTGAACCAGACAGGCCTGGGCCATAATCTGAACCCTAGATTAGGTTTGCAGGCATCCTCAGAGGCCTGTTCTGGAATACCAGCATATGGGTGCTTCCTAAGGAAAAAAACACAACACCTCTCGTTTCCAGATGATAACCTTGCTATTTGGAGTTGTGTCATACTCTCTGTTTAGGAGAAACCTGCAGGGCCCCTGAGCCACCACCACATTCCAGGGTCTCCATAGAAACAAACCCGCATTATGATCCATCAGAATGAGAGTCCATTTGAACTCAACCCTCTGGGGAGTTCAGCCAGAGCCAGCAGATAGAATCTGCTTTGTCCCTAGGATCCAATGGGAATGCGAGATGTGGTTTCCAAGCATCTATCCTTAGAACCGTACTCGCGAATATTTCTGTACGGGGTGTCCTTGAGCCATCCAACAAGACTCGCCTGTCCCACAGATGGAAACCTTGCTGTTTAGAGCAGCTCAAAACCTCCAGAGTGGGAAATCTTCCATGGCCTCATGAGGTCACCCCTTCATTCAGGGCCCATTAGAGTTGCAGACTCCAGGCTGAGTCAATGTATGATACTCTGTCCCTAGAGACAGAAGATTGAACCGGACTTACCCCTAGGTGCAAACCTGAATCCTAGCTTTGGTTTCCAGGTATCACTTCTCAGAAGCCTGTTTTCGAATACAAGCATATGGGTGTTCCCAAGGCAAAAAACAGAACACCTCTCACCTGCACATGGGAAGCTTGCTATTTCAAGCTGTGTAAAACCCTCTGGTTAGGAGAATCCTGCAGGGTTCCTGAGCCACCACCACATTCTAAGGTCTCCCTGGACCCAAACCAGCACTGTGACCCATCAGCATGAGAATCCCTGTCAACTCACCCTCTTTAGAACTTCACCCCAGAGCCAGGAGATCGAACCTTCCATGTTTCTCAGCTACAATAGTAATGCAAGGTGGGCTTTCCAAGCATCCATGTGGGAGCTCAGCTATCCAATCTTTCCATATGGGGGTCCCTGGGGCCATCTAACTGGACTCCCCCTTTCCTGAAGAAGGACATTTTGCTGTTTGGAGCAGCTCACAAGCCCCAGCATGGGAAAACCAACATGGCCTCATGAGGCCACCCTTCCATTCTTCAGTCATCACAGACAAACTCCAGCATCAGCAACCATCTGACATGTGCCCTGACTCAGGTGCTGGAGATCTCAAATCAACCACTGCACTTTGGAACTGCCATGCACTCGGCACTGAACTGAACCATAGCTTGTGTTGTCAGAATTCCGTCCTCACACTCCTGGCCCGCAAGCCATTCTGATTGGTAATTCTGGAGCTACAACGCAGCCTTCTGCCTGCCCACCAGAAAGAAGTGCCCTATGGGTCTGCCCAGATATCCCACGTGAGGATCCACCTGCATGATCTTCGAAGGCACCCCGATATCATGGGCTGCGCTGTGCACTAATGCTCTGTCTGAAACAGCCCGAGCCCCGACCTGTCAGCCACCCAGATAGCAGGCCCAATATCCTGCAGGTGGAACCTGCCATGACATGAGATCGTCATCTCTACCCAACCTGGGTATTCAGGCATCTGTACCCAGACCTTAGATCAAATCCCTGCCTATGGGGGAAACTGAAGCACAAAAGTGTACTCTCCCTTCCCCATGGCAGGAAACCTGGCTGTTGTGATGGTTGTCAAAACCTCAGAGTGGGAGCCAGCTGCATGGCCCATGAGACCTTGCCAACTCAGGAGGCCTGCCCTGTGCACAAACAGGCATTTCCACCCTCAGCCTCAGACCGCTTTCAAACAAGCCCCCTCGGGAGCTGGACAAGGAGCCCACATATGGGACCTGCCCTGCCCCTAGGCCCAAATCCTAACCCTCGGTGGGATTAGCCAGGCACCTGGACCCAGAACCCATCCCTGGAATCCCTGTTTGATCTGGACACCTGAGACAGAAGACAGCAGTCATCCTTCCTGCAGAAAGACACCAAACTCTTGGGAGCCACCAGAATCCCCAGAGAGGAATAATCTTCCATGGCCGCATGAGGACACCCCTACATTCCGTGTCCATCCTAGACACACCACCCAGACAGAAAAGCCTGCACTACTGCTCTCAGCTGCCCGAATTTCAAATCCGGAGGAGCTGCCCTCAGGGTCTGCAGATAGGGCTTGCCATCACCTCGCCCCTAACCCTAACTGAAAGGGCCTAATTAATCAGAGGGAGCCATTTTGTTGTTTATGCAGTTGCAAAGCCCAGATACTAGAGTGGATCAGGCCAGGTGGAGACAGCCAATCATTGGGGCATGCATACGGTCTCCCTAGCTACCAATCCCAGGTAGCAAAACCCAGATACAAGGGTGGGTCAGGCCAGAGGGAGACGTCTAATCAGTGGGGCATGAATATATCTACTAGGAAGAATTGTAATTTAATTGACCACCCATGTGTGACCTAACATGACTTTGAAGTTTTCTCTGTAGATTGTAATCTCATTGGCCACCTGTGTGTAGCCAGGCTAAACCACATGGACTTTACCCTATAAAAATTATTCTGTGAGGCAGGGAGGGGTCGCCTCTTTGCAAGAGATGGCCCTGACCAGTCAGTTTGATTCTTGGTCCTTGGCTCAAAATTAACATTTGCTTGACTTTCGCTTTGTATCAGTCTTGCTCCTTTGATTACGGACCCTAACACTGGGGGCTCGTCCAGGATTAAATGATGAGAACTGAGCCAGCATCAGAATTTCTGAGAAAGCCTCCGGAGGTAAGAAGACGGGATCCTGTCTGTCTGGTTGTGGAGCTACACTGTGTGGCCCACTGGGTAGAAGCTGGACGCCGCCATGCACCCCAGGGCTGGAGTGGATGAGGGGATGCTTCTTCCTTCTACTGGGGGATCACCAGGGGTTTCGAGTCCCCCTGGGGGGTCAGGGGATCATCAGGCAGTTTGTGTCCCCCTAGGAATTCAGGGGATTGCCTGGGAGTTCGAGCCCCCCTGGGCAGTCTAGGTCTTGCAAGGGGGATTGAGTCCCCCTAGGCAGTCTCCAGTGGTTCCAATCCCCCTAGGTGGTCTCTGGGGGTTTGAATCCCCTTAAATGGTCACCAGGGGGTTCAAGTCCCCCACCATTTCAGGGGGTTAGAGTCCCCCTAAGTGGTCACCAGGGCGTTCATGGTACCCCAAGGCAGCCAGGGCGTTTGAGTCCCCTAGAAAATCCCCACTGGTGGCATGACTGCTGGGCCTGCAGTTGTCTTTGTCTTGACTTTTTGTGTTGTTTCCTGTGATTGAAGGAATGAGGCAAGCGGAGAGTTAGGGGACTCTGAATTTCGTCTCTCTGTTCCTCATAATAGATGTGGGGCTTCTCTCTCATTTTGTGTTTTAAGGGCTATGAATGGAACCAAATGGGGTTAGTCTAACTCAAGACAGAGACTTTAAGGAATATTCCCAAGCAGCTGCTGAAACTCCCTTTGTTTTGGGGAACTCCTGTCTTCTTTGGCCTGATGTGGACTGCCTAGACCCTCCCTCTGCTGGTGGGGAAGCATGGTGTCTGAAGTGTAGCGGGCCCAGGTGGAATGTGAAATCTGATAACAAAGAGATGACTAAACTGATGGTTAATTGTCTGTCTCAGGGTTTTAATGGGTAATTGTTAAAGTAACTCTCAAAGTTTTTGGTAACCTGAAACTGTGAAGGGTTTCTTGGATGACAAATGGAATTAAATTTATGGACATCTAGGTCTTAACCAAATGGGATAAAATGCTAGAGTGTTGGTTGCTGGAACTGGGTTTGTGCTTTTGAAATCTGTTGGTAAATGTGTTTTGTGCTTAATTGATTCATAAATTTGCATTCTAAGAATTCTCTTGTAAAATGACTTCCGCCCTAAAAGGAATTCATATGAGAAGACTTTCAGGACAAATACAAGTCTTTGATATGTTGAAATCCTGGAACTGAAATGGGTAAGAATTTCCAGAAGTAAAAGCTTCACTCAGACTAAACCAGAATTAGTAACATGGGACTAGATGAACTGAAAGATTGACGTTTTGTCTTATTTTAAACATTACTGGTTCTATAGTGTTTGCTCTTCCAGACTGGAGAAACTTTATCTTAAGTTATGTGTAACATACATATGTAAAAGTAAATTTTTGTTTACCTAAGCTAGAAAACATGAGGTAAATTTCAGAGAAGTTGCACGATAGAGCTCGTTTAGACGATCTTGATTTTGCCAGTCAGTCAGCCCCAGATATAGGGAGGAAACTTCAGAAAATGGAAAGATTTGAAGGGAAAAATCTGACTGAGTTAGTGGGAATAGCAGAAAAGGTGTTTAACACCAGGGATGCACAGGAGGAAGGTTTTGGCATTACATGAGGCAGGTAGGGGATGGTAAAAGGCAGGAAAAGCTTAAGCACAGGGAGGCAGGAAGACTTAGATTCATATCAGTGCACTTACTGTAAGGAAAAAGGACATTGGGCCAGGGAGTGCCCCAAAAGGAAGAGGGCAACGCTGGCCACCTGAGACTGAAAGGGCCATAGTTCGGAGCCCCTCCCAAACCTCTGGTAAAATTGAAGTGCAGAGGAAATCAATTGATTTTTGGTGGACACAGGAGCACAATTCTCTTCATTGCTTATCTCAAAGATGCATTTTTCAGCAGATCTTTAGCAAGGAAGTCTCAGCTCTTTGCTTTTGAGTGGTCCGACCCACAGGAAGGGTTCCAAGGCCAGCTCTCCTGGACAAGACTTCCTCAAGGGTTCAAGAGTTCACCGACTGTCTTCGAGGAGGCCCTACACAAGGATTTGCGTGAGTAAAGAACCTCCAATCCCGAAGTCCTATGTTAGAGTATGTTGATGACTTGCTGATAGCTGCTGAGGACTATAAGTCATGCTTGTGGGGCAGAAGAACTCTCTTAAAGACTCTGCAGGAAAAGGCTATTGGGTGTCAGCAAAGAAAGCACAGCTCTGCAGAGCCATGCCACTTATCTAGGCTTTGATCTCCACGAGGGGATGCGTTCACTGTCTGAGTGCAGGAAACAGGTGATCACCCGATACCCCCGCCCCACCACTTCCCAACAGGTGAGGGAGTTTCCTGGGACGGTGTGCTACCGTACACTGTGGATACTATGGTTTACAGAGATTGACAGACCTCTCTACGAACTGGCCAAAGGGGGGCTCACTATGAGATAGTGGACAGCTGAGGCAGAAGGAGCATTTCAGGAATTACAAACAGCCTTACTGAGTGCCCCAGCATTGGCCATCCCAGATGTTACCAAGCCCTTCAACTTGTATGTGGATTAAAAAGCAGGCTTGGCCAAAGGAGTTTTGACTCAGACTCTGGGGCCCTGGCAAAGACCAGTAGCCTATCTTAGCAAGAAACTAGATCCAGTAGCGAATGCAAGTAAATTGACTTTGGGTCAAAAATCTCATCTTGACCGCAACCCATACTATCAAGGGCCTTCTCAGGACTCCACCCAACCAATGGATGACGAATGCCCGAGTGACGGGGTATCAGGCCCTCATCCTCAATGAACCAAGAGTGACCTCCCAGCCCCTGGCCGTGCTAAATCCAGCCACGCTGCTGCCAGAAGAGCTGGCTGACCACCCACACGACTGTGGGAAGGTCCTAACCCAAGTCACAGGAGTAAGGCTGGACCTCAGAGCCATTCCCCTTCTGGATGCGGAGATGACTCTTCACAGATAGGAGTAGCTACATGGTTGATGGAAAGAGGTATGCAGGAGCTGCGGTGGTTTTCCCTGAGCAGGAACTCTGGATAGCAGCCGTGCCACATGGAACATCAGTGCAAAATGTGGAACTGATTGCACTTACCAAGGCACTCCAGATGGCCAAAGGTAAAACTGCCAACATCTATATGGACAGCAGGTATGCCTTTACTACTCTCCATATACATGGGGCTATTTATAAAGAAAGGGGCCTATTAATAACAGAAGGAAAAGGAATTAAAAACAGAGGAGAAATATTGGCTTTCATCCAGGCTATTTGGGACCCAAAAGAGGTAGCAGTTATGCATTTCCCAAGACACAAAAAAAGCGGACTGATCTGATTTTGAAAGGAAACCAATGAGCAGATCAAGCCACAAAGCAAGCAGCCCGAGAAACATTGCAAGAGCTGGTTACACTCCCGGCTCCAGCCCTACCAGAAAAACTGGACTATTCAGAAGAAGATTTAAAGTATTTACAAAAATGGGCTAAATTAGACCATGAAGGGGATTGGACTAAAACTAAAGCAGGAAAGTTAATTCTTCCTCAAATACTAAGTAAGAAGTTAATAGACCAGATACATCAGGGTACTCATTTGGGGACATGATAACTCAAGGAACTTATAGGCAAGCAGTTCCAGGTTTCTAAATTAGGGCATATGGTTCAGGATGTAGTTGATAGATGTGCTCAAATGCCAGGCAGTTAATGCAGGAGGAACTAGAATGGGAATAGGGAAAAGAGAACAAGGTAAGGAACCAGGCGTTTATTGGGAAATAGAATTTGCAGAGATGAAACCCAGAAAATATGGGAACAAGTATATGTTAGTTTTTGTAGATACCTTTTCAGGTTGGGTGAGGCTTTTTCTGCCAAACATGAGATGGCAGGAGTGGTATCCAAAAAGCTACTAGAGGTTTGGTTTACCTCTCGGGATCAGGTCAGACAACGGTCCTACATTTGTGAGTTCAGTTTCACAGGTATTGGCCAAAGCCATGGCCACTAATTGGAAACACATTGTGCCTACCTGCCCCAGAGTTCTGGGCAAGTAGAGAAAATGAACCGGACTCTTAAAGAGACCTTGACAAAGCTAATTCTGGACACGGGCAGTGGATGGGTCAATCTCCTTCCTTTCGCCCTCCTCAGGGCGCGATGTACACGCTACTTAAAGAGGTGACCCCAGTTAAAATAATGTCTGGGAGACAACCGCTGCTCTGCCCTAGGCACAAGTAGTTGCTCTAACAGAAGTGACTGATCAGTCTATACTCCAGTCACTGCAGGCATTATAGTCTGTCATAAAAAGAACCCACACAGGGATCTGAGCTGCCCACACTAAGATGGAGATGGAGTTGGAACACCATCTTTGCCAACACTGGGACATGGTTTGGGTATTTCGCCATCAAGTGGAAAACTTGGAACCTCATTGGAAGGACCATTCACTGTAATCCTGACCACCCTCACAGCAGTAAAAGTAGATGGAATCAGGGTATGGATTCACACGGGTCATGTCAAATGAGCTGAGGAGAAGGACGTCCCCCAGAGATGGAAGCCCCAGCCAATGGACCCCACTGACCTTGGAATAAAGCTAAGACTCAAAAGACTATGAGTGTATTGTTCCTCCTATTGTTACCTGTTTATGTAAAGTATAGGTGGGAAATTAGGTGAATGAAATTAGGAAAAATGGAAAAGGTTATACAAAGCAGTGAATGGCTAACTCATAGTCACTGTGCGCTAATTTTACTTTTGGGCCCCTGCATTATAAATGCCCTAATATCATTTTTTAAAGTTTTTATTTATTCATTTGACAGACAAGAGATCACAAGTAGGCAGAGAAGCAGGCAGAAATAGGAGGAAGCAGGGTCCCTACTGAGCAGAGAGCCTGATGTGGGGCTCGATTCCAGGACCCTGGGATCATGACCTGAGCCGAAAGCAGAGGCTTTAACCCACTGAGCCACGCAGGTGCCCCCTTAATGTCATTTTTATAAGAGAAAACTGGAGTGACAAAAATGTTAGTCTTACATGCTCAATATAACATAGAATGGGGTGAAAAGTCAAGGATTTGACTAATCTCCAAAGAAAAGGGGGAATATAAGGGCCTATTTAATCAGCGAGAGCCATAATTTTGTTTATGCAGTAAATTTAGATTGACTGTATGCAGTAAACTTAGATTGACCCTGCCCCTCCCAGAGAACTTACTTACAAAGCCCAGTTATAGGAGCAGGTCAGGCCAGGTGGAGACATACAATCTGTGGGGCACACATATATCTACCTGGGTGAATTGTAATTCGATTGGCCGCTCGTGTGTGACCTAACATGACTGTGCAGTTTTCTCTGTGTATTGTAAAATCATTGGCCACCTGTGCATAGCCCGGCTAAGTTACCTCTATAAAAGTTAGTCTGTGAGGCGTTGAGGGGTCGCCTCTTTGCAAGAGACGGCCCTGACCAGTCAGTTTGATTCTGGTTGCTTGGCGTGAAATAAAGCTTTGCTTGGCCTTCATTTGTATCAGTCTTTCTCCTTTGACTACAGACCCTAAAATAACCTGAGTCTGTGTCTGCAGACTTATGTCCCTAAAGCCCTGGCCCACATGCCCTCCAGGATGGGGCCTCTGGCACCAAATCACAGCAACTGGGCCTGCCCTCCCAAAGGAAACTCTGCCCATCACAGTTGCTCAGACTGAGCCCACTTTCAAACACGCCCCTCGGGAGCTGGACCAGGAGCTCACAGAGCAGGCCTGCCATCCCCCTAGGCCTAAATCCTAACCATCGGTGGGGATATCCAAGTGCCCGGACCCATAACGCATCTCTGGAATCCCTGTTTGGGCGGGACCCCTGAAACAGAAAACAACACTCTTCCCTTCCCCCAGAAAGACACCAAACTCCTGGGCGCCGGGAAAAATCCCCAGAGAGGAAGAATCTCCCATGGTCCCATGAGGCCACCCCTACATTCCGTGGCCATCCTAGACACACTATCCAGACAGAAAAGACTGCACTACAGCCTCCCAGTCACTCAAATTTCAAATCTGGAGGAGCTGCCATCAGGGTCTGTAGAACATGACTGCCATCAACTCGCCCCTAACCCTAACCTGAGTTTGTTTCTGCAGACCTCTGTTCCCAAAGCCCTGACCCACATGCCCTCCAGGATGGGGCCTCCTTAGCCACACCACAGTACTAGGCCTGCCCTCCCGAAATAAACTCTGCCTGTCACAGTTGCCCAAACACTCCAGATTAGGAGAAACCTACAAGGTCCTTGAGCCTACCCAATTATCAAGGCCGCTCTGGACAAAAATGCCCAGTCTGACACACCTTAGGCTTTTCAAAAGCTGACCTCCAGCAGAGACGCAGGTCAATGTTTCTGAGTCAGAAGATAGAAACTGACATGCCCCTAGGACCTCACTGGAACCCTATCTTAGGTTTTCAGTCATCTGTCCCCAGAGGCCTGTCCTGGAATACCTACATATGGTCCAACGTGCTATCCCTGAGACACACAACAGAACCCTTCCTGTCCCCAGAAGGAAAGCTTGCTCTTGGGAGCTGGGTCCAACATGAGGGTAGGAGAATCCTGCATGGCCCCTGAGCCACTGCCACAGTCTAATGTCTCCCTGCACACCAACCAGCACTGTGAACCATCAACCTAAGAACCCCTGTTAATACTTCACATATAAAACTTTGAACCAGAGTCAGCATATTGACCTGCACTGTTCCTTGACTGCCATGGTAACGCAAAGTGGGCTTTCCAGGCATCCATTCAGAGAGCTCTTGTTATCCAATCTTTCCATATTGGGAAATATGGAGCCTGCAAACCGGGTTCCCACTGTCCTGCAACAGGATACCTTGCTGTTTGGAGCAGCTCACAAGCTCTGGTGTGAGAAAGCCTCTTTGGACTCTTGAGACCACCCCTCCATTCATTGACCATCATGGACACAAAGTCCAGTGTGAGCGGACATCTGACACTTGCCCTTACTCAGATGCTTGAGATCTTGAATCAGCCACTGCATAGTGGAATTGTCATGCACTCGACACTGAACAGAACATAGCTTGTGTTTTCAGACTGCCGTCTTCACACTCCTGGCTGGAAAGCCCTCCAGACTGGGAATTCTGGTGCCACAATGCAGCCTTCTGCCTGCCCACCAGAAGAGGAAGTGCCCTATGGGTCTGCCCAAAAAGTCCTCATGAGAATCCAATGGCACAGCCCTCGAAGGCACCCCAATATCATAAGACTCCCTGGGCACTAATACTCTGTCTGACACAGCCTGAGCCCCAACATCCTGTCAGCCACCCAGATAGAGGGCCCCATATCCTGCAGGTGGTACCTGCTGTGGCCCGAGGCCGCCATCTCTACCCAACCTGGGTATTCAGGCATCTGTCCCCAGACCTTACCTCAAATCCCTGCCTATGGGGGAAACTATAGCACAAAAGAGTACTCCTCCTTCCCCATGGCAGGAAACCTGGCTGTTGGGATGGGTGTCCAACCCTCAGAGTGGGAGCCAGCTGCATGGCCCATGAGACCACATCCACTTAGGAAGGCCACCCTGTGTACAAACAGGCATTGTGACCCTCATCCCGAGATGACTTTCAAACAAGCCCCATTGGGAGCTGGACCAGGAGCCCACAGACAGGGCCTGCCATACCCCTTGCCTCACATCCTAACCCTCGTGGGGTTCTCCAGGCGCCCAAACCCAGAACGTGTCTCTGGAATCACTATTTGTGCAGGACCCCTGAGATGGAAAACTGCACTCTTACTTTCACCCAGAAAGACAACAAACTCTTAGAGCCAGGCAGAATCCCCAGAGGGGATGAATCTCCCATGGCCCCATTATGCCACCCCTCCATTCTGTGGCCATCCTAGACACACAATTCAGACAGACAAGCCTGAGCTACCACCTCCCAGCCGCCCAAACTTCAAATCCTGTGGAGCTTCCCTCTGGGTGTGCAGATAGTGCCTGCCATCAGCTTACCCCTAACCCTCCCCTGCATTTGTGTCTGCAGACTTCTGTCCCCAAAGCCCTGGCCCACATGCCTTCCAGGATGGGGCCTTCAGAGCCTCACCCAGGACTGGGCCTGCACTCCTGAATGAAACTGTGTGTCACAGTTGCCCATACCCTCCAGATTAGGAGAAACCTGCAAGGCCCCTGAGCCCACCCCAATTTCGTAGGCCACTCTGGACAAAAATGTGCAGTCTGAAACACACTAGGCACACACCTCCAGGCAGACACGTGGGTCAATGGCCCTGAGACAGAAGATTGAACCTGACCTGGCTCTAGGAGCTCATCGCAACCCTAACTTAGGGTTTCAGGAATATCTGCCCAGAAGCCTGTTCTGCAATAACAACATATGGTCCAACATGTGGTCCCTGAGCCACACAACAGAACCCCCCCTCCCCCGTAAACCTTGCACTTCGGAGCTGGGTCCAACCCTCAGTGTAGGAGAATCCTGCATGGCCCCTGAGCCAGCGCCACATTCTAAGGTCTCCCTGGACAGCAAGCAGCATCATGACCTATCAGCCTGAGAACCCCTGTCAACTCAAACCCCTTGGTAGTTCGCCCAAGAGCCAGCAGAATGAACCTTCCCTGTTCCTTAGCTGCAATGGTAACCTGAGGTGGGCTTTCCAGGCATTCATGTGGAGAGCTCTGCTACAAATCTTTCCATATGGGGACCTTGGAGCCATTCAGCGGGACTCCTCCTGTCCCACAGAAGGACACATTGCTGTTTGGAACAGCTCACAAGCCCCCGCATGGGAAAACCTCCGTGTCTTCTTAAGGCCCCCTCTCCATTCGCCAGCCATCATGGACACAAACTCCAGCATGAGCGGACATCTGACACTCGCTCTTGCTCAGGTGTTGGAGATCTTAAATCAGCTGCTGCATAGTGGAACTGCCCTGCACTCGGCATTGAACTGAAGCATAACTTGTGTTTTCAGACTTCCGTCTTCACACTCCTAGCCAGCAAGCCCCCCGGATTGGGAATTGTGGAGCCACAGTGCAGCCTTCTGTCTGCCCACCAGAAAGAGGCAGTGACCTACGGGTCTGCCCAGAAACCCCACATGAGGATCCACCTGCATTGTCCTCGACTGAACCCCATATCATAGGAGGCCCTGGGCATTAATGCTCTGTCTGACACAGCCTGAGCCCCGACATCCTGTCAGCCACCCAGATAGTGGGCCCCATATCCTTCAGGTGGGACCTGCCATGTCCCAGGCCTTGATCTCTACCCAAGCTGGGTATTCAGGCATCTGTCCCCAGACCTTACCTCAAATCCCTGCCTATGGGGGAACCCATAGCACAAAAGTGTACTCCTCCTTCCCCATGGCAGGAATCCTGGCTGTTGGGATGGGTGTCCAACCCTCAGAGTGGGAGCCTGCTGCATGTCCCATAAGACTTGAGCTGCCTTGGGCACAAACATGCACTGTGACCCTCAGCATGAGCCCGTGCTCAAGTAAGGCCTCTCCGTGGCTGGACCTGGAGCCAGCATATGGGGCTTGCCACACCCCTAGGCCCCCAAACCTAACCAGAGGTCCATTTTTCCACTCGCCCATACCCAGGGCTCTGCTCTGAAATCGTCCTTTGGAGCGACACCTGATGGAGAAAACAGGACTCCTCTCTTTCCACTGAATGTTGCCAAACTCTTAGGTGCCTTGCCAAATCCGCTGATACCTTACCCCATAAGGCCACCCCGATATTCCACAGTCATCCTTGACACAAAATCCTCTGGAGCCTCTGGAACCACACTGCAGGATGGTCCCTGCCCTCTCCAAGGAAACTGTGCCCATTCATTGCCCACGACCCTACAGATTAGGAGAAACCTCCAAGGTCCCCTAGGCCATCCTAATCGTCGAGCACGCCCTGGACAAACAGGAGCATTCTGACACAAGCTGAGCTACAACCTCCACTCAGACACACAGACAGAGGTCCACAGATACAGGAGATTGAACCAGACATACCCTAGACCCTAATCTGAACCCTAGCTTTGGTTTACAAAGCGTCTCTCCTCAGAGGCCTGGTTTCGAATACCAGCATATAGGTGTTTTCTGAGGCACCAAATGGAACATCTCTTGTCTCCACATGGGAAGATTGCTCTTTGGAGCTGTGTCAAACCCTCTGGGTAGGAGAATCCTGCAGGGATCCTGAGCCACTGCCACATTCCAAGGTCTCCATGGACACAAACCCATATGATCACCCATCCTCATAAGAGTCTATTTCAACTCAGCCCCTTGGGTAGTTTGCCCCAGAGACAGCATATTGAGTGTGCTTTGTCTCTAGGAGCCAATGGGAATTCGAGGTGGTTTGTCCATGCATCCATCCTTAGAAGCCTGCTCTCGCGTCTATCTGTATGGGGTGTCCTGGAGACATCCACCAGGACTCGACTGTCCCACAGAAGGAAACCTTGTGGTTTGGAGCAGCTCAAAACGCTCAGCAAGGGAAAGCCTCCATGGCCTCATGAGACCCTCACTTCATGATGGGGTTACTATGGATGCAAACTCCAGTCTGAGCCAACATGTGATACTCTCCCTGACTTCAGATGCAGATCTCAATCAGCATCTACATAGTGGGCCTGCCGTGCTCTTGGCCCCAGTCCTAACCCTAGTATGTGTTTTCAGACTTCTGTCCTCACACTCCTGGCCCACAAGCCCTCCAGATTGGGAATTCTGGAGCCACAACGCAGCCCTCTGCCTGCCCACCAGAAGAAAAATGTTGCCCTATGGGGTGGCCCAGAAATCCCAAATGAGGATCAACCTGCATGGCCTTCGAATGCACCCTAATTTCCTAGGCCGCCATGGGCACTAATGCCCTGTCTGACACAGCCTTAGCCCAGACGTCCTGACAGAGATCCAGACAGCTAGCCACAACCCAGCACATGGGACGTGACAATGCCTTAGGCAATCATATCTTCCCAACCTGGGTTTTCAGGCATCTGTACCTAGACCTTATCTCAAATCCCTGCACAGGGAGGAACCTGATGCACACATCAGAACTCCTCCTTCCCCAGGTCAAGAAACCCTGCTGTTGGCATGGTGTCAAGACTTCAGGGTAGAAGAAACCTGCAAGTCCCATGAGGCCACGCCCATGCTTCAGGGCCACAGTGGGCACAAAAAGGCATTGTGACCCTCAGCGTGAGCCCCGTGTTCAAGTAAGGCCTCTCTGTGGCTGGATCTGGAGCCCGCATATGACGCTTGTCATGCCCCTAGGCTCCCAATCCTAACCTCCTAACCAGAGGTCAGGTTGTCCAGTCACCCATACCCAGGACTCTTCTCTGGAATCCCTCTTTTGTAGGGACACCCGAGGCAGAAAACAGGACTACTCCCTTCCACAGAATGACCTCAAAATCTTGGGAGCCGTGCTAAATCCAAAGAGAGGGAGATTTGATCATGGACTATGAGGCCACCCCAGCATTCCACAGCCATCCTTGACACAAAATCTAGAGAAAAAAGCCTCAGCGACCGCCTCCCACTCTCCCTTCTTTCCTATCCTGAGCAGCTCCCCTCACGGTCTGTAAATCAGGCCTGCTATTCCCTCAGCCCCAAACTTAAGCCAAGTTTGTGTTTTCAAACTTCTGTCCCCACAACCCTGGCCTGCACACCCTCCAGGCTGCGTCCTCTGGAGCCATAACGCAGGACGGTGCCTGGCCTCTCCACAGAAACTGTGCCCATTCCTTTGGCCACAACCCTTCAGATTAGGAGAAAACTTCAAGGCCCACAAGGCCATCCCAATAGTGGAGGATGCCCTGGACAAACAGGGGCATTCTGACACAAGCTGAGCAACTACCTCCCCTCAGACATACAGACAGAAGACCTCGGATACAGGAGATTGAACCAGACATGCCCCTAGACCCTAACCTGAACCTTAACTTTGGTTTCCAGGCGTCTGTCCTCAGAGGACTGATTTTGAATACCAGCATATAGGTGTTTCGTGAGGCACCAGATGGAACACCTCTCGTCTCCATATGGGAAGCTAGCTCTTTGGAACTGTGTCAAACCCTCTGGGTAGGAGAATACTGCAGGGCCCCTGAACCACCACCACATTCCAAGGTCTCCATGGACACGAGCCCACATGATCACCCATCCTCATGAGAGTTCCTTTCAACTCAGCCACCTGGCTATCTCGCCCCAGAGCCAGCAGACCAAACCTGCCTTGTCGCTAGGAGCCAATGGGAATGCGAGGTGGGGTGTCCAGATATCCATCCTTAGAATCCTGCTCTCGAGGCTATCTGTATGGGGCATCCTGGAACTATCCACCAGGACTCAACTGTCCCACAGAATGAAATCTTGCAGTTTGGAGCAGTTCACAATTGCCATGTGGGAAAGCCTCCATGCTTTATGAGGCCCCCCGTCATGAAGGGGCCATCATGGACGCAAAGTCCAGCCTGAGCTAACGTCAAAATTCTGAAATCATGGCCTGACTTCAGATGCTGGGGTTCTCGATTCAGTCTATACAGAGTGGGCCTGCCATGCCATCACCCCCAATCCAAACCCTAGCTTTGTGTTTTCAGACTTCTGTCCTCACACTACTAGCCCACTTGCCCTCCAGATTGGGAATTCCGGAGCCACAACGCAGGCCTCTGCATGCCCACCAGGAGAAAAAGGTTGCCCTGTGGGGCTGCCCAGAAATGTCAAATGAGGATCAAGCTGCATAACCCTTGAACGTATCCCAATTTCCTAGGCTTCCCTGGGCACTAATACCCTACCTGACCGCCTGAGCCCAGACCTCCCGGCAGACACCAAGACAGATGGCCACACACCCAGCACATCGGATCCAAGGTAACATCATTAGTGTTTGATATTGATGTACTTCCAGTACTTTATTTTTTTTTATTTACTTGGTTAAGAAACAGATCTAGAAAAATATTGCCATGGCCAGTGTCAGAGTTCCAGGATTTTCGGTACATGTCTCACATTTAGGTTTTTAATCCATGTTGACTTTATTTTTGTGTATAGTGTTAGGAAGTGGTCCAGTCTCATTCTTTTTTTTTTAATTCGTTTATTTGTTTATTTACAGCATAACAGTGCTCATTGTTTTGGCATCACACCCAGTGCTCCATGCAGTACATGCCCTCCCTATTATCCACCACCTGGTTCCTCAACCTCCCACCCACACCCCCGCCCCTTCAAAACCCTCTGGTTGTTTTTCAGAGTACATAGTCTCTCATGGTTCATCTCCCCTTCCAGTTTCCCTCAACTCCCTCTCCTCTCCATCTCCCCATGTCCTCCATGTTATTTGTTATGCTCCACAAATAAGTGAGACCATATGATACTTGATTCTCTCTGCTTGACTTATTTTGCTCAGCATAATATCTTCCAGTCCCGCCCATGTTGCTACAAAAGTTGGGTATTCATCCTTTCTGATGGAGGCATGATACTCCATTGTGTATAGGGACCACATCTTCCTTATCCATTCATCCGTTGAAGGGCATCTTGGTTCTTTCCACAGTTTGGCGACTGTAGCCATTGCTGCAATAAACATTGGGGTACAGATGGCCCTTCTTTTCACTCCATCTGTATCTTTGGGGTAAATACCCAGCAGTGCAATTGTAGGGTCATAAGGAAGCTGTATTATTAATTTCTTCAGGAGTCTCCACACTGCTCTCCAAAGTGGCTGCACTAACTTGCATTTCCACCAACAGTGTAAGAGGCTTCCCCTTTCTCCACATCCTCTCCAACACACGTTGTTTCCTGTCTTGCTAATTTTGGCCATTCTAACTGGTGTCAGGTGGTATCTCAATGTTGTTTTAATTTGAATCTCCCTGATGGCTAGTGATGATGAACATTTTTTCATGTGTCTGATAGCCATTTGTATGTCTTCGTTGGAGAAGTGTCTGTTCATATCTTCTGCCCATTTTTCGATATGATTATCTGTTTTGTGTGTGTTGAGTTTGAGAAGTTCTTTATAGATCCTGGATATCAACCTTTTGTCTGTACTATCATTTGCAAATATCTTCTCCCATTCCGTGGGTTGCCTTTTTGTTTTGTTGACTGTTTCCTTTGCTGTGCAGAAACTTTTGATCGTGATGAAGTCCCAAAAGTTCATTTTTACTTTTGTTTCCTTGGCCTTTGGAGACATATCTTGAAAGAAGTTGCTGTGACTGATATTGAAGACGTTACTGCCTATGTTCTCCTCTAGGATTCTTATAGGTTCCTGTCTCACGTTGAGGTCTTTTATCCATTTCGAGTTTATCTTTGTGTACGGTGTAAGAGAATGGTCGAGTTTCATTCTTCTACATATCGCTGTTCAGTTTTCCCAGCACCATTTATTGAAGAAACTGTCTTTTTTCCATTGAATATTTTTTCCTGTTTTGTCGAAGATTATTTCACCATAGAGTTGAGGGTCCATATCTGGGCTCTCCACTCTATTACACTGGTCCATGTGTCTGTTTTTATGCCAGTACCACGCTGTCTTGGTGATCACAGCTTTGTAGTAAAGCTTGAAATCGGGTAACGTGATGCCGCCAGTTTTGTTTTTGTTTTTCAACTTTCCTTAGCAATTCGGGGTCTCTTCTGATTCCATACAAATTTTAGGATTATTTGCTCCAGCTCTTTGAAAAATATCGGTGGAATTTTGATCGGAATGGCATTAAAAGTATAGATTGCTCTAGGCAGTGTAGACATTTTAACAATGTTCATTCTTCCAATCCAAGAGCATGGAATGGTCTTCCATCTTTTTGTGTCTTCTTCAATTTCTTTCATGAGTGTTCTGTAGTTCATCGAGTACAGGTCCTTTACTTCTTTGGTTAGGTTTATTCCCAGATATCTTATGGTTCTTGGTGCTATAGTAAATGGAATCGATTCTCTAATTTCCCTTCCTGTATTTTCATTGTTAGTGTATAAGAAAGCCACTGATTTCTGTACATTGACTTTGTATCCTGCCACGTTACTGAATTGCTGTATGAGTTCTAGTAGTTTGGGGGTGGAGTCTTTGGGGTTTTCCATATAAAGAATCATGTCATCTGTGAAGAGAGAGAGTTTGACTTCTTCCTTGCCAATTTGGATACCTTTTATTTCTCTTTGTTGTCTGATTGCCATTGCTAGAACTTCTAATACTATGTTGAACAAGAGTGGTGAATGTGGGCATCCTTGTCGTGTTCCTGATCTCAACGGGAAGCCTGCAAGCTTTTTCCCATTGAGGATGATATTTGCTGTGGGTCTTTCATAGATAGATTTTATGAAGTTCAGGAATGTTCCCTCTATCCCCATACTTTGAAGCATTTTCTTCAGGAACGGATGCTGGATTTTGTCAAATGCTTTTTCTGGATCAATTGAGAGGATCATGTGGTTCTTCTCTCTTCTCTTATTGATGTGTTCTATCACATTGATTGATTTGCGAATGTTGAACCAACCTTGCAAACCAGGGATGAATCCCACCTGGTCATGGTAGATAATCTTTTTAATATGCTGCTGGATCCTGTTTGCTAGGATCTTGTTGAGAATCTTTGCATCCATATTCATCAGTGATATTGGTCTGAAATTATCTTTTTGATAGGGTCTTTGCCTGGTTTGGGGATCAGGGTAATGCTGGCTTTATAAAAAGAGTCTGGAAGTTTTCCTTCTGCTTCAAGTTTTTGGAACAGCTTCAGGAGAATTGGTGTTATTTTTTCTTTGAAAGTTTGGTAGAATTCCTCAGGGAATCTGTCAGGTCCTGGGCTCTTGTTTTTGGGAGGTTTTTGATCACTCCTTTAATCTCGTTACTAGATATCGGTCTATACAGGTTGTAAATTTCTTCCTGGTTCAATTTTGGGAGTTTGTAGTTTCCCAGGAATGCATCCATTTCATCTAGGTTGCTTAGTTTATTGGCATATAACTGTTGGTAATAATTTCTGATGATTGTTTCTATTTCCTTGGTGTTAGGTGTGATCTCTCCCTTATCATTCATAATTTTATTAATTTGGGCTTTCTCTCTTTTCTTTTGGATTAGTGTGGCCAATGGTTTATCGATCTTATTGATTCTTTCATAAACCAGCTTCTAGTTTCACTGATACGTTCTACTGTATCTCTCGTTTCTACCTCATTGATCTCTGCTCTAATCTTGATTATTTCCCTTCTTACATGTGGAGTTCGTTTGATTTGTTCTTGATTCTCCAGTTCTTTAAGGTGTAGAGACAGCTGGTGTATTCTGGATTTTTCAATGTTTTTGAGGGAGGCTTGGATGGCTATATATTTCCCCCTTAGAACCGCCTTTGCTGTATCCCATAGGTTTTGGACCGAGGTGTCTTCATTCTCATTGGTTTCCTTGAATTGTTTAAGTTCATCTTTGATCTCCTGGTTGATCCAAGCATTCCTAAGCATGGTGGTCTTTAGCTTCCAGGTGTTTGAGTTCCTTCTGAACTTTTCCTTGTGATTGAGTTCCAGTTTCAAAGCATTGTGATCTGAGAATATGCAGGGAATAATGTCAGTCTTTTGGTATCAGTTGAGTCCTGCTTTGTGACCCAGTATGTGGTCTATTCTGGAGAAGGTTCCATGTGCACTTGAGAAGAATGTGTATTTTGTTGTTTTAGGGTGGAATGTTCTGTATATGTCGATGAGGTCCATCTGGTCCAAAGTTTCATTCAATGCTCTTATTTCTTTATTAGTTTTCTGCTTCGATGACCTGTCTATTTCTGAGAGAGGCTTATTAAGGTCTCCTACTATTATTGTATTCATATCAATATGACTCTTTATGTTTAGTAATAGTTTTCTTATGTAATTGTGTGCTCCCATATTGGGGGCATAGATATTCACAATTGTTAGATCATCTTGGTGGATAGTCCCTTTAAGAATTATGTAGTGTCCTTCTGTATCTCTGACTACAGTCTTTAGTTTAAAATCTAATTTATCTGATATGAGAATCGCTACTCTGGCCTTCTTTTGAGGCCCATTGGCATGAAAGATTCTTCTCGATCCCTTCACTTTCAGTCTGGGTGTATCCTTAGGTTCAAAATGGGTCTCTTGTAGACAACATATGGATGGGTCCTGTCGTTTTATCCAATCTGCAACCCTGTGTCGTTTTATGGGCGCATTGAGGCCATTCACATTGAGAGTGATTATTGAGAGATAGGTTTTTATTGACATCGTGTTGCCTTGAAGTCTTTCTGTCTATAGATTGTTTCTGTATTTCTGTTCAATGATATTCTTAGGATTTTTCCTCTCTTATAGGACCCCCCTTAATATTTCCTGCAGTGTCGGCTTGGTGGTCGCATAGTCTTTTAAGCCTTGCTGGTCTTGGAAACTCTTTATCTCTCCATCCATTTTAAATGTCAGTCTTGCTGGATAGAGTATTCTTGGTTGCATGTTCTTCTCATTTAGTACTCTGAATATATTTTTCCAGCCCTTTCTGGCTTGCCAGGTCTCTGTGGACAGGTCTGACGTTATTCTAATGGGCTTTCCTCTGTATGTAAGGAGCTTTTTTGTCCTAGCTGCTTTTAAGAGGGTCTCTCTTGAAACATAATTCCTCATTCTAACTATAAGGTGTCATGAGGACTTTCGAGAATTTAAAATCTTGGGAGGAAATCTCTCTTCCTCTAGTACATGAATGTTGTTTCCATTCGTGAAATTGGGAAAATTTTCATAGACAACTTCTTCCACTATATCTTCTAGACTTCTTTCTTTTTCCTCCCCTTCAGGGATTCCAATAATTCTGACGTTGGAACGTTTCATGGCATCGTTTATTTCCCTGATTCTGTTTTCGTGGCTTCTGAGCTGTTTGTTCCAGGCTTCCTCCTGATCCTTTCTCTCTATCTGTTTGTCCTCCAGATCACTAATTCTATCTTCTGTCTCAGTTACCCTAGCTTTTAGAGAATTTAGATTGGATTGCAACTCATTAAGAGCATTTTGAACATCATCCCTGGTGGCTTTCAGTTCTGCCCTAACATTGTGAACATCATCCCTGGTGGCTTTCAGTTCTGCCCTAATCAATTCTGTTTGGTCATCCAAGGCTTTCTCCAAACTAGCTATTGCCCGGATAATTGTTGGTCTGAATTCCTTTTCTGACATATTGTCTATGTCGATAGCCATTAGCTCTGTTGCAGAAGGCCCATCCTCTGTATTTTTCTTCTGTTGGGTGTTCCTCATCCTAGTCATTTTGGAAAGAGATGACTGAACAGATGCAGCTGGACTTATCGATTGTGGTGCAATCAATGCGCACCCTGGAACACCTCTGTGCAATCAGGATTCCCCACCCAAATGAGAGAAAAAAGAAAAGAAAAAGAAATAGCGAAGAAGAAAGAAAAAAAAGAGGAAAGAAAAAAGGAAAATAAAAGAGAGAGATAGGAAAGAAAGGGAAGATAAAAGAAAAGGCTCAGCCCAAATCAGCCACAATGTAAGATTATGAAATATACAAACAAAAACAGACAAACAAAAAGACTGATAAAAGTATATGACAAGAGGAAAAAAAAATATATATATAAGCAAAAAAAAGGAAGAACATCATCAGAAAGAACCCCAAGTATAAGATTTATATATTATCAGGACAAAGACAAATTCACAGAAACACTGACAGAAGGAAAAATTGGGAGAGTGGTTATAAATTCTCAGTGTGGGTGAGGAAGTTTATTTTGATTCTTCCTGAAGGTATCTTGATGTTTTTGTTAAGGGACTCAACTTTCCTAAGTTACAAGGGGATTAGAAACTGGTTTGCCTATAGGGGTAGCATTAATTGGGGAAAGAGGATTACCTTGAAGTTTAACTCTATGTGTATAGTAGAAAATAAAAATTAAAAAAGAGGGGAGAGGAGTCAAGATGGCGGAGACATAGCAGCCTGAGACTACATCAGGTAGCAGGAGATCAGCTCGATAGCTTATCTAAACATTGCAAACACCTACAAATCCAATGGGAGGGTGAAGAGAAGAAGAACAGCAACTCTAGAAACAGAAAATCAACCACTTTCTGAAAGGTAGGACTGGCAGAGAAGTGAATCTAAAACGACCAGAAGATAGACCGCGGGGGGAGGGGCCAGCTCCCGGCAAGCGGCGGAGGAACGGAGCACAAAATCAGGACCTTTAAAAGTCTGTTCCACTGAGGGACATTGCTCCAGAGGCTAAACCAAGGTGAAGCCCACGCGGGGTCACCGTGGCCCCAGGTCCCGCAGGGTCACAGAAGGATCGGGGGTGTCAGAGTGTCGGAGAGCTCCCAGGTATTAGAACAGAGAAGCCGGCTACAGAGACAGAGCCAAGGACTGAACTCTCAGCTCGGGGTTACCTTGAATTGGTCGCGGGCTGGGTGAGCTCAGAGCGCGGCTAGAGGCTGGGGTACGGGAGTGTTTGGGTGCTGTCCTCTGGGGGCTGCACTGAGGAGTGGGGCCCCAGGCTCTCGGCTCCTCTGGGCCAGAGACTATGAGGCTGCCATTTTCATTCCAGTCCTCCGGAACTCTATGGAAAGCGTTCAGGGAACAGAAGCTCCCAAAAGCGAACCCGAGCCGATTACTTAGTCCGGCCACCGGTAAGGGCGCTGCAATCCCGCCTCGGGCAAAGACACTTGAGAGTCACTACAACAGGCCTCTTCCCCAGAAGATCAACAAAATATCCAGCCAGGACGAAGTTCAGCTATCAAGGAAAAACCTGTTTTTATCCCCTTTCTCCCCCCACAATTAGGGGTCTCTTCTGATTTGGTTACAGCGCATTTTTCTGCGGTCTTTGCCACCCTTTTAGTAGTTTATTTGCACCTTCATATCCTCATATCTGGACAAAATGACAAGGCGGAAAAAATCACCACAAACAAAAGAACAAGAGACAGTACCAAAGGCTAGGGACCTAATCAACACAGACATTGGTAATATGTCAGATCAAGAGTTCAGAATGACGATTCTGAACATTCTAGCCGGGCTTGAAAAAGGCATGGAAGATATTAGAGAAACCCTGGTGGAGATATTAAAGCCCTTTCTGGAGAAATTAAAGAACTAAAATCTAACCAAGTTGAAATCAAAAAAGCTATTAATGAGGTGCAATCAAAAATGGAGGCTCTCACTGCTAGGATCAATGAGGCAGAAGAAAGAATTAGTGATATAGAAGACAAAATGACAGAGAATAAAGAAGCCGAACAAAAGAGGGACAAACATCTAATGGACCATGAGGGGAGAATTTGAGAGATAAGTGACACCATAAGACGAAACAACATTAGAATAATTGGGATTCCAGAAGAAGAAGAAACAGAGAGGGGAGCAGAAGGTCTATTGGAGAGAATATTGGAGAGAATTTCCCTAATATGGCAAAGGGAAAAAACATCAAAATCCAGGAGATGCAGAGAACCCCCCTCAAAGTCAACAAGAATAGGTCCACACCCCGTCACCTAATAATAAAATTTACAAGTCTTAGTGACAAAGAGAAAATCCTGAAAGCAGCCCGAGAAAAGAAGTCTGTAACATACAATGGTAAAAATATTAGATTGGCAGCAGACTTATCCACAGAGACCTGGCAGGCCAGGAAGAGCTGACATGATATATTCAGAGCACTCAACGAGAAAAACATGCAGCCAAGAATACTCTATCCAGCTAGGCTATCATTGAAAATAGAAGGAGAGATCAAAAGCTTTCAGGACAAACAAAAACTGAAAGAATTTGCAAACACCAAACCAGCTCTCCAGGAAATATTGAAAGGGGTCCTCTAAGCAAAGAGAGAGCCTAAAAGTAGTAGATCAGAAAGGTACAGAGACAATATAAAGTAACAGACCCCTTACAGACTAATAATGGCACTAAATTCATATCTCTCAATAGTTACCCTGAATGTTAATGGGCTAAATGCCCCAATCAAAAGACACAGGGTATCAGAATGGATAAAAAAATAAAACCCATCAGTATGTTGCCTACAAGAAACTCATTTTAGACGCGAAGGCACCTCCAGATTGAAAGTGAGGGGGTGGAAAACAACTTACCATGCTAATGGGCATCAGAAGAAAGCTGGGGTGGCAATCCTTCTATCAGATCAATTAGATTTTAAGCGAAACTATAATAAGAGATGAGGAAGGACACTATATCCTACTCAAAGGGTCTGTCCAACAAGAAGATCTAACAATTTTAAATATCTATGCCCCTAACGTGGGAGCAGCCAAATATATCAACCAATTAATAACAAAATCAAAGAAACACATCAATAATAATACAATAATAGTAGGGGACTTTAACACTCCCCTCACTGAAGTGGACACATCATCCAAGCAAAAGATCAACAAGGAAATAAAGGCCTTAAATGACACACTGGACCAGATGGACATCACAGATATATTCAGAACAGTTCATCCCAAAGCAACAGAATACACATTCTTCTCTAGTGCACAAGGAACCTTCTCCAGAATAGATCACATCCTGGGTCACAAATCAGATCTCAACCGGTATCAAAAGATTAGGATCATTCCCTGCATATTTTCAGACCACAAAGCTCTGAAGCTAGAACTCAATCACAAGAGGAAAGCAGGAAAGAACCCAAATACATGGAGACTAAACAGCATCCTTCTAAAGAATGAATGGGTCAACCAGGAAATTAAAGAAGAATTGAAAAAATTCATGGAAACAAATGATAATGAAAACACAGCAGTTCAAAATCTGTGGGACACAGCAAAGGCAGTCCTGAGAGGAAAATATATAGCGCTACAAGCCTTTCTCAAGAAACAAGAATGGTCTCAAGTACACAACCTAACCCTACACGTAAAGGACCTGGAGAAAGAACAAGAAAGAAACCCTAAACCCAGCAGGAGAAGAGAAATCATAAAGATCAGAGCAGAAATCAATGAAATAGAAACCAAAAAAACAATAGAAAAAATCAATGAATCTAGGAGCTGGTTCTTTGAAAGAATCAATAAGATTGATAAACCCCTGGCCAGACTCATCAAAAGGAAAAGAGAAAGGACCCAAATCAATAAAATCATGAATGAAAGAGGAGAGATCACAATTAACACCAAAGAAATACAGACAATTATAAGAACATACTATGAGCAACTCTACGCCAACAAATTTGACAATCTGGAAGAAATGGACGCATTCCTAGAGACATATAAACTACCACAACTGAACCAGGAAGAAATAGAAAACCTGAACAGGCCCATAACCAGTAAGGAGATTGAAACAGTCATCAAAAATCTCCAAACAAACAAAAGCCCAGGGCCAGACGGCTTCCCAGGGGAATTCTACCAAACATTTAAAGAAGAACTCATTCCTATTCTCCTGAAACTGTTCCAAAAAATAGAAATGGAAGGAAAACTTCCAAACACATTCTATGAGGCCAGCATCACCTTGATCCCAAAACCAGACAAGGATCCCACCAAAAAAGAGAACTACAGACCAATATCCTTGATGAACACAGACGCAAAAATTCTGGCCAAAATACTAGCCAACAGGATTCAACAGTACATTAAAAGGATTATTACCACGATCAAGTGGGATTTATTCCAGGGCTGCAGGGTTGGTTCAACATCCGCAAATCAATCAATGTGATAGAATACATTAATAAAAGAAAGAACAAGAACCATATGATTCTCTCAATAGATGCTGAAAAAGCATTTGACAAAGTACAGCATCCCTTCCTGATCAAAACTCTTCAAAGTGTAGGGATAGAGGGCACATACCTCAATATTATCAAAACCATCTATGAAAAACCCACTGCAAATATCATTCTCAATGGAGAAAAACTGAAAGCTTTTCCGCTAAGGTCAGGAGCACGGCAGGGATGTCCATTATCACCACTGCTATTCAACATAGTACTAGAAGTCCTAGCCTCTGCAATCAGACAACAAAAAGAAATTAAAGGCATCCAAATTGGTAAAGAAGAATTCAAACTATCACTCTTCGCAGATGATATCATACTATATGTGGAAAACCCAAAAGACTCCACTCCAAAACTGCTAGAACTTGTACAGGAATTCAGTAAAGTGTCAGGATATAAAATCAATGCACAGAAATCAGTTGCATTTCTGTACACCAACAACAAGACTGAAGAAAGAGAAATTAAGGAGTCAATCCCATTTACAATTGCACCCAAAAGTATAAGATACCTAGGAATAAACCTAACCAAAGAGGCTAAGAATCTATATGCAGAAAACTATAAAGTACTCATGAAAGAAATTGAGGAAGACACAAAGAAATGGAAAAATGTTTCATGCTCCTGGATTGGAAGAATAAATATTGTGAAAATGTCCATGCTACCTAAAGCAATCTACACATTTAATGCAATCCCTATCAAAATACCATCCATTTTTTTCAAAGAAATGGAACAAATAATCCTAAAATTTATATGGAACCAGAAAAGACCTCGAATAGCCAAAGGAATATTGAAAAAGAAAGCCAAAGTTGGTGGCATCACAATTCCGGACTTCAAGCTCTATTACAAAGCTGTCATCATCAAGACAACATGGTACTGGCACAAAAACAGACACATAGATCAGTGGAACAGAATAGAGAGCCCAGAAATGGACCCCCAACTCTATGGTCAACTAATCTTCAACAAAGCAGGAAAGAATGTCCATGGGAAAAAGACAGCCTCTTCAATAAATGGTGCTGGGGAAATTTTACAGCCACATGCAGAAAAATGAAATTGGACCACTTCCTTACACCATACACGAAAATAGACTCCAAATGGATGAAGGACCTCAATGTGAGAAAGGAATCCATCAAAATCCTTGAGGAGAATGCAGGCAGTAACCTCTTTGACCTCCGCCGTAGCAACATCTTCCTAGGAACAACGGCAAAGGCAAGGGAAGCAAGGGCAAAAATGAACTATTTGGATTTCATCAAGATCAAAAGCTTTTGCACAGCAAAGGAAACAGTTAAGAAAACCAAAAGACAACTGACAGAATGGGAGAAGATATTTGCAAACGACATATCAGATAAAGGGCTAGTATCCAAAATCTATAAGGAACTTAGCAAACTCAACACCCAAAGAACAAACAATCCAATCAAGAAATGGGCAGAAGGCATGAACAGACATTTCTGCAAAGAAGACATCCAGATGGCCAACAGACACATGAAAAAGTGCTCCACATCACTCGGCATCAGGGAAATACAAATCAAAACCACAATGAGATATCACCTCACACCAGTCAGAATGGCTAAAATTAACAAGTCAGGAAATGACAGATACTGGCGAGGATGCGGAGAAAGGGGAAGCCTCCTCCAGTGTTGGTGGGAATGCAAGCTGGTGCAACCACTCTGGAAAATAGCATGGAGGTTCCTCAAAATGTTGAAAATAGAACTACCCTATGACCCAGCAACTGAACTACTGGGTATTTACCCTAAAGATACAGATGTAGTGATCCAAAGGAGCACGTGTACCCGAATGTTTATAGCAGCAATGTCTACAATAGCCAAACTATGGAAAGAACCTAGTTGTCCATCCACAGATGAATGGATAAAGAAGATGTGGTATATATACACAATGGAATACTATGCAGCCATAACAAGAAATGAAATCTTGCCTTTTGCGACGACGTGGATGGAACTAGAGCGTATCATGCTTAGTGAAATAAGTCAATCAGAGAAAGACAACTATCATATGATCTCCCTGATATGAGGACATGGAGAAGCGACATGGGGGTTAGGGGGATAGGAGAAGAATAAATGAAACAAGATGGGATTGGGAGGGAGACAAACCATAAATGACTCTTAATCTCACAAAACAAACTGGGGGTTGCTGGGGGGAGGTGGGATTGGGAGAGGGGGAGGGGGCTATGGACATTGGGGAGGGAGGCGAACCATAAGTGACTATGGACTCTGAAAAACAACCTGAGGGTTTTGAAGGGTCAGGGGTGGGAGGTTGGGGGAACAGGTGGTGGGTAATAGGGAGGGCACGTTTTGCATGGAGCACTGGGTGTTGTGCAAAAACAATGAATACTGTTATGCTGGAGAAAATAAATAAAATGGGAAAAAAAAATTGCATCCAAAGCTTAGATGTCCTTCAATAGATGAATGGATAAAGATGTAGTTCAAATATACAATGCAATATTACTCAGCCAACAGAAAGTATGAATATTTACCTTTTGTATTGACATGGATGAAATGGAGGGTATTATGCTAAGTTAAATTAGTCAAACAGAGAAAGACAGTTATCATATGGTTTCATTCATATGTGGAACATAAGGAATAACATTGAGGACCATAGGAGAAAAGAGGTAAAACTGAATGGGAGGAAATCAGAGAGGGAGACAAACCATGAGAGACTCTGGACTCCAGGAAACAAACTGAGGGTTACAGAAGGGAAGAGCATAGGGGATGGGATAGCTGGGTGATGGGTATTAAGGAGGGCACATGTTGTGATGAGCACTGGGTATTATACACAACTAGTGAATCATTGAACACTACATCAGAAACATGATGTACTATATGTTGGCTAACTAAACATAAAAAAGAGAAAAAAAGGAAAGAAAGAAAGAAAGAAAAGGAAATGTTTAAGGATCCCTGAAATTATCTTAACCCTAAAGAGATTTCACTGGACTCAACTCATTTTGCAGTATGGGATTCATAATATGGCCCCATTAATCCAGCTTAGGAATCCTTAGGAGCCATAAGTACATGCATCAGCTATTATAGAACTTTCTCCATAAATTTCACTTGCTTGACAATATCTCACTGTGATAAGCACATAAAAATTATAATTAAGGGACTCCTGGGTGGCTCAGTTGGTTAAGCCACTGATTTTGGCTCAGGTCATGATCCCAGAGTCCTGGGATCAAGTCCTGCATTGGGTCCTTGCTCAGCAGGGAGCCTGCTTCTCTCTCTGCCTCTGTCTGCCACTCTTCCTGCTTCCATGTGCTCTATCTCTCTCTTTCTGACAAATAAATAATTAAAATATTTTTTTTAAATTATAATTTAAAATATTGCACCCCAAACTGTAAGATACCTAGGAATAAACCTCACCCAAAGGTAAAATATCTGTACTCTGATAACTGTAAAACACTTACAAAATAAATAGAAAGTGACAGAAATAATTGGGAAAACATTCGCTGTTCATGGATTAAAAGAAAAATATTATTTAATCTATTCTACACAAAGCAAAATACACATTTAATGTAATGACTATCAAAATATCACTAGCATTTTTCACAGAAGCAGAACAAACAATATGAAAATTTGTATGGCACAGCAAAAGACTCCATATAGTCAAAGCAATCTTGAAATAGCAAAGCTGGAAGCATCACTATTCCAGACATCACTTTAAATTACAAAGCTGTAGTGACCAAGACAGTATGGTACTGGCACAGAAACAGACACACAGAACTATGAAACAGAGCAGAGTGCCCGGAAATGGACCATCAACTCTATGGCCAACTAATCTTTGACAAAGCAGGAAAGACTATCCAATGTAAACAAAACCAAACAAATAAACAAAAAACAGTCTCTTCAATAAATGTTGCTGGGTAAATTGGACAGCGACATGCAGAAGAATGAAACTGGAAAATTCACTTACACCAAACACAAATATAAATTAGAAATGGATGAAAAAACCTCAATGTGAGACAGCAATCCAACAAATTTCTAAAGGAGAACACAGGCAGTATCCGCTCCAAACTTGAACAAAGCAATTTCTTGCAAGATATGTCTCTAAATGCAAGGGAAACAAAAGCAATATGAACTACTGGAATTTCATCAAGACAAAAAGCTTCTGTACACAAAAGAAACAATGAATAGAACTAAAAAGCAACCCACAGAATGGAAGAAGATATTTGAAAATGATATATTTGAAAAAGAGCTGGTATCCAAGATCTATAATGAACTTCTCAAATTCAACACTCAATAGACAAATAATCCATTCAAAAAATGGCCAAAAGACATGAAGAGATTTTTCTCCAAAGAAGACATACAAATGGCCAATAAACACATGAAAAAATACTCCATATCATTTGAACTCAGGGAAATACAACTCAAAACCACAATGAGACATCAACTTGCACCAGTTAGAATGACAAAAATTAACAAGTCAGGGAACAAAAAATGTTGGTGAGGATGTGGAGAAAGGAGAACACTCTCATGCTGTTGGTGGGAAGGCAAGGTGGTACAACTACTCTGGAAAATATTACGAAGTTTACTCAGAATGTTAAAAATAGAACTACCCTATGACCAAGAAATTGCATTACTGGGTATTTACCCCAAAGATACAGATGTAGTTAAAAGAAGGGGCACATGCACCCCAGTGTTCATAGCAACAATCTCCACAACAGCCAAACTATGGAAGGAGCCAAGATTTCCTTCAGTGGGTGAATGGATAAAGAATATGTGGTCCATTTATACAATGAAAGATTACACAGCCATAGAAACGATGAATATCTAACATTTACATCAACATGGATGAAACTGGAGGGGATAATGAAATGAAAGAAGTCAATCAGAAAAGCAATTGTCATATGGTTTCACTCATATGTGGAACATAAGGGATAGTGCAGAGGACAATAGGGGTGGGGCCAGAAACTGGATGGTAAGAAATCAGATCGTGATACAAACCATATTGAACTCTTGACTCCAGGAAATAAAGTAAGCATTTTGAAACGTTGGAGGGATGGGGAAACTAGATGTTGGGCATTAGAGAGGGCACGTGATGTGATGAGCACTGAGTGTTATACTGAAACAATGAATTACTGAATACTATATCAAAAACTAATGATGTATTATAACATGGCTAATTGAATTTAAATTTAAAAAGTGAGAAAAAACAGTGGAGAACCTAAATGTGAGACAATAAACCATCAAAATCCTGGAGAAAAGCATAGTCAATAACCTCTTAGATATCAACTCTAGCAAATCCTAAATAGACAGGTCTCCTTATGGAAAAGAATAAAAGCAAAAATAAATTATTTGAATCTCATCAAAATGAAAATATTCTGCACAGCAAAAGGAATAATGAATAAAACTAGAAGGCAGCCTTGAGAATGGGAGAAGATATTTGCAGATGACATGTCTGAGAAAGCATTAATAGCTTAACTATGTAAAGAAACTATCAATATCAATGTCCCCAAAACAAACAGTGCATTTAAAAACGGGCAGAAGACATGAACAGACTTTTTTCCAAAGAAGACCTAGAGATGGAAAAGTTGCTCAGTATCACTGATTATGAGATAAATACAAATCGAAAATACAATGAAATATCACTTCTATCTTGACATAATAGGTATAGTAACAACACAGGAAATAACTTGTGTTGGAAAGCATGTGGGGAAAAGAGAATCCTCTTAACTGTTAGTGGTAGTGCAAACTGTGAATGCACTTTGCAAAGCCATATGGAAGTTCCTCAAAACATTAACAATAGAACTACTCTGTGATCCAACAATTACACTACTAGGTATTTACCCAAAGATACAAAAATACTGAAACAAAGGGATACATGCATCCTGGTATTTCTATGAGCACTATCAACTAGAGCTAAACTATGGCAAGAGTCCATGTGTCAATCAACTGATGAATGGATAAGGAAGATATGGTGTGTGTATATATATTGGAATGCAATGGAATATTACTCAGACATAAAAATAATGAAATCTCGCCATTTGGAACATTCTGGATGAAGCTAGAAAGCATTATGCTAAACAAAATCAGTCCATCATGAAAAGACAAATACCATATGATTTCACTCATGTGTGGAAATAAAGAAAGAAAACAAATGACTATGGGGGAGAAAAGAGAAGCAAACCAAGAAACAGACTTTTAACTACAGAAAACAAAATGATGATTACCAGAGGGAAGGTGGGCTGGGGGTGGGTTTAATAGGTATTGTATATTAAGGAAGACAGTTGTTGCGTTGAGCACTGGGTGTAGTATGTAAGTGAGAAATCACTAAATTCTCTACCTGAAACTAATGTTACACTGTATGTTAACTTACTGGAATGTAAATTCAAATTTGGAAGAAAGAAAAAATAAAATAAAATGAGAAAATACATTGATTAAATTTTTATAAAATAACAAGACAAGACAAAACTATTGTGACTACATCAAAATAAAAACTTTTGCACAGTGAAGGAAACAACCAACAAAATTAAAAGGCAACTTCTGGAATGTGAGAAGATATTTACAAATGATGTGATGAAAGGTTAATGTCAAAAAATATATAAAGAACATTGGGGTGCCTGGGTGGTTCATTGGGTTAAGCCTCTGCCTTCGACTCAGGTCATGATCTCAGGGTCCTGGGATCGAGCCCCACATTGGGCTCTCTGCTTGTCAGGGAGCCTGCTTCCCTTCCTCTCTCTCTGCCTGCCTCTCTGCCTACTTGTGATCTCTGTCAAATAAATAAATAAAATCTTTTGAAAAATAAATAAAAAAATAAAAATGGGCAAAAGACATGAATAGACATTTGTCAACAGAAAACACCCAGATAGCCAACAGATATATGAAAGGATGTTCAACATCACTCATCCACAAGGAAATGCAAATTAAAACTACAATGTTTTCATTTAGCAAACTGGAGACATTTATGCTAAGCAAAATAAGTCAGCCAGAGAAATACAAATGGCATATGATTTCACACTTATGAGGAATTTAAGAAA
Source organism: Meles meles (assembly GCF_922984935.1). NCBI lineage: Eukaryota > Metazoa > Chordata > Mammalia > Carnivora > Mustelidae > Meles > Meles meles. The sequence goes on along the minus strand of NC_060088.1, from coordinate 44,310,942 downwards.
AAAGAAGAGAAAGATAGAGAAACAAACCAAGAGAAGATTCTTAATGATTGAAAACAAACTGATGGCTACTAGAGGGGAGATTGGTGGAGTTGATGGGTGAAATAGCTCATGGGAATTAAGAATGCATTTGTAAAGAACACCAGGTGATGTATGGACTTTTTGAATCATGATATTGTACACCTGAAAAAGTGTAACACTGTATATTCGCTAACTGAAATTAAAATAAAAACTTAAAAAATAGAAACAGATTTACAGTAACTGAAAAATAGTTCTGCACAATATTAAGACAGTGAGATTCATGTTAAAATTTAAATTTTAATTTATTTTTATCTTGAAGTACATTAAATAACAAATATATTAAAAATATATTTTTGAGAAATAATTCTCAGAAATAATTTCTGAGAAATCAGAAAGTAATGGGAAATGTCTTTATGTATTAGTACTTTAAATGTCACTTGCTTTAACTATTTTTAGAAGAAGTGACTCTATCCTTTCATTTTGCCATGGGCTCTAAGAATGTATAACAAACCTTGCTCTTAATCACCTTTATGTGACCAAACATTGACACTACAGTCCCTGAATCCCTATATTGATAATAAAAAATAATAATAAATAAAAGAAAGATAGCCTCATTAAAAAAATGAGTGACAGATTTATATCGTTATGACTATTGTAGCAGGGATTCAAAGCACTTTCCATGGAAAATATAATGTAGTTTTCATTAAATCTCTGTGAGGGAGTGTATCAGAATCGCCTGATTGCTAAACCCGAATCAGTGTGACATTATGTCATAAGTATGTTTTTGCTCAGGTTATATGTCCATGGTGATTTGGGATGGGTTATAGGTCTCATCATTCTGGTCCACCAGTGATCAATACTGTTAAGAGTCACCTCCTGGAATATTGTTGTTCATCACAGTCCTTGAGTCAAACAGACTTGGGCTTAAAAGTTTCTCCTGTAAGTTTTCAGTCAGGTTATGTAATTCCTCTCAGTCTCTGCAAGCCAGTTTTCTATAAAATTGAGACATGTTGCTTACTTTTTTTTTTAATTATTGGAAATACACACCATGGATAAGATTATGAAATACCATGTCTGAAATGCAACAACAAAGAATATTATTCATTCAGGTGATAATTTATAAAAGGAATATTCATAAAATTAAGTCTATAACGCCATGCAATAGTTTTGATCCATTCAGTATTGTGATATATTATATATGATTTTTAAAGTGCTTTAAGATTAAAGAACATAGATGTAGGGGAAATTCATTCATGAACAGGAGGTGATCCAGTATACTTGAAGAGGAATTTGGCTTTATAAATGGCTCTCAAAACATGCGTGGGATGTACCAACAAAAGACACAGGCAAGCAAAACAAAGTTGAGTAAGAATAATAAAACAGCACTAGAGGTAATATTATGCTGGAAGTATCCCCAAGTTATAGGATGTTTCAGAAATCTTAATGAATTGAACAGAAAAATTAAATTAAAAATTAGGGTTCATATGTTCCTACTAAATGATCTAGCATTTCCTGCTTATATTTTGTATTCTCTAGGATCCATAAATGATATTATATTTTGTAGAAAAATAATCATGGAGAGGGGATTGGAGGTTGGTATTAGACACTACTACAATATGCTTCTTACAGGGCAATGTAAAATCTTACTATAAAGTAGATCTTGAATTTACAACTGGAAAAAACAAACCTTGATAGTGAGAAGTTTTTAGTTTGAACAATTTCACAGTTTTTAAAATTCAAATTCATTTTGAGAGTATTTTAGATTGATATTATTTAATATTACCAATTAAAGAATTATACCATGTATTGCCCCCCAAATCTACATTACTACTTTATATTAAAATATTTTGTTCAACAATTTCTCTCCCATTGTTTTTTACTCCATGTCGTGTCTTCTTTTGATTAATGTCTTGTCTTCCATTGTTTCTCTTCCCTTCTGCCAATGCTCTGATTAACTCATCTAAGCCAAGATCATACCTTCCATCATAGTATTTCCTCTTATTACCACAGCTACAGGCATCCTCATAAACCAACACCTTTGTAATTCACTACCTTAATCAATTCTATATTTTGTAATTGTGGAACTCCACCTTAATTTATTGAAATGTTAATATAAAATATTATACAACAGTGTATATGCAACACATATTCCTTATAATATATAATAATTCAACATTACATAGTATTTCAGTATGTGTTTGTGATCCCAACATCCTTGTTGCATGGCCTGAGGCAAGGTCATTTTTGGAAGTCCCTATAAACGTAAATTCGGTGTTCTCTAGTCATGTGCATGGCACTACCCAGTATAATACTAATTCTTTAATACACCAGACCCAGAACATATTCCCGATTTCAGAATCCACTACCCCTAATACATACATGCAATGAGGAGCGTGTAGGGTAAGTCTCTGATTTTTTGGAGTAAAGGGTAAAGTACCTAGGGTAGTCTGGGTTTACTACTTACTAGAAAATTTAAAACATGGGTGTAAATAAGGATAAGTGAAATGTGGTTCAGTCAAGTTGTTTAAGTTACTCAGGGCTTTCTAAATGGGGAACCTCAAGGAGCAGTTTTGTTCCTTTCATATTTGTTTAGCTAGTGGTTATATCAGAAAGCTGGCAATATGTTTATTCAAGATTGATGGTTTTTAAATAGTTGCTTTGCCAGTGGAAAGTTTATGTCAGGAATTTGCACTATATTTCCTTACTTTGTAACATTTAAGGTCTCAAAGTTATTGTAAATATTACATGAAATAATGTGTGTAAACACACATCATAGTGCACCACACATATTAGTGAATTAATAAGAGTTGATTTATGTTTTTTTCCCCAGCTTTCTAGCATCATTTTGTTCTCTAAGTAGTCCAAGGACCTCCTACAAAAGATATTCTAAAAGATGTTTAAAATAATTTTAAGCTGAAGGAGGGGCAAGATGGCAGAGAAGTAGGAGACCCTGTGTCAACCAGTCCCCTAAAGTGAGCTCATTATCTAGCAGAACACTCTGAACACCCATGTAATCAGCCTGAGATGTAAGTTTATACACTTCTGGATCTCTATGGGACAGAAGATATCAGTGGAGAGGTAAAGCAGAGTGGGAAACCTCAAATTGATATTGGAGAATAAACAGAAGGGGAAGGGAACCATCAGAAGCAACCCATTGGAAATATCCCAATACAAAAGTGCCCTGTGATTGGGGACCAGCATTAACTTGGAACCTGGTTAAAAGCGTTCAAAAAGAGCAAAAGATCTTAAGCGGCAACTGATGGAATCAGGCAGTCATGGGAAAGAGTCTAAGCCCATGGTCCCAGGACAGTCACCACTGACACCCATGCCAGACCACCCATGCCAGAAATAATCTGGCAGTGTCTCCAGTCAATGGTCCCTGGGCCCGTGCCTTTACACTACTTGCACCACCACTCAGGCTGGGGGCACTCCCACCCACACCTGAAAGATCCCGGTTTGGGTACCAGGTCGTGGTCTCTAGGACCACATCCATCTGAGACCTGTGCAGTCATGGGGCCTGAGTGTACCCAGCCCACACCTAAGGGAACCTGGTGCAGACACCAGTTGGGATCCCTCGACCTGCAGCCTTTTGGGCCCTGTGTGGCCGCTGGGTGTCAGTGCACCTGGCATGGGTCTGGACTCCAGACAGAAGTCCCAGCAATGGCAGTCACCAGAATCAGGGTCCCTGGACCAATATCATTCAAGGTTTTAGTAACACAGGGGCGCAGAGACAAGTGGGGACCTCAGGCAACCACTGAGACAGTGGCTGGGAGTATGCATTGCCTGTGGGAGGTTGCGGTGTTCAGCGGAGTTTGCAAAGGGGAGTCTGTGTGTTCTGGACCAAGCAGAGGGGAGCCAACTGAGGCTTCTGTCTGAGGCAGATCTATGGGTGCAGACAGTTTACTTTTCACTGAACCTCAGAAAACACACACACACACACACACACACACACACACACACACACACACACACAAAGCCACCAAAGAACAAAAACTTGCAGAGAACAAAAGCCTGAAAAACTGGTTTCCACAGAGCCATGCCCCTTGATAGGGGCAGGATGAATCAGTCCAAGCAAGACTGACTGAAAAAACTATGTGGCAGGTACTTCCTCCAGAAGACAAGCTAAAAGAACAAGAGGCCAACCACCACAAGATCCTCACAAATCTGTAAAATCACAACATCAGGGGAATACAATACATTGAACTCCTGGTATTGCCCTGAAACCTATTTATTTCATATATAGAAATTTTTTTAAGTCATTCACAATATTCTCATTCTTTTAATTTGTTCAAACTACTTACCATTACAACTAGAGATTTAATAGAACATATTCCTGATAACTTTTTAACTAGAACTTTTTTCATACATATACCTGTGTTTCCTTTTTCTTTTCTTTTTCATTTAAATATACATATAGATATAAGCTTCACAGTAATCCTATTTCCCTATTCAACACTACCCCTATACATAAACCAGTTTTAATTTCCTTATATCTCTGGAAAGTTTAGTCCTTTAAAAAAGATAACAAGATACAACCAGGAAGAGCTGAAATGACCTTCACTCACATGAAGGGTTTATAACCACCCTCCCATCTTATTCTTCTGTCAGTGTTTCTGTGTATTTGTTTTTATTCTGGTATTATATAAATATTATTATTGGAGTTCATTTCTTCTGAGTTTTTCTTTTTTTCTTGTCTTTTACTTTTGTCAGTCTGTTTATTCATTTTTGTTTATATAACTTATAGATCTTACTTTGAGGGCTCATTTTGGCTGGGTTTTCTATATTTTTTTCCTTTTCTCTCTCTCTTTTTTTTACTTTCTTTTTGGAGGTGACTTCCAATAGCTCCAAAATTCTCCAGGGCACTCCTTACCTGGATCATGGTTGATATATTCAGCTATACATCCCCTCAACCACGTCTCACAAAAATGACTAAGAGGAGGAACCCCCATAGAGTTAAAATTCAGAGACCATGGCCAATGCCACAGAACTGCTAGATATGGATATAAACACTACGTCAGAAAGGGAACTTGGGATAACAATTATCCAGGCAATGGCTAGGCTGGAGAAGGCCCTTAGTGACAATGTAGAAACTCTAAAGAGAGAAGTGAGAGCTGATCTTGCAGAAGTGAAAAATGCTATCAATCTGATGCAATCTCATCTAAATACTCTAAAAGCCAGGGTACCTGAGGCAGAAGATAAAATTAGTGATCTAGAAGACAAAGAATGATAGAGAAGAAGGATCAGGAGGGTGCCTGGACCAAACGCTTAGAAGCCATGAAAACAGAATTAGGGAAATACATGATGCCATGATTACATCATGCCATGCCACCAAAAGGGAAATACATAATGCCATGATTGCATCATGCCATGCCAATAAACCCTACATCAGAATTACTGAGATTCCTGAGGGGTGGAGAAAGAGATAAGACTAGAAGATATAGTTGAACAAATTCTGGATGAAAATTTCCCCAATCTGAGTATTGGAGCAAGGGTTCACGTCCTAGAGGCAAAAAGGACAATCCTAGGATCAATGAGTCTAGAAACACCTTGAGACACTTAATTGTGAAAATCATGAATCATAATATCAGACAAGAGGTCTTCAGGGCAGCTGTAGAAAATAGATTTCTTGCTTATAGAGGAAGGACCATCAGAATAACTTCAGGCTGGTCCTTAGAAACCTGGAATGCCAGAAAGGGCTGACAAGATATAGTCAGAGCACTAAAGGAGAAGAACATGCAGCCAAGAATACTTTATCCAGCAAGGAAGACATTCAAAATGGATAGAGAGATAAAGAGCTTCCAAGATGGGCAAGAAGGTCCCTCCCCAAGAGGGACCGTCAATAAATATTAAGGGGGTTCTGCAAAAGAAGAAATAACCCAAGAGTGACATAGAACAGAAATTTACATAGGCAATCTATAGAAACAAGGACTTCACAGGCAGCATTACATCAATAAAAATGTATCTTTCAATAATCACTCACAATGTGAATGGCCTAAATGCTCCCATAAAACAGTACAAGGTTGCAGACTTGATAAAACAACAGGATCCAGCCAATGCTTTCTACAAGAGACACGTTTTGAGCCTAAAGATACATCAAGACTGAAAGTTAAGGGATGGAGAGCCATCTTTCTTGCCAACAGGCCTCAACAGAAAGCTGTGGTAGCAAATCCCATACCACATAAATTAGATATCAGATATACAGCAAAAGACTGTAATTAGAGATACAGAAGGACAGTACATCATTCTTAAAGGTTCTATCCACCAAGAAGATCTAATAATTGTAAATATTTGTGCCCTATAATTGAGAGCCCCCAACTACATAATCCAAAAGTTAAAATTTAAAAAGAGTTATATTGATAAGAATACATTAATTGCAGGGAATATTAACAAGCCAATCTCGGAAATAGGCAGATGATCTGAAGCAGAAAATCAACAAAGAAACAAGAACTTTCAATGACACAGTGGATGAGATCATAGATATATACAGAACAGTCCACCCTAAAACAAAAGAATTCTCATTCTTCTCAAGTGCACATGAAACTTTCTTCACAGTAGACCACATACTGCATCACAAATCAAGGCTCAACTGGCACCAAAAGACAATATATTTCCTCACATTCTCACACCATAGTGCTTTGAAACTGGAACTCAACCACAAGAAAAATGTTTGGAAGCAATTCAAACTCTTGAAAGCTAAAGACCATCATGCTCAAGAATGTTTGGATCAACCAGGAAGTCAAGAAAGAACTTAAGCAATTCATGGAACTTAATGAGAATGAAGACCCATTAGTTCAAAACCTATGGGATATGGCAAAGGTGGTCCTATGGGGAAAATACATAACCATCCAAGCCACGCTCAAAAAAAATTGAAAATTCCCAAATACACCAACTCTTTTTATACCTTATTGAACTGGAAAATCAACAACAAATTAAGCCAATCCCACATACATGAAGGGAAATAGTCAAGATTAAAGAAGAGATCAATGCATCAGAAATTAGAGATACAATGAACACATCCACACAACTAGAAAGTGATTCTTTGAAAGAAACAGTAAGATCAATAAGCCACTGGCCAAACTAATCCAAAAGAAAAGAGAGAGCACCCAAATTAATAAAGATATGAATGAAAGGGGAGAAATTGCTTTTAACATCCAGGAAATAGAAACAATTATCAGAAATTATTATCAACAGTTATATGTCATCAAGTTAAGCAACCTAGAAGAAATGGATGCATTCCTGAAAACGTATAAACTTCTAAGACTGAATCAGGAATAAACTGACAACCTGAACAGAACAGTATCTAGTGAGGAGATTGAAGCAGTTATCAAATCCTCCCAAAAAACAATCTCCCAGAACCTGAAAGGTTCCCGGGGGGAATTCCACCGAACATTCAAAGAATAAATAATGTATATTCTCCTGAACCTGTTTCAAAATTTAGAAACCTAAGAAAAACTTCACTTTCTATGAACCCAGCATTACCCTGATTTCCAAAAAATGAAAAGACCCTACAAAAAGGAGAATTTTAGACCAATATGCCTGATGAATACAGATGCCAAGTTTCTCAACAAGATCCTAGCTAATAGGATTCAACAGAACATTGAAAGATTAATCACCATGACCAGGTGAGATCTATCCCTGGGATTCAAGGTGGTTCAAAATTCACAAATCAATCAGTGTGATTGAACACATCAATAGAAGAAGAGAGGTTAACCACATGGTCCCCTTAGATGATGCAGAAAATGCATTTGACAAAATACAGCATTGGTTCCAGATTAAAACCCTTCAAATGATACTGATAGAGGGAACATTCCTCAACTTCATAAAATCTATCTATGAAAAGCCAACAGGTAATATCATTATCTCTGGGGAAAAGCTGACAGTGTTCCCTTTGAGGTCAGGAATATGACAAGGATGCCCACTCTCACCACTCTTGTTCAACATAGTACTAGAAGTCCTAGCTATAGCAATCAGACAACAAAAAGAAATAAAAGGTATTAAAATTGGCAAAGAAGTCAAACTATCTCTCTTCACAGATGACATGATACTTTATATGGAAAAGCAAAAGACTCCACCCTCAAACTACTAGAACTCATACAACAATTCAGTAATGTGGCAGCTTACAAAATTAGTGCACACAAATCAGATGCTTTCTTATACACGAATAATGAAACTATAGAAATGGAAATTGGAGATTCAATTTCCTTTACTACAGCACCAAGAACCATATGATACCTTGCAATAATCCTAACCGAAGTGGTAATGGGTCTGTACTTGAGCAACTACAGAACACTCCTGAAATAAATTGAAGAAGACACAAAAATATGGAAAAGCATTTCCTGTTCATGGATCAGAAGAATAGAAATTGTTAAAAAGCCCATACTGCCAAGAGTGAGACAAGATGGCAGAGAAGTAGTGCTGTTTCAACCAGTCCCCTAAAGTAAGCTGAATATCTACTAAAGAACTCTGATCACCCATGAAATCAGCCTGAGATTACAATTGTACACATTTGGATCTCTACAGGGGCAGAAGATGCCAGTGGACAGGTAAAGCAGAGTGGAAACGTTGGACTGATACTGGAAGATAAACAAAAGGGGGAGGGAGCCACCAGAAGCCACCCCTTGGAATGTAATATCCCAATACCAGAGTGCCCTGTGATTGGGGACCAGCATTAACTTGGAGTCTGGTTGATAATACTCAAAAAGAGCAAAATATCTTAACGGGAAATTGGTAGAATTGGGCGGTTAGGGGAAGGGGCTTAAGCCTACAGTCCCAGAAAGGCCACATCTAATGCTGAGACAGAGAAAGTGCAGCAAAGAAGTCAGGCATTAGTCCCTGAGCTGCCAACATTCATGAGAGCCTCTGGGTGGCAGGGCACATGAGAGATTCCCAGTCAGTGCTCTCTAGAACCACGGACTTTTGCACTCTGCATGCATGCTGCACTATCACGGTCTGAGTTGCGCTCCACACCCTCCCCTGTGAAAGGTCCATGCAGGCACTAGCCAGTGCTCTATAGGACCAGTGAGAGTCTGAACACTCACAGACTGGGCCAGTGTGAAAATCCCATTGTGCTATCTATGGTTGTGACCTCTCTGGCGGTCTGGACCTGCCCAGACAGCCACAGTAGAAGAAGCTGCTGGAAGCCAGCTCTCTGGAATAGTACTTCTCGAGGCTTTGGTAACACTGGGGTACAAGCGGGATCTCCTGAAACCCCTGAGACTGACTGGGGAAGTGCTCTGCCAGAGGCAGAGGGGGAGTTTATGTGCTATGGAGCAACCAGGGGCAGACTGATATTTCTCTCTGAGATGGAGGTCTGGGTGCAGTTTGCTTCCCTCTAAACCTCCAAAACCCATCAAAAGCCACCAATGGAAGGAAAAACAAAACAAACACCCAAAAATCCTCCAGAGAACAAAAGCCTGACAAACGGGTTTCCTCAGAGCCTAGCACCTTGATAGGGGGCAGGAGGACTCAACTCTAGTAAGCCTGCCTGAGAAACCACAGGGTAGACCCCCTCCCCCAAAGAGCTAGCCATAAAACAAACAAACAACAACAAAACAGCAAAAAACAATAACAAAAACCCAAGAGGACAACAACCACTACCTCATAGATACAACTTTTATTTTTAATTTGTTCACACCATTCTCGTTCTTTTCAATTTTTTAAATGATTTTAACATATTTACCATCACAATGAGATATTCAATACAACAAATTCCATAATAACCTTTTTTTAGTTTATTTATTTGATAGACAGAGATTACAAGTGGGCAGAGAAGCAGGCACAGAGAGGAGGAAGCAGGCTCCCCGCTGAGCAGAGAGCCCCATGTGGGACTCAATCCCAGGACCCTGGGATCATGACCTGAGCTGAAGGCAGGGGCCTTAAACCTCTGAGCCACCCAGGTGCCCCATAATAACCTTTTCACTTGAACTTTTTTGATACATATACTGGTGTCTTTCTTTTGATTTTCTATTTCTTTTAATATTCATATAGAGATAAGCTTCAGGGTAATCCTCTTTCCCCTGTAATACTACCCCTGTATATAAACTAGTTTCAATCCCCCTTTATCTCAGGAAAGTTTAGTCCTTTCACAAAGATGTCAAGATACACCCAGGAAGAATCAAAATAACCTTCCTCACCCACACTGAGTATTTATAAACACCCTCCCATCTTTTTCATCTGTCAGTATTTGTTTTTTTCCTAGTAGTATATAAATATTATACTTGGGTTTCATTTTGGCTGAGTTCTTTATTTCTATTTTTTTCTCTTGTCATTTACTTTTGTTGGTCTTTTTGTTTGTCTGTTTTTGTTTATATACCTTATAAATCTTACCTTTGGGGCTCATTGGGGCTGGGATTTCTCTTCTATCTCTCTCTCTCTCTCTCTCTCATCTCTCTAGTTCATTATTTTCCTTTTTCTTTCTTTTTGGTGGGGACTCCCATATGGCTCAGAAGCATTCCAAGGTGTACCTTGCCTGCACCACAGTTGATACATTCATCTACACATCCCCTCAGCCATCTATCACTAAAATGACTAGGAGGAGAAATGCCTGATAAAGGAGAAATTGAGAGACAGTGCCCTCTCTATCAGAACTATTGGATATGGATAAAACAGTATGGCAGAAAGGGAATTCAGGCTAACAATTATCCAGGCAAATGCTAGGTTGGAGAAAACCATTAATGACAAAATGGAATTGATTAGGGAAGAAGTGAAAGCCACCTGGGAAGATGTTAACAATGCTATCAATGAGTATCAATCTAATCTAAATTCTCTGCAGTTAGGTTACCTGAGGCAGAAGATAGAATGAGTGATCTAGAGGACAAAATGATAGAGATAAATTATCAGGAGGAGGTCTGGAACAAATAGCCTAGAAGCCATGAACACAGAATTAGGGAAATAAATGATGCCATGAGACATTCCAATGTCAAAATTATTGTAATCCCTGAGGGGGAGGAGAAAGAAAGAAGACTAGAGGATATAGTTGAAGAAATTCTCCATGAAAATTTTCCCAATCTGATTAATGGAACCAGGGATCATGTGCTAGAGATAGAAAGGTTCCCCCAGGATCGTTGAATCTAGAAAGGTCTCAGGACATCTGTTTGTGAAACTGATGAATCATACTTTTAGACAGAAGCTCTTGGAAGCAGCTATGGGGAAGAGATTCCATACTTACAGAGGAAGGCTCATCAGAATAACATCAGACTTGTCCACGGAAAACTGGCAAGTCAGAAAGCACTGGCAAGATGTATTCAGGGCACTAAATGAAAAGAACATGGAGCAAAAAATACTTTATCCAGCAAGACTTACATTCAAAATGGATAGAGAGATAAAAAGCTTCCAAGACTGGCAAGGTTTAAGAGTATATGACCACCAAGCTCACACTAAAAGAAATATTAAGGGGGATTCTATAAAAGGAGACAGAACACAAGAGTGTCATTGAGCAGAGATTCATGGAGACAATATACAAAAACATGGACTTCACTGGAAACATGATGGCAATAAAAATGTATCTCTACAAAATCAATCTCAACATGAATGGCCTAAATGTGCCCATCAAACAGTGCAGGATTGCAGATTGGATAAAACAACAGGATCCATCCATTGTTGTCTAGAAGAGACCCATTTTGAACCTATGCACACAACCAGACTGAAACTGAAAGGATAGAGAAGAATTTTTCATGCAAATGGGCCCCCAAATAAGGCTAGGGTAGCAATTCTCATATCACATAAAATAGATTTTATACTAAAGACTGTAGTCAAAGGTACAGAAGGACACTACAACATTCTTTAAGTGACTATCCACCAAGAAGATCTAACAACTGTAAATATTTATGCCCCCAATATAGGAGCTGCCAATTACATAATAAAACTGTTAATCAAGATAAAGAATCATATTGATATGAATACATTAATAGTAAGAGATCTTAACATACCTCTGTCAGCAAAAGACAGATCATCCAAGCAGAAAATCAATAAAGAAACAAGAGCATTGAATGACACATTGGACCAGATGGGCCTCATAGATATATAGAGAACTTAAACCCTAAAACAACAGAATATTCATTCTTCTCGAGTGCACATGGAACTTTCTCTAGAATAGACCACATGCTGGGTCACAAGTCAGGACTCAATGGATACGAAAATATTGACATTATTCCCTGCATATTCACAGATCATAATGGTTTGAAACTGGAACTCACCAACAAAAAAAAGTTAGGAAGGAATTCAAACACCTGGAAGCTACAGACCACTTTGCTTAAGAATGTTTGGATCAACAAGGAAATCAAATAAGAACTTAAACAATTCATGGAAAGTAATCAGAATGAAGACACATTTGTTCCAATACCTATGGGAAACAGCAAAGTTGATCCTAATCCTAATGCATAGCCATCCAAGCCTCCATCAAGGAAAAAAAAAAAACCCTGAAAAATCCAGAATACATCAGCTGTCTTTACACCTTAAAAACTGAAGAATCAACAAAAAATTAAGCCAACCCTATAAACAAGAAGTGAAATAATCAGGATAAGAGCAGAGATCAATGAGATGCAAACTAGAAATACATAGAACACATAAAAGAAACTAGAAGGTGTTTTTTTGAAAGAATCAATAATATCAAAAAAGATTTGGTCAAGCTACTCCAAAAGAAAAGAGAGAAAGCCCAAATTAAAAAATTATGAATGAAAAGGGAGAAATCACAACTAACACCAAGGAAATAGAAACAATCATCAGAAATTATTATCAACAAATTTATGCCAACAACAAATTTATGCCAATAAGTTAAGCAAACTAGATGAAATGGATGCATTCCTGGAAAACTATAAAATTCCAAATTTGAACCAGGAATAAACTGACATCCTGAGTAGACCACTATCTAGAAATGAGATTGAAGCAGTGATCAGAAACCTCCCAAAAAACAAGAGCCCACGACCTGACAGATTCCCTGGGGAATTCTACCAAACTATCAAGGAAGAAATAACACCTATTTTCCTGAAGCTGTTTCAAAAAATTGAAGCAGAATGAAAACTTCCAGACTCTTCTTATGAAGCCAGCATTACCCTTGTCCCCAAACCTGGCAAAGACCCTCCAAAAAGGATAATTTCAGACCAATATCCGTGATGAATATGGATGCTAAGATTCTCAACAAGATTCTAGCAAATAGGATCCAACAGTAAATTAAAAAGGTGATCCAACATGACCAGGTGGGATTCATCCCTGGGTTGCAAGGATGGTTCAACATTCGCTAATCAATCAATGTAAAAAACAATTCAATAAGAGAAGAGAGAAGAACCACATGGTCCTCTCAAATGATGCAGAAAAAGCATTTGACAAAATTCAACATCCATCCCGATTAAAATTCTTCAAAGTATAGGAATAAAGGGAACATTCTGCCACTTCATAAAATCTATCTATGAAAAACCCACAGCAAATGTCATCCTCAATGGGAAAAACTCACGGTTGATATCAGGAACATGACAAGGATGACCACTCACACCACTCTTGTTCAACATAGAAGTCCTAACAACAGCAATCAGACAACAAAGAGAAATAAAAGGTATCCAAATTGGCAATAAAGAAGCCAAACTCTCTCTCTTCTCAGATGACGTGATTCTTTATATGGAAAACCCCAAAGACTCCAAACTACTAGAACTTATTCAGCAATTCAGTAATGCGGCAGGATCCAAAGTCAATGTACAGAAATCAGTTGCTTTCTTATGCACTAACAATGAAAATACAGAAAGGGAAATGAAAGAATTGATTCCATTTACTATAGCACCAAGAACCATAAGATACCTGGGAATAAACCTAACCAAAGAGGTAAAAGATCTGTACTTGAGAACTACAGAACACTCATGAAAGAAATTGAAGACACAAAAAGCTGGAAGACCATTCCACGCTCATGGACTGGAAGAATAAACATTTTTTAAATGTCTATCCTGCTGAGAGTAATCTATATTTTCAATACCATTCTGATCAAAATTCCACTGGAATTTTTCAAAGAGCTGAAACAAACAATCCTAAAGTATGTATGGAATCAGAAGAGACCCGAATTGCTTAAGAAATGCTGAATAAATGCCTGAATCTAAGCTTTACTACAAAGCTATGATCAGCAAGAGAGCATGGTATACTGGCACAAAAACAGACACATAGACCAGTGGAACAGAGTAGAGAGCACAGTTATGGACGCTCACCTTTATGGTCAAATAATCTTTGAGAAAGGAGGAAAAATATACAGTGAAAAAGAGACAATCTCTTCAATTAATGGTGCTGGAAAAATTGGACAACTATGTGTCGAAGAATGTAACTCGACCTTTCTCTTACACCACACACAATGATAAACTCAAAATGGAGAAAAGACCTCAACGTGAGACAGGAATCCATCAGAACCCTAGAAGAGAAAATAGGCAGTAACCTTTTTGACATTGGCCCCAGCAACTGCTTTCAAGACATGTCTCCAAAGGCAAAGGAAAAAAAGTGAAAATGAACTTTTGGGACTTCATCAAGATCAAAAGCTTCTGCACAGCAAAGGAAACAGTCAAGAAAAAAAGAGTAAACCCATGGAATGGGAAAAGATATTCACAAATGACACTACAGACAAAGGCTTATATCCAAGATCTATAAAGAACTCCTCAAACTCAAGAAGCACAAAACAGATCATCATGTCAATAAATATCAAAAAAGATATGAACAGACACTTCTGCAAAGAAGACATACAAATGGCTATCAGACACATGAAAAAATGTTCATCATCACAAGCCATCAAGGAGATTTAAATCAAAACCACAGGAGATACCAACTTACACTAGTTAGAATGTCCAAAATTAACAAGACAGTAAACAACTTGTGTTGTAGAAGATGTGGAGAAAGGGGAACTCTCTTACAGTGTTGGTGGGAATGCAAGTTGGTGCAGCCACTTTGGAAAACAGAGTGGATATTCCTTAAGAAATTAAAAATAGAGCTTCCTTATGACCCTACAATTGCATTACTTGGTATTTACCCCAAAGATACAGATGTAGTTAAAAGAAGGACCATCTGTCCATTGTTCTTAGCAGCAATGGCCACATTCGCCAAACTGTGGAAAGAACCAAGATACCCTTCAACGGATGAATGGATAAAGAAGATGTGGTCTATATACTCTATAGAGTATTGTGCCTCAATCAGAAAGGGAATACCCAAATTTTATGTCAACATGAACGGGACTGGAGGAAATTATGTTTCTAAGGAAATTATGCTTATAATGCTTATAATGATTCAATAAGAGAGAGTCAATTATCATATGGTTTCATTCACTTGTGGAGCATAAGAAAGAATATGGAGGACATGGGGAGATGGAGATGAGAAGTGAACTGTGGGATATTGGACAGGGAGATGAACCATGGGAGACTATGGATTCTGAGAAACAACCTGAGGATTTTACAGGGAAGGGAGTGTACTGTTTCCTGAGCCTGGTGGTGGGTATTAAGGGAGCATGGATTGCATGTAGCACTGGGTGTGGTGCATAAACAATGAATTCTGAAACACTGAAAAGAAAAAAAAAATAAGAAAAAAAGAAGAAGAAGATAAGAAAGTGGTTATAAACCCTCATTGTTGGCAAGAAAACTTATTTTGGTTCTTCATGGGTATATCTTGTTTTCTTTGTTAAAGGCCTCAACTTTTTAAAGATACAGAAAAATTAAAATTGGTTTATATATAGGGGTATTATTGAATAGGGAAAAAAAGGATTATATTGAAACTTATATATATATATATATAGATAGATATAGATATAGATATAGATATAAAAGAAAAAAATAATAAACAAATGTATATGTATGGAAAAAGTCCAACTTAAAAATTATTATTTAATATGTTGTATTAAACATCTGGTTGTAATGCTAAGTAGGTTTAAAAAAGAAAATAATAAGAATCATGTGAAATAATTTAAAGAAAATTTGTAGCTTCTGAAATATATAAGTTTTGGGTCTATACTGGGAGCATAAGATATTGTTTTCCCCTGATTTTGGGGTTTTACACTTTAATGGGGGCCCTGTGATTATTGCCCTCTTGTTCTTGTGGCTTGTCTTCTGGGAGAGGGGCCTGGTGCATTGTTTTTCAGTCAGTCCTGCTTGGGCTGCCCTGCCCCCTATCAAAGAGCTGGACTCTGTGGAAACTGGGTTCTTGGTCTTTTGTTCTCTGGAGGTTTTTATTCTTTGGCACCTTTTGAGGCTTTTCAGAGGGTCATAGAAAAGAAAGAATTATCTGTACCCAAACTCCACCTCAGAGAGAGGCCTCCTTCTGCTCCCTTCTGGGTGGTCCAGAAAACACAGACTCCTCCTCTGCAAACTCTGCTGGACATCAAAACCTCCCACAGGCATTGTGCACCCCCAGCCACCATCTCAGTGGTCGCCTGAGGTCCCTGCTTGTCTCTACATCCTCACAGAACTAAAAACATGAGTGATATTTGTCCAGGTGACCCCAATCATGGTGGCTACATTGCTGGGACCACTGTCTAGAGTCCACAGTCACACCGGTGCACTCAGACCTAGCCATAGCCCAGGTTGCAGAAAGTTGTGGGCCCACAGAACTCTGGTAGGAACCTGAGCCAGGCTCTCAGGTACAGGCAGGGGTGCACACAGTCCCAGTGGTGCTGGAAGCAGCAGAAAGCCAAACATTCAGGGACAACTGGAGCTCTCTCAGACATGGATGGCATCAGCTGTGACTGCTCTGGGACTGTGAATTTGTGTCCATACCTGTTGGTGCCTGATTTCTCCAACTGCCCCTTAAGACCCTTTGTTCTTTTTGAGTTCTTTTAACTAGACTCCATGTAATGCTGGTCCTCAACCACAGGGCACTCCCATATTGGGGTATTACTTTCCAATGAGTCACATTCCGTGACTCCCTCCCCCTTCTGTTTATTCTCCAGTATCAGTCTGTGCACTCCCACTCCACTGTACCTCTCCACTGATAATCTCCTGCCCCCATGATATCTAGAAGTATATAATCTTACATCTCAGGCTGATTTCATGGGTGTTCTGAGTGTTCTGGTAGATACTTAGCTCAACTCAGGGGACCAGTTGAAACAGGGTCTCCTACTTCTCCACCATCTTGCCCTTCTTTCCTCTCATGAGTAGACAGAGATCTCATGACATTTGGACAGAGATCTCATGAGATTTCCCTGAGATCTCATGATATTTGGAAGGAGTTCTCATGAGATTTTGGTAAAATTCTCCTGAGAAGTGCCCGAGTTCTCACAAGTTTTGTACTGAGATCTCTCAAGGTTTGGACAGACATCTCATGAGATTTGGAAGAAAATATCATGATATTTTGGTAGAAATCAGATATGATGTGCCTAAGATGTCAAGAGATGTGGACATCAAACTGACCAGTAGGTGCCCAAGCCTTGTTGGGGGCCACCGTCTCCTTGCCCTGGGGTCCCTCCTGGAGGCTCCCTACCTCACCTTCACTGTACCACAAGCCTCTTCCTGGGACAAGTCCACTCCTGACGAGTCCGCTCCTGATGAGGCCGCTCACGACGAGGCCACTGCCAACAAGGCTGCTCCCCGGATGAGGCCGCTCCCCGGGACAAGGCCGCTGTAGATGAGGCCGATAACTGACAGTCTAGTGAGAACGCCACTGCTCCAGCTGCTTGGGGAGAGGGCACTGCAGATGAGGCCGCTCCCCAGGATGAGGCTCCCAGAAATGCCACTCCCGACAAGGCCGCTCCCGGCGGCACCGCTACTCGGGGCAGCGAGGCTCCCAGCAATGCCACTCCCAACACTCCTGATGACGAAATGGGCGCTGTCACTCTCCACAACACCGATACTACCACTCCTACCACTACCCTAATGCCTCCCAATGGCTCCCCTAATGGATACTTTAATGGCTCCTGCTACCCCCTACACTAACAACTCCTGCTACCCCTCCCCGCCAGCTTCAAGGACCACCCTTTTTTGAGGTGGTTGAGCCCGGCCGAGACACAGGTAGCCAATGGGATTGCAACTCAACTCAGTAAATATATAAATACATTGATTGGACGTCTCCATCTATCTGGCCTAGCCTGCCCTGACAGATGGGGCCTCTGGAGCCACAGCATAGGACTCTGTCTGCCCACTCGAAGGAAACTCTGCCCATCACTTTTGCACAAACCCTCCAGATTGGGAGACCACTAAAATGCCATTGAGCCCACCCCAAATTCGTTTTCTGCCTTGGAAAAAGGTGCATTCAGACACATGCCAGACACCTACCTCCAGGCAGACACCCAGGCCAATGACCCTGAGTCAGAAGATGGAACCTGACATACCCCTAGGACCTCAACAGAAACCTAGCTTAGGTTTGAAGCCATCTGCCACCAGAGACAAACTCTGGAATACCTACATATGGTCCAACACTTGATCCCTGAGCCACAAAACAGAATACCTCTCACCCAGAAGGAAACCTGGCTCTTGGGAGCTGCGTCCAACCCTCAGGGGAGGAGATACCTGCATGGCGCCGGAGGCCCCGCCACATTATAAGGTCTCCCTGGACACAAGCCAGCATTGTGACCCATCAGAATGAGGCTCCCTGTCACCACAGCACCCTGGACATTTTGCCCCAGAACCACCAGATCAAAATGGCCTTGTTCCTGGATTGGAATGGTATGAGGAACTGGGCTTTCCAGGCATACATGCAGTGACGTCTGCTATGACGTCTTTCCATACGTGGAACCTGGGTTCCATCAAAACTGACTCCCTTGTCCCGCAGAAGGAAAGCTTGCTGATCAGAGCAGCTCACAATCCCCAGCCTGGGACGACCTCCATGGCCTCATAAGGCCACCCCTCCGTTCATTGGCCATCATGGACACAAACTCCAGTGTGAGCAACCACCTGACATGTGCCCTGACTCAGGTGCTGGAGCCATGACTCATACACTGCACATTGGAAATGCCATGTGCTCGGCAGTGAACAGAACCGGCGCTTGTGCATTCAGAATTCCATCCTCAGCCTCCTGGCCACGCAGCCTTCCAGATTGTACATTCCAGAACCCCAATGCAGTCTTCTGCCTGCCCTCCAGAAAGAAGAAGCGCCCTAGGGGTCTGCAAGAATCTCCACGTGAGGATCAATTGCTTGGAACTCGAAGGCACCCCAGTGTCCTAGGCAGCCCTGTGCACTAATGCTCTGTCTGACACAGCTTAATCCCCTACTTCCCAACAGCCCCTCAGGTAGCGGGCCCCATATCCTGCATGTGGGACATGCCAAGGCCAGAGACTGTCATCTCTACCCAACCTGGGTACCTAGGTATTCAGGCGGCTGTGTCCAGACCATAGTTCAAATCCAGGCCTATGGGGTAACGTCAAGCATCAATGAGCACTCCTTCTACCCCACAAAGGGAAATGCTTGCTGTGCGGATGGGGGTCTATCAGAGTAGGAGCTAGTTGCATGTCCCATGAGACCAAGCCCACCCAGGAGGGCTGCCCTGGCCACAAACAGGAATTGTAACCATTAGCCTGAGCCCACTTTCCAAAACAGACCCATCGATATTGGGCCAGGAGCCTGCATATTGGGTCCGACATGTTCTCTAGACCCCAATCCTCACCCTGGGTCACGTTCTCTGGGTGCATGGATCCAGAAGCTGACTCTGGAATTCCAGCTATGGTGGGACCCCTGAGACGGAAAACTTCACTCTTCCCATCCCCACAAAAGTCAACAAACCCTTGGGCACCAAGCAGAATCCTCACAGAGGCAGAATCTCTCATGGCCACAGAATCTCTCCGTGGCCAACCCAGACACACAACCCAGACAGAAAAACCTGTGCTTCCGCCTCCATGTTGCCCTAATTTCTGATCCCGAGGCACTGCCATCACGGTCCGCAGAAAGGGCCTGCCATCACCTCGCCCCTCATTCTAACCCGGGTTTGTATTTGCAGACTTTTGTCCCCAATGCCCTGGCCAGCAGGACCTCCAGGATGAGGCATCTGGAGCCTCTGTGCAGGACTCTGCCTGCCCTCCTGTAGGAAACTCTGCCTGTCACAGTTGCACAAACCCTCCAGATTGGGAGACACCTGCAAGGCATCTGAGCTCATCCAATTTCGTTGGCCACTCTGGACAGAAATGCACAGTCTGACAAATGCCAGACACCTACATCCAGGCAGACACCCAGGTCAATGGCCCTGAGTCAGAAGATGCAATCTGACATGCCCCTAGGACCTCAACGGATCCCTAACTGAGATTTTCAGGCATCTGTCCCCAGAGGCAGGTTCTGGAATACCTACATATGGTCCAACACTTGGTCCCTGAGCCACAAAACAGAACACCTCCTTTCCCTAGAAGGCCACTTGGCTCCTGGGAGCTGCATCCTGCCCTCACCGGAGGAGAATCCTGCATGGTGCCTGAGCCCCGCCACATTCTATGGTCTTCCTGGACACAAGCCAGGATTTTGACCCTATCCATGAGGCTCCCTGTCAACTCAGCCCCTGGGCACGTTCCTCAGAGCCACCAGATCTAAACTGTCTTGTTGCTGGGTTGAATAGGTAAGCTGAGCTTGGCTTTCCAGAAATCTATGCGGTGAGCTCTGCTACAATGTCTTTCCATATGGGGGACCCTGGATCCATTAAAATGGACTCACCCTGTCCCACAGAACGAAAGCTTGCTGTTCAGAGCAGCTCAAAAGCCCCAGCCTGGCAAAACCTCCATGGCCTTATGAGGCCACCCCTCTATTCATCTGGCATCATGGACACAAACTCCAGCATTAGTGACGATCTGACACTCGCCCTGACTCAGGTGCTGGAGATCTCGAGTCAGAGGCTGTACATTGGAACTGCCATGTGCTTGGCACTAAACTGAACCGGCGCTTCTGCGTTCAGACTTCCATCCTAACCCATTTGGCCTGAAAGCCCAACCGACTGGGAATTCTGGAACCACAACGCATCCTACTGCCTGCCCTTCAGAAAGAAGGAGGACCCTACGGGTCTGCCGAGAATCCCCATGTGAGTATCAAACTGCACGGCCCTAGTCGGAACCACAATATCCAGGCCGCACTGTGCACTAATGCTCTGTGTGACACAGCCTGAGCCCCGACCATAGCTTAAATCCTGCCTATGGGGAAACTTCAAGCAGAAAAGAGCACTCCTCCATCCCCATGGCCAGAAAAGCTTGCTGTCGGTATGGGGGTCCAAACCTCTGTGTGGGAGCCAGCTTCATGACCCATGAGACCAGGCCCACCCAGGAGTGCTGCCCTGGGCACAAACAGGCATTCTGACCATCAGCCTGAGCCTGCTTGCAAAAAAGGCCGCTCGCTAGCTGGACCAGGAACCCGCATATCGGGCCTGCCATGCCCCTAAGCCCAATGCTCACCCTTGGTCAGATTCTCCAGGCACCCGGACCCAGAAGCCCACTCTGGAATCCCTGTTATGGAGGGATCCCTGAGATGGAAAACATCTCTCTTCCCTTCATCCAGAGAGACAACAAAACCTTGGGAGCTGTGCAAAATCCCCTCAGAGGCAGTATCTCCCGTGGGCACATGAGGCCACGCCTTCATTCCATGGCCTAGGGAGACAAATAGCCTAGAAAGAAAAGCCTGCACTCCCGCCTCCCCGTCACTCTAATTTAAGATTCTGAGGCTCTGCCCTCACAGTCTGCAGATTGGGCCTGCCATCACCTCGCCCCTCACCCTAACCCCAGTTTGTATTTGAAGACTTTTGTCCCTAAAGCCCTGGCCAATAGGCCCTCCAGGATGGGGCCTCTCAGCCACAGGACAGGATTCTGCCTGCCCTCCCAAATGAAACTCAGCCCGTCACATTTCCACAAACTCTCCATATTGGGAGAAACCTGCAAGGCCCCTGAGCCCACACAATTTCCTTGGCTGCTCTGGACAGAAATGCACATTCTGACACATGCCAGACACCTACCTCCAGGCAGACACCGAAGTCAATGGTCCTGAGTCAGAAGATGGAAAATGGCATGCCCCTAAGAACTCAACGGAGCCCTAGCTGAGGTTTGCAGGCATCTGCTCTAGAGGAAGGTGTTGGAGTGTAAGGGTCCATGATCAATATTACGAGACTACACAAAGCGAAAATCAAGCAAAGCTTTATTTCATGCCAAGCACCGAAAATCAAACCGACGGTTCAGGGCCATTTCTTACGTTGACCGATGACGAGGACCCCGCTCCCGATGACAATGAAGCGTGGACGACGAGGATGACAACACTGATGACACAGACTCTCCTCTCCATGACGCCACTCTGACAAGGCCACTCCCCAGATGAGGCCACTGTGGACGAGGCTACACGCTGGACGAAGTCCACACCCAATGATAAAGAGGCCGCTCCGGAGCAGGCCACTCTCTGACGAGACAGCATGCCAATGATGCAGCTCCCAGGAATGACGCCACTCTGGTGAGACTGTGCCTTGGGGCAGCGGGGCCAGTCTCTATGGGGCCATGGTAAGGTGGGACACGGGCTGCGCTGCTGCTCGGGGAGGTGAGTCCTTTCATGGTGGCGCTGCTGCTCGGGGCAGGGCAGCTCCCAGCAATGTCGCTCCTGATGCTCCCGATGATCCTGAAGCTTTGACGCTCCTGACGACCCCGACGCTATCACTCCTACGACTACCCTAACAGCTCCCAATGGCTACTCTAATGGCTACTCTAACTCCTCCTACTTCTCTAATGGCTATTCTAACTCCTCCTACATCTCTAATGGTTATTATAACTCCTCCTACTTCTCTAATGGCTATTCTAAAACCTCCTACTTCCCACCCCACAGCCTCATAGACTAACCTTTATAGAGGTGGTTGAGCCTGGCCCACACACAGGCGTCCAATGAGATTTCAACTCACCACAGTTAATATATGCGCACCCCACTGATTAGATATGGCTATCTGGCCTGTCCCACCCCTTTATCTGGGGTTTACAAGTAAGTTCCTCTGGCTAACCAAGCCCCTACATTCCCCCCTTTTTCGTAGGAAATTAGTCTAATCCTTGACTTTTCAGCCAGTTCTATGTTCTCCTGTTGTAAAGGGGTTATATTGAGCATGTAACACTAACTTTTTTATCACTCCAATTTTCTTTGGTGCAAATGACCTTAGGGAGCTTATAATACAGGGGCCAACAAGTAACAGTAGTGCAGAGTTGGCTGATGAGTTAGCCATTAAACGCTTTGTATAACCTTTTCCATTTTTTTCCTAATTCCGTTCATCTAAATTCCCACCTATACATTACATGAACAGGTAACAATAGGAGCAACAATAAATTCACAGTTTTTTTAGTTTTAGCTTTAGTCCATGGTCAGCGGGGTCTGTCAACTGCAGATTCCATCTCTGGGAGGCATCCTCATCCTTGGCTCATTTGACGCAACCCGCATGAATCCAGCCTCTAATGCCCTCTTTTAGAGTAAATGGTCCCTTCCAGCGAGGCTCCAATTTCCCCCTTCATAGCGATGTATCCAAACCAAGTCCCGTAGGTTGGTAAGGATGTGGTTCAACCACCGTCTCCGTCCAAGAGTGAGCAGTCTGGATCCCTAAGTGGGCTTTTTTTGGGGGACAGACTGTAATGACTGCAGTGACTGGAGTACAGACTGATCAGTCATTTCTGCTAGGGCAACCTCTTGTAGTTGAGGACAGAGAAGGGGGTCACCCAAACATTATTTCAAATAGGATCACCTTGCTTAAATAAGGTGTAAATCATACCCTGAGGAGGGAGAAAGAAAGGAGATCCACCCATCCACCGCCAGTCTCCAGAATTAGTTTTGTCAAGGTCTCTTTAAGAGTCAGGTTCATTCTCACTCCTCACCTAGAACTCTGGGGCCGGTAAGCACAATGTAGTTTCCAATTAGTTTCCATGGCTTTGGCCAATGCCTGTGAGACTGAACTCACAAATGCAGGGCCACTGTCTGACCCAATTACAAGAGGCAGTCCAAACCTAGGAATTATTTCTTCTAGTAGCTTTTTGGCTACCACTCCTGCCGTCTCATGTTTGGCAGGAAAAGCATCTACCCAGCCTGAAAATGTATCTACAAAAGCAAACATGTACTTGTGCCCATATTTTCCAGATTTCATTTCTGTAAAATCTATTTCCCAATAAACTCCTGGTTCCTTACCGGTTTCTCTTTTCCCTCTTCCCATTTTAGTTCTTCCCACATTAACTGCCTGGCATTGAGCACATCTATCAACTACATCCTGAATCATATACCCTAATTTTGAACCCTGGAACTGCTTTCCTATAAGCTCCTTGAGTTTGCGTATCCCCAAATGAGTACCCTGGTGTATCTGGTCTACTAACTTTTTGCCTAGTCTTCGAGGAAGAAATGTTTGTCCTGCTTCAGTCTTATCCCAGTCCCCTTCATAGTCCAAATTAATCCATTTCTGTAAATACTTTAAATCTTCTGAATTGTTCAGTTTTTCTGGTAGGGGTGGAGCCGGGAGTGTAACCAGTTCTTGCACTGTTTCTCGGGCTGCTTGGTTTGTGGCTTGATTGGATAATTGGTTTCCTTTTGAAATCAGAGCAGTCCCCATTTGGTGTCCCAGGCAATGCATAAGAGACACCTATTTTGGGTCCCAAATAGCCTGGAGGAGAGCCAATATTTCTCCTCTGATTTTAATTCCTTTTCCTTCTGCTGTTAATAGACCACCCTTTCTTTATAAATAGCCCCATGAATATGGAACATTACAAAGGCATACCTGCTGCCCATATAGATATTGGTAGTTTTACCTTTGGCCATCTGCAGTGCTTTGGTGAGTGCAATCAGTTCCGCTTTTTGTGCCTAAGTTCCATGTTGTAGGGCTTCTGTCCAGAGATTCTGCTCAGGAGAAACTACCGTAGCCCCCGCATACCTCTATCCATTGACCATGTAGCAACTCCCATCTGTGAACAGAGTCATCTCGGCATCTGGGAGGGGAATGTCTCAGATCTGGCCTTAATCCTGCAACTTGGGATAGGACCTTCCCCAGTCGTGTGGGTGGTCAGCCAGCTCCTCTGGTAGCAACATGGCTGGATTTAGCACTGCCAGGAACAGGAAGGTCACTCTTGGTTCGTTGAGGAGGAGGACCTGATACCTGGTCACTCAGGTTATTGTCATCCATCGGTCTGGTGGAGTCTGGAGAAGGCTCTCAATAACATGGGTGGTGGTCTAAATGAGATTTGGACCCAAATTCACTTTACTTGCATCCTTGACCAGGAGGGCCGTGGCAGCAATTATGCAGATGCAAGAGGGAAATCCAGCCACTACTGTATCTAGTTTCTTGCTAAGGTAGGCTACTGGCCTTTGCCAAGGCCCCAGATTATGAGTCAAAACTCCTTTGGCCACTCCTGCGTTTTTTATCCACATACAAGTGGAAGGGCTTGGTAACATCTGGGATGGCCAATGCACTCAGTACAGCTGTTTGTAATTCCCGAAATGCTCCTTCTGCCTCAGCTGTCCACTCTATCATTGTGAGCCCCGCCTTTTGCTAATTAGTAGGGAGGTTGGGCAATCTCCTCAAACTGCAGTATCCACAGGCTAAAGAAGCCCACCATCCTAGAAACTCCCTGACTTATCGGGACGTGGTGGGGCGGGGGTATCGGGTGAACACATGTTTTCTGGACCAGTGAATGCACTCCCTCGTGAAGATTAAAGCTTAGATATGTGGCATGGCTCTGCAGAGCCGTGCTTTCTTTGCTGACACCCGATGCCCTTTTTCCTGCAGAGTCTGTTAGAGAGCTCTCATCTGCCACATCCATGACTTATAGTCCTCAGCAGATACTAGCAAGTCATCAACATACTGTAGCAGAGTGACTACTAGGTTGGAGGTACTGTACTCGAGCAAATCCTCGTGTAGTGCCTTGTCAAAAAAATAACAGTGGGTTAATTATTGAATCCTTGGGGAAGTCTTGTACAGGTGAGCTGGCCTTGGAATCATTCCTGTGGGTTGGACCACTCAAAGGCAAAAAGGGATTGAGATTACCTTGCTAAAGATATGCAGAAAAATGCATCCTTGAGATCTAAGATGGTATACACAGTTCTTCTGGGGCCCAGGATGGAGAGTAGGGTATAGGGGTTAGGACCGTCAGGTGGGTATCTTCAACCTGTTTATTAACTTCCCGCAAATCCTAACAGTTTGGTACTCCCCAGTCTCAGCCATTTTGATGGGCAGCAAAGGTGTGTTCCATGGAGATTTGCAAGGAACTAGGATCATGTCTCCTCGGAGATGGTTAATGTGCTTTCCGATCCGTTCCTTTGCTTCCCAGGGAAGGGGCTATTGCCAAATGTGAGCAGCCGTAGCCATCACCTTTAATTGTACCACCACTGGAGTTTGTCCCCTGGCCAAGCAAGGGGGCTACCCTTCTGCCCAGACCTCGGGAAACTCGACCTGTAGGATTTGGAGGAGACTCCACGCCTTTGTCTCCTCTGGTTTTGAGACTGGCTTATAAAGGAGGTATTCATCTATTGCTGCCATAAGCACCTGTAGAGTTGGTTGTCTCAAGGTTACAGTCATGTCTACTTCTGAGAACTGAATGGCAGGTCATAACTTGTGGAAGAGATCTCTTCCCATCAAGTTATATGGGGCATTAGGGAGGACCAAAAATCTATGTTTCACTACTCCCGAGGCCAAAATTAAAGTCCTCTCTGTTGTCCATTTATGTCTCGCTGTGCCATTTGCTCCTTGTACCCAAGCTTCCTCTCAATAGTTTTCCCATAGGTTTAAGTAATGATGAAAATTGGGCTCCCGTGTCCCCCCAAAAAATCAATCAATTTCCCCTCCACTTCAATTTTTGCTCTGGGGGCCAGCATTGCCGTCTTCCTTTTGGGGCACTCCCTGGCCCAGTGTCCTTTTGCCTTACAGTAAGCACACTGATCTGAATCTATGTCTTCCCACCTGCCTTCTCTGTGCTTAGGCTTTTCCTTCCATTTACTATCCCCTACCTATCTCATGTCATGCCAAAACCTTAACCAGCTTTTTGTCCGTTTTTCATTCTCCTGTGCATCCCTGTTCTTAAACACTTTTTCTTCTATTCCCAATAGTTCAATCAGATTCTTCCCTTCAAATCCTTCAATTTCCTGAAGTTTTGTCCTTATATAGGGGGCTGACTGACTGGCAAAAGCAAGATTTACTGCCCCCTGATTTTTGGGTGCCTCAGGGTTCATTGGGTTATACATTTTATAGGCTTCAATGAACCTTTCTAGGAAAGCTCCTGGAGACTCATTCTTACCTTGAGTCACCGTACTAATTCTGGTTTAGTGCAATTGCAATTTTTACTTCTGGAAATGCAGTTCCAGGATTTCAACATATCAAAGAACCATACTTTTTCTGGAAGTCTCCTATATGAATTCCCTTAAGGCAGAATTCATCTTACAAGAGAATTAAAACAATTACAAATTATAAAGAACTCAGAATAGATATGGTTAAATATCAAATGATGACCCTTATCAAAACATTAAAACTTTAGAAAATGTATAGAACCTTTGGAGTAGTTACAGCATTTACCCAAATGTAACCCAAGGTTTATCATTGATTTAGCAGTAATACCTGAGTAACTTACCCTATCAGTGAAGAGCCCTATGAGTCAAAGAGATCTCATTTACAATTCTGGGAGGGCAAAGAAAACCATTTACATTTTCTTAGAAACATCTCAATCTCTAGTGAAGACTATATATTAACCAATTGTGAACTGTTGCAATAGTAGTTAAGCACAATACATGTTTACCAACAGATATCAAAAGCACAAACCTAGTTCCAGCAACCAGCGCCCTAGCACTTCATCCATTTGTCATCCAAGCAAAACTTTACAGCTTTAGGTTACCAAAGACTGTGAAAGCTACTTTAACAATTACCCATTAAAACCCTGAGACAGACAATTAACCATCAGTTCAGTCATCGCTTTGCTAACAGATTTCATGTTCCACCTGGGCCCATTCCACTTCATATGACATGCTTTCCCGCCAGCCAGGGGGAGGGGCTAGGCAGTCCACGTTGGGCCAGAGAAGGAAGGAATTCCCCGAAACAAAGGGAGTTTCGGCAGCTTCTTGGGAATATTCCTTAACGTCTCTCTCCCAAGTTAGACTAAACCACGTTTTCTCCAGTTATAGCCCTTAACAGACACAGCATAGCTGTGTCCGTCTTCTCCCCGGTGGGCCATACCCAGGAGCTCCAACCAGACAGACGAACAAGATCCCAACACCCCTGGAGGCTTTTCCCATAAATTCTGATGCTGGCTCAGTTCTTGTTGTTTGATCCCAGGCTAGCCCCCAGTGTTAGTGTCTGTGAGCAAAGGAACGAGACTGACACAAAGCTAAAATTAAGCAAAGCTTAATTTCAGGCCACACATCGAAAATGAAACCGACATGTCGGGGCCATTTCTTACGTAAAGGCAACGACCTTGAGGATGCTGCTCCCGATGACAAAGAGGCGAGGATGATGAGGACAACAACCCTAATGACACAGACTCTGCTCCCCATGACTCCACTCCAACAAGGCCGCTCCCCAGACGAGGCTGCTCTGGATGAGGCCACACGCTGGACGAAGGCCACAACTGATGATGAAGGGGCCACTCTGGACCAGGCCATTCTCCAACGAGACCACACACTGACTAGGCCACTCCCCCGAATGACACCACTCTGGCGAGGCCACAGCTCTGGTCAGGGAACCGGGTCACGGCGCGGCCACAGCGAGGCCGGTGACAGGCGGCACTTCTGCTCGGGGAGGCGAGGCTGCTCATGGCGGTCCCGCTCCCAGCAATACCACTCCCAATGCTCCCGATGACCCTGAAGCTTTGATGCTCCCGATGAACCCGAAGCTATCACTCCTACAACTACCCTAAAAGCTCCCAATGGCTACTCTAAAGGCTACTCTAACTCCTTCTACTACTCTAACGGCCATCTAACTGCTTCTACTTCTCTAATGGCAATTCTAACTGGTCATATTCTCTAATGGCTATTCTAACTCCTCCTACTTATCCCCCCCGCCCCCCAAGCCCACAGACTAAGCTTTAAGAGGTGGTTGAGCCCGACCCATACACAGGTGACCAATAAGATTTCAATTCACCACATTTAATATATGCACGCCCCACTGATTGGATAAGGCAACCTGGCCAGGCCCACCCCAATATCCAGGGTTTACAAGTAAGTTCCTCTGGCTAACCAGGCCCCTATATTAGTACCTACATATCTTCCAATGCTAGGTACCTGATCCAAAAAACAGAACACCTCCTGTCCCCAGAAGGCAACCTGGCTCTTGGGAGCTGCGTCCAACCCTCAGTGGAGGAGAATCCTGCATGGGACCTGAGCTCCCGCCACACTCTAAGGTATCCCTGGACACAAGCCAGCATGGTGACCCATCATCATGAGGCTTCCTGTCAACTCTGCCCCCTGGGCACTTGCCCAAGAGCCATCAGATCAAAACTGCCTTGTTCCTGAGCTGAGAGGATAAGCTGAGATGGGCTTTCTAGACATCTATGTGGTGAGCTCTGCTACCATGTCTTTCCATATGGGGGACAATGGAGCCATCAAAATGGACTCCCCCGTCCCGCAGACGAAAAGCTTGCTGTTCAGAGCAGCGGACAAGCCCCAGCCTGGGAAAACCTACATGGTCTCATGATGCCACCCTTCCATTCATCTAGCATCATGCAAACAAACTCCAGAGTGAGTGATAATCTGATACTCGCCCTGACTCAGGTGCTGGAGATCTCGAGTCATATGCTGCACATTGGAAATACCATGTGTTCTGCACTGAACAGAAACAGCGCTTGTGCGTGCAGACTTTCGTCCTCACCCTCCTGGCCAACAAGCCCTCCAGATTGGGAATTCTAGAGTCACAACGCAGCCTTCAGCCTGCCCTCCAAAAAGAAGAAGTATCCTATGGGTCGGCCCAGAATCCCCATGTGAGGATCTACCTGCATGTCCCTAGATGAAACCCCAATATCCAGGCTGACTCTGCACTAATGCTCTGTGTGACACAGCCTGAGCCCTGACCTCCAGTCAGCCACCCAGGTAGCGGGTGCCATCTCCTGCAGGTGGAACCGGCCATGGCCTTAGTCTGTCATGTCTACCCAAACTGGGTGTTCAGGCATCTGTGCCCAGACCATATCTCAAATCCCAGCCTATGGGGAAGCTCAAGCACAAATGAGCACTCCTCCATCCCAATGGATGGAAAAGCTTTCTGTGGAGAGGGTGGTTCACACCCTCAAAGTGGGAGCCAGTTGCATGGCCCATGAGAACATGCCCACCCTGGAGGTCCGCCTTGGGCACAAATAGGCATTGTGACCATCAGCCTGAATCTGCTTTCAAAGAAGCCCCCTCGGTAGCTGGACCAGGGCCCACATTTCGGGCCTTCCATGCCCCTAGGCCCAAATCCTCTCCCTCGGTCGGTTTCACCAGGCGCCTGAACCCAGAAGCTGACTTGGAATCCCTGCTATGGTGGGACACCTGAGAAGGAAAACAGCTCTCTTCCCTTCATCCAGAAAGACACCAAAACCTTGGGAGCCATGCAAAATCCCGACAGAGGCAGAATCTCCCATGGACCATGAGGCCACCACTCGATTCCGTGATGTACTGAGACACACAACCCAGAGAGAAAACCCTGCACTCCAGCCTCCCCGTCGCCCTAATTTTAGAACCTGAGACACTGCCATCAGAGTCTGATATGGGGCTTTCCATCACATCGCCCCTCACCCTATCCCAAGTTTGTGTTTGCAGACTTTTGTCCACAAAGCCCTGGCCCACAGGCCCTCCAAGATGTGGCATCTGGTGCAACAGTGCAGGATTCTGCCTGAACTCCTGAAGGAAATTCTGCCGAACACAGTTGCACAACCCCTCCAGATTGGGAGACACGTACAAGGCCCCTGAGCCCACCCAATTTCATTGACCACTCTGGACAGATATGCAGTCTGACACATGCCAGACACCTACCTCCAGGCAGACACCCAGGTCAAGGGCCCTGAGTCAGAAGATGGAAACTTACATGCCCCTAGGAAGTCAATGGAACCCTAGCTGAGGTTGGCAGGCATCTGTCCCCAGACGCAGGATCTGGAATACCTACATATGGACCAACACTAGGTCCCTGAGCCAAAAAAATAGAATATTTCCTGTCCCCAGAAGGTAACCTGCCACTTGGGAGGAGGTCCAACCCTCAGTGGAGGAGAATCCTGCATGGAGCCTGGGCCCCAACCACATTCTAAGGTCTCCCTGGACACAATCCAGTATTGTGACCCATCAGCATGAGGCTCCCTGTCAACTCAGGCCCTGGGCACTTGCTCCAGAGACACCAGATCGAAACTGCCTTATTCCTGGGCTGAAAGGAGAAACTGAGCTGGGCTTTCCAGACATCTATGTGGTGAGCTCTGCTACCATATCTATCCATATGGGGGACTCTGGAGCAATCCAAACAGACACACCCTGTCCCAGAGAAGGAAAGCTTACTGTTCAGAGCATCTCAGAAGCCCCAGCCTGGGAAAACCTCCATGGCCTCATGAGCCCACCCCTCCCTTCTTCGGGCATCATGGACACAAACTCCAGCATGAACGACCATCCGACACTCACCCTGACTCAGGTGCTGGAGATCTCGAGTCAGACGCTTCATATTGGAAATGCCATGTGCTCAACACTGTAGTGAACCAGCGCTTGGGCGTTCAGACAACAACATCAACATCATGGGCTGCAAGCCCTCCAAACTGGAAATTCTGGAGCCATAACACAGCCTTCTGTCTTCCCTCCAGAAAGACGAGGTGCCCTTTTGGTCTGCCCAGAATCCCCATGTGAGGATCAACTTGCACAGCCCTACACGGAACACAACTATCCAGGATGCACTGTGCAGAAATGCTATCTCTGACAGAGCCTGAGCGCTGACCTCCAGTCAGCCCCCCAGGTAGCGGATGCCATCTCCTGCAGGTGGGACCGGCATGGCCCAATGCTGTCATCTCTACCCAGTCTGGGTGTTCAGGCATCTGTGCCCCGACCATAGCTCAAATCCCGGTCTATGGGGGAACCTCAAACACAATATATCACTCCTCTTTCCCATGGCCAGAAAAGC
Source organism: Meles meles (assembly GCF_922984935.1). Classification (NCBI taxonomy): domain Eukaryota; kingdom Metazoa; phylum Chordata; class Mammalia; order Carnivora; family Mustelidae; genus Meles; species Meles meles. The sequence goes on along the minus strand of NC_060088.1, from coordinate 44,278,986 downwards.
TTGCTGTGAGTATGGGGGTCAAATCCTCAGAGTGGGAGCCAGCTGCATGGCCCATGAGAACACGTCTAACAAGGAGCTCCGCTCTGGGAACAACCAGGCATTGTGACCATCAGCCTGAGCCTGCTTTCAAACAAGCCCCATCTAGAGCTGGACCAGGAGCCCGCATATTGGGTCTGCCATGCCCCTAGGCCCAAAATCGCACCCTTGGTCAGGTTCTTCAGGCAGCCAGATGCAGAAGCCGACTCTGGAATCCCTGCTATGGTGGGAACCCTGAGACGGAAAACAGTTCTCTTTCCTTCATCCAGAAATACATCAAAACCTTGGGAGCCGTGCAAAATCCCCATAGTGGCAGAGTCTCCCATCGACTCATCAGGCCACCCTTCCATTCCATGGCAAACCAGGACAAACAACCCAAACAGAATAGCCTGTGCTACCGCCTCCCTGTTGCCCTAATTTCAGATACAGAGGCACTGCCCTCACGGTCTGCTGATTGGGCCTGCATCACCTCACCCGAAAACATATCCCGAGTTTGTGTTTGCAGAGTTTTGTCCCCAAAGCCCTGGCTGAAAGGGCCTCCAGGATGGCACCTCTGGAGCCACAGGGCAGTACTCTGCCTGCCCACCCATAGGAAGCTCTGCCCGTCACATTGCACAAACCCTCCAGATTGGGAGACACTTGCAAGGCCCCTGAGCCCACCACAAATTCGTTGGCCACCTTGGAAAAAAGGCTCATTCGGACACATGCCAGATACCTAAATCCAGGCAGACACTCAGACAATGGCCCTCAGTCAGAAGATGGAACCGGACATACCCCTAGGACCACAAGGGAACCCTAGCTGAGGTTTCCCGGCATCTGTCTGCAGAGGCAATCTCTCAAATACCTACATATGGTCTAACACTTGTTCCCTGAGGAACAAAACAGAACACCTAATGTCCCCATAAGGCAACCTGGCTCTTGGGAGATGCGTCCAACCCTCAGGGGAGGAGAATCCTGCATGGCTCCTAAGCCCCCGCCACATCCTAAGGTCTCCCTGGACACAAGCCAGCATTGTGACCCATCAGAATGAGGCTCTCTGTCACCTCAGCCCCCTGGGCACTATACCTCAGAACCACCAGATTGAAACGGACTTGTTCCTGGGCTGGAAAGCGAAGTGGAACTGGGCTTTCCATGCATCCATGTGGTGACTCATACTACGATGTCTTTCCCTATGGGGAACCCTGTGCCATCAAAACGACCTCCCCCTGTCCCACAAAAGAAAGCTTGCTTTTTGGATCAGCTCACAAGCTCTAGCCCAGGAAGACCTCCATGGCCTCATGAGGCCTCCCCTCCATTCGTCGGCCATCATGGACAAAAACTCCTGGGTGAGTGACCATCTGACATGTGCCTGACTCACGTGCGGGAGACCTCGAGTCAGACGCTGCACATTTGAAATGTCATGTGCTTGGCACTGAACGGAACCAGTGCTTGTGCGTTCAGAATTCGGTCCTCACCCTCCTGGCCCGCCAGCCCTCCAGATTGTTCATGCCTCCAACGCAGGCATCTGCCTGCCCTTCAGAAAGAAGAAGGGACCTAGGTGTCTTCACAGAATCCCCACGTGAGGATCAACCTGCATGGACCTTGACGGCACCCCAATATCCATGCCGCCCTGTGCAATAATGCTCTGTCTGACACAGTGTGAGCCCCGACCTCCCATCAGTCTCCTAGATAGTGGGCACTATATACTGCACGTGGGATATTTCAAGGCCAGAGACTTTCATCTCTACCCAACTTGGGTTTTCAGGGGTCTGTGCCCAGACCATAGCTCAAATCCCAGGCTATGGGGGAACCTCAAACATCAAAGAGCACTCCTCTTTCCCCACGATGGTAAAAGCTTGCTGTGGGGATGGGTTCTAACCCTCAGAGTGGGAGTCATCTGCATGGCCCATTAGACCATGACCACCCAGGAGGGCCGCCCTGGCCACAAACAGGCATTGCGACCCTCAGCCTGAGCCCTCTTTCAAACCAGTCTCCTCGCTAGCTGGACCAGGAGCCCGCATATCGGGCCTGACATGCCCCTAGGCCCAAATCCTCACCCTCGGTCGGGTTCTCCAGGTGCCCATACCCAGAAGCCGACTCTGGAATTCCTGCAATGGAGGGAAACCTGAGACAGAAACAACATTCTTCCCTTCAACTGAAAGACACCAACCCCTTGGGAGCAGGGCAGAATCCTCACAGAAGCAGAATCTCCCATGGCCCCATGAGACTACTAATTCTTCCGTGGCCAACCAAGACACACAAACAAGACAGAAAAGCCTGCACTCCCACCTCCCCATCGCCCCCATTTTTGGTACCAGGTTACTGCCCTCTCAGTCCGCAGATCATGCCTGCCATCACCTCACCCCTAAACCTTAGCCTAGTTGGTATTTGCAGACTTTTGTCCCCAAAGCCCTGGCTGACAGGCCCTTTGGGATGGGGCTTCTGGAGCCACAGCGCGGGACTCTGCCTGCACACTCGAAGGAAGCTCTGCCCATCACATTTGTAAAAACCCTCCAGATTGGGAGACCCCTACAATGCCCGTGAGCCAACCCCAAATTCGTTGGCCGCCTTGGAAAAAAGGTGCCTTCGGACACAGGTCAGACACCTATGTCCAGGCAGACACCCAAGTCCATAACCCTGAGTCAGAGATGGATCCTGAATTACTCCTAGGACCTCAACGGAACCCTAGCATAGGTTTTCACGCATCTGTCACCAGAGACAAACTCTGAAATAACTACATATGTTCCAACACTTGAATCCTGAGCCACAAAACAGAACACCTCCTGTCCCAAGAAGGAACCTGGCTCTTAGGAGCTGCGTCCAACCCTCAGGGAAGGAGAATCCTGCATGGCACCAGAGTCACCACCACATTCTATGGTCTCCCTGGACACAAGCCAGCCTTGTGACCCATCAGAATGAGGATCCCTGTCACCTCAGCAACCTGGGCCCTTTGCCACAGAGACACCAGATCGAAACGAAATTGTTCCTGGGCTGGAAGACTAAGTAGAGCTGAGCTTTATAGGATTCCATGCAGTGACTTCTGCTACGACGATTTCCATATGGGGGACCATTGTGCCATCCAAACGGACTCCACCTGTCCCTCAGAAGGAAAGTTTGCTGTTCGGAGCATCTCACAAGCCCCAGCCTGGGAAGACTTAATGGCCACATGAGGGCACCCCTCCACTCGTTGGCCTTAATGGACACAAACTCCAGTGTGAGCGATCATCTGACATGTGCCTGACTCAGGTGCAGGAGATCTCGAGTCAGAAGCTACACATGGGAAATGCCAGGTGCTCGGCACTGAACGGAAATGGCGTGTGTGCCTTCAGAATTCTGTCCACAGCCTACTGTCCCACCAGTCCTCCAGGTTGTTCATTCAGGAGCCACAATGCAGTCTTCTGCCTGCCCTCCAGAAAGAAGAAGCGTCCTAGGGGTTTGCCAGAATCCCCACGTGAGGATCAACCTACAAGGAACTCGATGGCCCCCCAAAGTCCTAGGCTGCATTGTATACTAATGCTCTGTTTGACACAGCTTGAGCCCCGACCTCCCAACCCCCCCCCCCCGGGGGGAGCGGGCCCCATATCCTGCAGGTGGGACATACCAAGGCCAGAGACTGTCATCTCTACCCAACCTGGGTATTCAGGCATCTGTGTTCAGAACATAGCTCAAATCCCGGGCTATGGGGGAACCACAAGCATCAGCGAGTACTCCTCCATCCGCATGACAGGAAAAGCTTCCTGTATGGATGGGAGTCTAACCCTCAGAGTGGGAGCCAGCTGCGTGGCCCATTAGACTACACCCACCCAGAAGGGCTGCCCTGGCCACAGAGAGGCATTGTGACCCTTAGCCTGAGCCCACTTTCAAAACAGACCCCTTGCTAGTTTGATAAGGATCCCGTATATCGGGTGTGACATGTCCCTAGACCCAAATCCTCACCCTCGGTCGGGTTCTCCAGGCACCCAGATCTAGAAGCTGACTCTGGAATTCCTGCTATGGTTGGACCCCTGAGATGGAAAACCGCATGCTTCTCTTCCCCCTGAAAGACAGCAACACCTTGGGAGTCGGGAAGAATCCTCACAGAGGCAGAATCTCTCATGGCCCCATGAGGCCACCACTCCATTCTGTGGCCAGTCGAGACTCACAACCCAGACAGAAAAGCCTGTGAACCCGACTCTGTGGGGCCCTAATTTCAGATCCCGAGGCACTGCCCTCAAGGTCTGCAGATCAGGCCTGCCATCACCTCGTCCCTCACTCTAACCTGAGTTTGTGTTTTCAGACTTTGTCCCCAAAGCCCTGGCCTACAGGTCCTCCAGGATAGGGTGTCTTGAGCCTCTGATCAGGGCTCTGCCTGCCCTCCCGTAGGAAACTTTGTCCGACAGAGTTGCACAAACCCTCCAGATTGGGAGTCACCTGCAAGGCCTCTGATTCCACCCAAATTCGATGGCTGCTCTAGACAGAAATACAGTGTGACACATGCAGACACATACATCCAGGCAGACACCCAGGTCAATGGCCCTGAATAAGAATATGGAAACTGACATGCCCCTAGGATGTCCACGGAATCCTAGCTATGTTTGTAGGCATCTGTCCCCAGAGGGAGGTTCTGGAATACATCATATGACCCAATGCTTGGTACCTAGACAAAAAACAAAACACCTCCAGTCCCCAGAAGTCAACCTCGCTCTTGGGAGCTGCGTCCAACCCTCATGGTAGGGGAATCCTGCATGGCGCCTGAGCCCCCACCACATTCTAAGGTCTCCCTGGACACAAGCCAGCATGGTGACTGACCAGCACGAGGCTCCCTGTGAACTCAGTACCCTGGGCACTTGACCCAGAGCCACCAGATCAAAACTTCCTTGTTCCTGGACTGAAAATATAAGCTGAGATCGGCTTTATAGACATCTATATGGTGAGTTATGCTACCATGTCTTTCCAGATATGGAACCATGGAGCCATCAATATGAACTCGACGTCTCCCACAGAAGGAAAATTTGCTGTTCGGAGAAGCTCACAAGCCCCAGCCTGGGAAACCTCCATGGCCTCATGAGGCCACCCCTCCATTCATTGGGCATCATGGACAAAACTCCAGCGTGAGTGAACATCCGACACTCTCCCTGCCTCAGGTGCTGGGGATCTCCAATTAGACGCTGCACATTGTAACTGCCATGTGCTTGGCGATGAACTGAACAGGCGCTTGTTCGTTCACACTTATATCCACACCCATCTCGCCCGCTAGCCTTCCAAATTGGGAATTCTGGAGTCACAAAAGGCAGCCTTCTGACTGCCCTCTAGAAAGATGAAGAGTCCTATGGATCTGCCCAGAATCCCCAGGTGAGGATCAACCTGCCCGGCACTAGATGGAACCCCAATAGCCAGGCCGCACTGTGCACTAATGCTCTGTGTGACACAGCCTGAGCCCCGACCTCTAGTCAGCCCCCCAGGTACCGGATCCCATCTCCTTCAGGTGGGACCGGCCATGGCCCTAGGCTGTCATGTCTACCCAACGTGGGTGTTCAGCCATCTGTGCCCAGATCATAGCTTAAATCACAGCCTCAGGTGGAAACTGAAGCAAAATAGAGCACTCCTCCTTCTGCATGGCCAGAAAAGCTTGCTGTGAGGATGGAAATCAAACCTTCAGAGTGGGAGACAGGTGCATGGTCCATGATACCACGTCCACCCAGGAGCTCCACCCTGGACACAAACAGCTATTGTGACCATTAAGCTGAGCCATCTTTCAAACAAGACCCCTCACAGCTGTACTAGAAGCCCACATATCGGGCCTGCCATGCCCCTTTGCCCAAATCCTAACCCTTGGTCTCGTTCTTCAAGCGCCTGGACCCAGAAGCCGACTCTGGAATCCCTGCTATGACAAGTCCCCTGAGACGGAAAACAGCTCTCTTTCCTTCATCCAGAAAGACTACAAAGCCTTGGGAGCTGTGCCAAATCCCCCCAGAGGCAGAATCTCCCATTGACACATGAGGCCACCCCTCCATTCCGTGGCAAACAGAAACAGACAACCCAGAGAGAAAAGCCTGCGCTCTGGCCTCCCAATTGCCCGAATTTCAGATCCTGAGGCAATGCCCTCACGGTCTGCAGTTCTGGCCTGCCATCACCTCGTCCATCGCCCTAACCTGAGTTTGTGTTTGCAGACTTTTGTCCCCAAAGCCCTGGCCTACAGGCCCTCCAGGATGGGGACTCTGATGCCACAGCACAGGACTCTGCCTGCCCACCCGAAAGAAACTCTGCCCATCACATTAGCACAAACCCTGCAGATTTGGATACAACTGCAATGTCCCTGAGCCCACCCCAAATTCGTTGGCCACTCTGGACAGAACTGCACAGTCTGACACATGCCAGATCCGACATCCAGGAAGACACCCAGGTCAATGGCCCTGAATCAGAAGATTTAAACTCACATGCCCCTAGGACCTCAATGGAACCCAAGCTTAGGTTTGTAGGCATCTGTCACCAGGGGCAGGCTCTGGAGTACCTAAATATGATCCAACGCTTGTTCCCTGAGCCACAAAGCAGAACACCTCCTGTCCCCAAAAGTCAACCCAGCTCTTGCGAGCTGCGCCCAACCCTCAGGGGAGGAGAATCCTGCATGGTGCCTGAGCCCCCTCCACATTCTAAGGTCTCCCTGGACACAAGCCAGGATTTTGACCCTATAGCATGAGGCTCCCTGTCAACTCAGCCTCCTGGGCACATGCCCAGAGCCACCAGATCGAATCTGTCTTGTTCCTGGGCTAAAAGGATAAGCTGAGCTTGGCTTTCCAGAATCTATGTGATGAGCTCTGCTCCTATGTCTTTCAATATGGGGGACCCTGGATCCATTAAAATGGACTCACCCTGTCCCACAGAACGAAAGCTTGCTGTTCAGAGCAGCTCAAAAGCCCCAGCCTGGGAAAATCTTCATGGCTTCATGAGGCCACCCCTCAATTCATCTGGCATCATGGACACAAACTCCAGCGTGAGCGATGATCCAGCACTCACCCTGACTCAGGTGCTGGAGATCTTGTGTCAGATGCTGTACATTGGAACTGCCACGTGCTCAGCACTGAACTGAACCAGTGCTTCTGTGTTCAGACTTCCATCCTCACCTGTATGGCCTAAAAGTCCACCAGATTGGGAATTCTGGAGCCAAAATGCATCCTATTGCCCAGCCTTCAGAAAGAAGGAGGGCCATAAAGATCTGCCGAGAATCCCCATGTAAGTATCAACATGCAAGGCCCTAGTCGGAACCACAATATCCAGGCCGCACTGTGCACTAATGCTCTGTGTGATACAGCATGAGCCCCTACCTGCAGTCAGCCCCCCAGGTAGTGGGCGCCATCACCTGCAGGTGGGACCGGCCATGGCCCCAGCCTGTCATCTCTACCCAACCTGGGTGTTCAGGCATCTGTGCCCTGACCATATCTCAAATCATGGCCTATTGGGGAACCTCAAGCACAAAACAGCACTCTTCCTTCCCCATTGCCAGAAAGGTTTGCTGTGGAGATGGGGGTCAAACCCTCCGAGGGGCAGCCAGTTTCATGGCCCTTGAGACCACGCCCACCCAGGAGGTCCACCGTGGGCAAAAAAACAGGCATTGTGACCATCAGTCTGAGCCTGCTTTCAAGGAAGCCCTCTCAGTAGCTGGACCAGGAGACCGCATCCGTCCTGCCATGCCCATAGGCTCAAATCCTCACCCTCGGTCAGGTTCTCCAGGCACCCATACCCAGAAGCTGTCTCTGGAATCCCTGCTATGGCGGGACCCCTGAGAAGGAAAACAGTTCTCTTCCCTGCATCCAGAAAGACACCAAAACCTTGGGAGCTGTGCAAAATCCCCACTGAGGCAGAATCTCCCATGGACCAATCAGGTCACCCATCCATTCCATGCAAACCGAGACACAACCCAGACAGAAAAGCCTGCACTCCCGCTCCCCATCGCCCTAATTTCAGATCCCAAGGCACTGGCCCCATGGTCTGCAGATCGGGCCTGCCATCACGTCGACCCTCACCCTAAACCCAGTATGTGTTTGTAGACTTTTGTCCCCAAAGTCCTGTCCGACAAGCTGTCCAGAATGGGGCCTCTGGAGCCACAGCACAGGACTCTACTTGCCTACCTGAAGGATTCTCTGCCCGTCACATTTGCACAAACCTTCCAGATGGGGAGACACCTGCAAGGCCCCTGAGCCTTGTGGCCACTCTGGACATGGAAGTGCAGTCTGACACATGGGAGATACCTACCTCCAGGCAGACACCCAGTTCAATGGCCCTGAGTCAGATGTAGCAAACTGACATGCCCCTAGGACCTCCACGGAACCCTAGCTGAGGTTTGCAGGCATCTGTTCCCAGAAAAGTTTCTGGAATACCTACATATGGTCCAACACTTGATTCCTGAGCACAAAACAAAACACCTGTCCCCAGAATGCTCCCTGGCTCTTGGGAGCTGTGAACAACCCTCAGGAGAGGAGAATCCTGCATGGTGCCTGAGCCCCTGCCACATTCTAAGGTATCCCTGCACAAAAGGCAGCATTGTGACCCATCTGCAGGAGGCTCCCTGTCGACCAGCCTCCTGGGCATTTGCCCCAGAGCCACCAGATCAAAACAGCCTTGTTCCTGGGATGAAGGATAAGCTGAGCTGGGCTTTACAGACATCTATGCGGTGAGCTCTGCTACCATGTCTTTCCATATGGGGGATACTGGAGCCATCAAAATGGATTCCTCTGTCCCACAGAAGGAAAGCTTGCTTCCTTTCGGAGCAGCTCACAAGCCCCAGCCTGGGAAAACCTCCATGGCCTCATGAGACTACCCCTCCATTCATCAGACATCATGGACACAAACTCCAGCATGAACAACCATATGACACTTGCCCTGACTCAGGTTCTGGAGATCTCGTGTCAGATGCTGCACATTGGAATGGTCATGTGCTTGGCACTGAACTGAACCAGCGCTTCTGCGTTCATACTTCTGTACTCACCTCCCTGTGCTTCAACCTCTCCAGATTGTTCATTCTGGAGCCACAACACAGTTTTTGCCCGACTTCCAGAAAGAAGAAGGGCCCTAGGGGACAGCCCAGAATCCCCGCGTGAGGATCAACCTGCCTGGAACTCGATGGCACCCCAATAACCTAGGCCACAATGTGCTCTAAGGCTCTGTCTGACACAGCCTGAGCCCTGACATCCCATCAGCCCCCCAGGTAACGGCCCCATATCCTGTAGGTGGGATCTGCCATGGCCAGAGACCCTCATTTTTACCCAACCTGTGTATTCCAGTGTCTGTGCCCAGAGCATAGCTCAAATCCCGGCCTATGGGGGCAACCTCAAGCATAAAACAACACTCCTTCTTCACCGCGACAGGAAAAGTTTGCTGTGGGGATGGGACTCTAAAGCTCAGAGTGGGAGCCACCTGCCAGGCCCATGAGACCATGCCCACCCAGGAGGGCTGCCTTGCCACAGAAAGGCATTGTGGCCCTCAGCCTGAGCCTGCTTTCAAGCCATCCCCCTCACCAGCTGAAACAGGAGCCCACATATCAGGCCTGAAATGCCCCTAGGCCTAAATCCTCACCCTTGGTCGGATTCTCCAGGAGCCCGGACCTGGAAGCCATTTCTGGAATCCCTGCTATGATGGGACCCTGGAAATGGAAAACAGCACTCTTCCCTTCCCCTCAAAAGACAACAAACCTTTGGGAACCGTGCAGAATTCTTATAAGGCAGAATCTCCCACGGCCCCATGAGGTTACCACTACATTCCGGGGCCAACCGAGACACACAACCCAGACAGAAAAGTCTGCGCTCCCACCTTCCCATCACCCTAATTTCAGATCACACAGCACTGCCCTTTTGGTCCAGTGATCAGGCCAGCCATCTCCTCTCCCAGAACCCTATCCCGAGTTTGTGTTTACAGACCTTTGTCCCCAAAGCCCTGGCTGACAGGCCTTCCAGGATGGGGCTTCTGGAGCCACAGCACAGGATTCTGCCTGCCAACACGAAGAAAACTCTGCCCATCACATTTTCACAAACCCTCCAGATTTGGAGACAAGTGCAATGCCCCTGATCCCACCCCAAATTTGTTGGAGGTCTTAGAAAAAAGGCACATCCAGACCCATGCTAGACACCTACCTGCAGGCAGATACCCAGGTCAATGGCCCTGAGTCAGAAGATGGAACCTGACATAACCCTAGGACCTGAACAGAACCCTCACTTCAGTTTGCAGGCATCTGCCTCCAGAGGCAAACTCTGGGATACCTACATATGGTCCAACACTTAATCCCTGAGCCACAAAATGGAACATCTCCTGTCCCCAGAAGGCAACCTGGCTCTTGAGATCTGCGTCCAACACTCAGGGGAGGAGAATCCTGTAATGCGCCTAAGACCCGCCACATTCTAATGTCTCCCTAGACAAAAGCCAGCATTGTGACCCATCAGAATGAGGCTCCCCTGGGCACTTTGCCTCAGAGCCACCAGATCAAAACTGCCTTTTTACTGGCCACGAATCTAAGCGAAGCTGTGCTTTCCAGGCATCTATGTGGTGACTTCTGCTAGGACGTCTTTCCATATGGGGGACCCTGGTGTCATCCAAATGGACTCACCCTGTCCCGCAGAAGGAAAGCTTGCTGTTCAGAGCAGTTCACAAGCCCCAGGCTGGGAAGAACTCCATGGCATGATGAGGCCACCCCTCCACCCATCAGCTATCATGGACACAAACTCCAGCATGAGCAATTATCTGACACGTGCCCTAACTCAGGTGCTGGAGATCTTGACTCAGATGCTACACGTTGGAAATGACATCTGCTCGGCACTGAATTGAACCATCGCTTGTGAGTTCAGAATTCCATCCTCACCCTCTTGGCCCACCAGTACTCTAGATTGTTCATTCGGGAGCCACACCGATGTCTTCTACCTGCCCTCCAGAAAGAAGAAGGGCCCTAGGGATCCCCACGTGAGGATCAAACGGCCCCCCAATGTCCTAGGCCGCCTTGATCACTAGTGCTCTGTCTGACACAGCCTGGGCCAAGACCTCCCATCAGTCCAGAAGGTAGCAGGCCCCATAGCCTGCAGGTGGGACGTGCCAAGGCCAGAGACTGTCATCTCTACTTAATCTGGGTACTCAGACGTCTGTGCCCAGATCATAGCACAAATCCCGGCCAATGGGGGAACCTCAAGCATCAAAGAGCATTCCTCCTGCCCCATGACGGGAAAAGCTTGCTGTGGGGATGGGTGTCTAGCCCTCAGAGTGGAAGCCACCTGCATGGCCATGACAGCAAGCCCACCACAGACGGCGGCCCTGGACAAAAACAGGCATTGTGAGCCTCATCCTGACCAGGCTTTCAAATCAGCCCCCTCGCTAGCTGGACCAGGAGCCTGCATATTGGGCGTGACATGCCCCTAGGCCCAAATCCTCACCCTCGGTCTGGTTCTCCTGGAGCCATGACCCATGTGCTGACTCGGAATCCCTGAAATGGCTTAACCCCTGAGAAGGAAAACAGCACTCTTCCCTTCTCCTTGAAAGACAACAAACCCTTGGGAGCCATGCAGAATCTTCACAGAGGCAGAATCTCCCATGGCCCCATGAGGCTACCACAACATTCTGTAGCCAACTGAAACAAACAACCCAGGCAGAAAAGTCTGTGCTAACACCTCCCCATCACCCTCATTTCAGATCCCATAGCACTGCCCTCACTGTCTGCAGATTGAGCCTACCATCACCTCGCCACTAGCCCTATCCCGAGTTTGTGTTTTCAGACTTTTGTCCCCGAAGCCCTGGCCGACAGGCACAACAGGATGTTGCCTCTGGAGCTACAGCACAGGACTCTGTGGCCCATCGGAAGGAAACTCTACCCATCTGCACAATCCCTTCAGATTGGGAGACTACGGCAATGCCCCTGAGCCCACCCCAAATTCGTTGGCCGCCTTGGAAAAAAGGTGCATTCGGATACATGCCAGACACCTACCTACAGGCAGAGACCCACGTTAATGGCCCTGAGTCAGAAGATAGAAAGTGACAAACCCCTAGGACCTGAACGGAACCCTCGCTTAGGTTTGTAGGCATCTGCCTACAGATGCAAACTCTGGAATACCTACATATGGTCCAACACTTGATCCCTGATCCATAAAACAGAACACCTCGTGTCCCAGAAGGCAATCTGGCTCTTGGGAGCTTCGTCCAACCCTCAGGAGAGGAGAATCCTGCATGGCGCCTGAGCCCCTGCCACATTCTAAGGTCTCCCTGGACACAAGCCAGCATTGTGACCCATCAGAATGAGGATCCCTGTCATCTCAGCCCCATGGGCATTTTGCCCCAGAGCCACCAGATTAGTACGGCCTTGTTCCTGGGCTGGAATGGTAACCAGAGCTGGGCTTTTCAGGCATCCATGCGGTTACTTCTGCTACAACGTCTTTCCATATGGGGGACACTAATGCCATCAAAACGGACTCCCCCTGTCCTGCAGAAGGAAAGCTTGCTGTTCGGTGCAGCTCACAAGCCCTTGCCAGGGAAGAATTCCATGTCCTCATGAGTCCACCACTCCACTCATCGGCCATATGGACACAAACTCCAGCATGAGCGACCATCTGACACATGCCCTGACTCAGGTGCTGGATTCTCGAGTCAGATGCTGCACATTGGAAATGTCATGTGCTCTGCAGTGAATGGAACGGGCACTTGTGCGTTCATAATTCCGTCCTTACCCTCCTGGCCCGCCAGCCCTCCAGATTGTTCATTCAGGAGCCATAAAGCTGTCTTCTGTCTGTGCTCCCTAAAGAAGAAGGGCCCTAGGGGTCTGTCCAGAATCCCCACGTGAGGATCACCCTGCTGGAAACTCAATGGCACCTGAATGTCCTAGGATTCCCAATGCAATAATGCTCTGCCTGACACAGCCTGAGCCCCGACCTCACATCAGGCTCCTAGGTAGCGGGCATTATATACTGCATGTGGGATATGCCAAGGCCAGAGACTTTCATCTCTAACCAACCTGGATATTCAGGCGTCTGTGCCAAGACAATAGCTCAAATTCCGGCCTATGGGGGAACCTCAAGCATCAAAGAGCACTCCTCCTTCCCCATGATGGGAAAAGCTTGCTGTGGGGTAGTGGGTCTAACCTTCAGAGTGGGAGCCAGCTGCATGGCCCATGAGGCCACGCCCACCAAGGAGGGCGGCACTGGACATAAACAGGCATTCTGAGCCTCATCCTGAGCAAGTTTTCAAACCAGCCCCCTCGCTAGCTGGACCAGGAGCCTGCATATAGGGTCTGACATGTCTCTAGGCCCACATCCTCCCCCTGGATCGGGTTCTTCAGGCACCCGGACCCAGAAGCTGACTCCAAATCCTTGCTATGTTGGAACCTGGAAGACGGAAAACAGCACTGTTCCCTTCCTCCCTAAAGACATCTAACTTTTGGGAGCCAGGCAGAATCCCCACAGAGGCAGAGTCCCCCATGGCCCCATGAGGATACTGCCACATTCCATGGCAAACCGAGACACACAACCCAGACAGAAAAGCCTGTGCTCTCGCCTCCCCATCGCCCTCATTTCAGATTAAGGGGCAGTGCCCTCACGGTCCACAGATCGGGCTTGCCATCACCAGGCCCAGAACCCTATCCCGAGTTTGTGTTTGCGGGGTTTTGTCCCCAAAGACCTGGCCGACAGGCCTTCCAGGGTGGAGCCTCTGGAGCCACAGAGCAAGACTCTGCCTACCCACCCGAAGGAAAATCTGCCTGTCACATTTGCACAAACCATTCAGATTGGGAGACACATGCAATGCCCCTGAGCCCACCCCAAATTCGTTGGCCACCTTGGAAAAAAGGCGCATTTGGACACATGCCAGACACCTACCTCCAGGCAGAGACCCAGGGTAATGGCACTGAGTCAGAAGATGGAAACTGACATACCTCTAGGCCCTGAATGGAACCTTCTCTTATGTTTGCAGGCATCTGCCTCCAGAGGCAAACTCTGGAATACATACTTATGGTCCAACACTTGATCACTTAGCCACAAAACAGAACACCACCTGGCTCTTGGGAGCTGAGTCCACCCCTCAGGGGAGGAGAATCCTGCATGGCACCTGAGCCCCCGCCACATTCTAAGGTCTCCCTGGACACAAGCCAGCCTTGTGACACATCAGATAGAGTCTCCCTGTCACTTCAGCCCCATGGGCATTTTGCCCCAGAGCCACCAGGTCAATACGGCCTTGTTCCTGGGCTGGAATGGTAAGCGGAGCTGGGCTTTTCCGGATTCCATGCGGTTATTTCTGCTACAATGTCTTTCCATATGGGAGACCCTGATGCCATCCAAATGGACTCCCCCATCCCGCAGAAGGAAAGCTTGCTGTTCGGTGCAGCTCACAAGCCCCAGCATGGAAAGACCTCCAAGTCCTCATGAGTCAACCCCTCCATTCGTCAGCCATCATGGACACAAACTCCAGCATGAACAACCATCTGACACGTGCCCTGACTCAGGTTCTGGAGATCTCGATTCAGACACTGTACATTGGAAATGCCATGTGCTCGGCACTGAAAGGAAATGGCACTTGTGTGTTCAGAATTCCGTCCTCACCCTCCTGGCCCGCCAGCCCTCCAGATTGTTCATTTGGGAGCCACAATGCCGTCTTCTGCCTTCCTTCCAAGAAGAAGAATGGCCCTAGCTGTCTGCCCAGAATCCCCACGTGAGGATCACCCTGCTGGAAACTTGAAGGCACCTGAATGTCCTAGGCTGCCCTGTGCACTAATGCTCTGTCTGACGCAACCTGAGACACGACTTCCCATCAGCCCCCCACGTATAGGGCGCCATATCCTGCAGGTGGGATGTGCCAAAGCAGAAACTCTCATCTCTACCCTACTTGGGTATTTAGGGGTCTGTGACAAGACCATAGCTCCAATTCTGGCATATGGAGAAATTCAACCATCAAACAGCACTTCTATTTCCCCACGACGGGAAAAGCTTGCTGTGGGGATGGGGTCTAACCCTCAGAGTGGGAGCCAGCTGCATGGCCCATGAGACCACGCCCACCAAGGAGGGCGGCACTGGACACAAACAGGCATTCTGAGCCTCATCTTGAGCCCACTTTAAACCAGAACCTTCGCTAGCTGGACCAGGAGCCGGCATTTTGGGCGTGACATGCCCCTAGGCCCAAATCCTCACCCTCAGTCGGGTTCTCTAGCAGGCCGGACCCAGAAGCCAACTCTGGAATCCCTGCCATGGCGGGACCCCTGAGACGTAAACAAGCACTCTTCCCTTCCTCCCACAAGACACCATACCCTTGGGAGCCAGGAAGAATCCTCACAGAGGCAGAATCACCCATGGCCCCAAGAGGCTAGCACTACATTCCATGGCCATCGAGACACACAACCCAGACAGAAAAGCCAGCGCTCCCACCTCCCCGTCACCCTCATTTCAGATCCCGCGGCACGGCCCTTAAGGTCTGCTGATCGGGACAGCCATCTCCGTGCCCAGAAACCTATCCCAAGTTTGTGTTTGCAGAATTTTGTAGCCAAATACTACACTGACAGGCACTCCACGATGGGGCCTCTGGTCCCACGGCACAGGACTCTGCCTGCACACCCAAAGGAAGCTCTGCACATCACATTTGCCCAAACCCTCCTGATTGGAGGAAACTTGCAATGATCATGAGCCCACCCCAAATTCTTTGGCCGCCTTGGAAAAAAGGGGTATTCAGACACATGCCAGATAACCTACCTCCAGGCAGACACCCAGGTCAATTTCCTTGAGTCAGAAGATGGAACCTGACATACCTCCACCCATCGGCCATCATGGACACAAACTCCAGCATGAGCAATTATCTGACACGTGCCCTGACTCAGGTGTTCGAGATCTCGAGTCAGACACTGCACATTGGAAATGCCATGTGCCCAGCATTGAACAGAACCGGCACTTGTACGTTCAGAATTCCGTCCTCACCCTCCTGGCCCACCAGCCTTCCAGATTGTTCATTCAGGAGCCACAACACAGACTTCTGCCTGCCACCCAGAAATAAGAAGGGCCCAAGGGGTCTGCCCACAATCCCCATGCATGGACCTCGACAGCACCCCAAAGCCTAGGCCGCCCTGTGCACTAAAACTCTGTCTGACACAGCCTGAGCCCCGACCTACCTCATCCCCCCAGGTAGCGGGCCCCATATCCTGCACGTGGGACGTGCCAAGGCCAGAGACTGTCACCTCTACCCAACCTGGGTTTTCAGAGGTCTGTGCCCAGACCATAGCCCAAATCCCGGGCTATGGGGGAACCTCAAGCATCAAAGAGCACTCCTCCTTCCCTACGACGGGAAAGGCTTGCTGTGGCGATGACCTCAGAGAGGGAACCAGCTGCATTGTCCATGAAACCACGCCAGCACAGGAGGTTTGCCCTGGCCACAAACAAGCATTGTGACCATCAGCCTGAGCCCACTTTCAAACCAGCCCCTCGCTACCTGGACCAGGAGCCCATTTATGGGGCCTGACATGCCATTAGGCCCACATCCCCACCCTTGGTCGGGTTCTCCAGGCGCCCGGACCCAGAAGCCGACTCTGGAATCCCTGCTATGGCGGGACCCCTGAGACGTAAACCAGCACTCTTCCCTTCCCCCTGAAGGACACCAAACACTTGGGAGACAGGCAGAATCCTCACAGAGGCAGAATATTCCATGGTCCCATGAGGCTGCCGCTACATTCTGTGGCCAATCGAGACACAGAACTCACACAGAAAAGCCTGCACTCCCACCTCCCCATGGACTTCATTTCAGATCCCGTGACACTGCCCTCACAGTCCACAGAAGGGCCTGCCATCACCTTGCCCCTAACCCTATCCCGAGTTTGGATTTGCAGACTTTTGTCCCCAAATATTAGACTGACAGGCAATCCATGACGGGTCCTCTGGTCCCACAGTGCAGGACTCTGCCGGCCTTCCTGAAGGAAGCTCTGCACGTCACATTTTCCCAAACCCACCTAACTGGAGGAAACTTGCAATGATCATGAGCCCCCCCCCAAATTCTTTGGCTGCCTTGGAGCAAAGGGGCATTCGGACACATGCCAGACACCTACCTCCAGGCAGACAACCAGGTCGATTTCCCTGAGTCAGAGGATGGAACCTGACATACCTCTAGGGACTCAACGGAACCCTACCTTAGTTTTGACGGCATCTGTCTCCAGAGGCAAACTCGGGAATACCTACATACGGTCCCACACTTGATCGCTGAGCCACAAAACAGAACACCTCGTGTCCCAGAAGGCAACCTGGCTCTTGGGAGCTGCGTCCAACCCTCAGGGGAGGAGAGAATCCTGCATGGCATCTGAGACCCTCCACATTCTAAGGTCTCCCTGGACACAAGCCAGCAATGTTAGCCATCAGAATGAGGCTCCCTGTCACCTCAGCAACCTGGGCATGTTGCACAACAGCCATGATATCGAAACAGACTTGTTCCTGGGCTGGAATGGTAAGCAGAGCTGGGCTTTCCAGGCATCCATGCGGTGACTTCTGCTATGACGTCTTTCCATACGGGGACCCTGGTGCCATGCAAACGGACTCCCCATGTCCTGCAGAAGGAAAGCTTGCTGTTCGGAGCAGTTCACAGGCCCCAGCCTTGGAAGACCTCCATAGCCTCATGAGGCCACCCTTCTGTTTGTCGGCAATCATGGAGACAAAGTCCAGCATGAGCGAACACCTGACACATGCCCTGACTCAGGTGCTTGAGATCTCGAGTCTGACGCTGCACATTGGAAATGCCATGTGCTCTGCACTGAACAGAACGGGCACTTGTGCATTCAGAATTCCATCCTCATCCTCCCGGCTCGCGAGCCTACCAGATTGTTCATTTGGGAGCAACAACGCAATCTTCTGCCTGCCCTCCAGAAAAAAGAAGTGCCTTAGGAGTCTGCCCAGAATTCCCACGTGAGGATCAACCTGCACGGACCTTGACGGCACCGTAATTTCCTAGGCAGCCCTGTGCACTAATGCTCTGTCTGACACAGCCTGAGCCTGTTTTCAAACCAGCCCCCTCGCACGCTGAACCAGTAGCCCGCATATTGAGTCTTACATGCCCCTGGGCCCACATCCTCACCCTTGGTCGGGTTCTCCAGGCGCCCAGACCCAGAAGCCGACTCTGGAATCCCTGTTCTGGCGGGACCCCTCAGACGGATATCAGCACTCTTCCCTTCCCCCAGACAGACACCAAACCCTTGGGAGCCGGGCCGAATCCTCACAGAGGCAGAATCTCCCATGGCCCCATGAGGAGACAGCTACATTCCGTGGCCAACCAAGACACAACCCAGACAGAAAAGCCTGTGCTCCCGCCTCCGCGTCACCCACATTTCAGATCCTGCAGCACTGCCCTACCGGTCTGCAGATCAGGCCTGCCTTCACTTCGCCCAGAACCCAATCTCGAGTTTGTGATCGCATACTTTTGTCCAAAAATCCCTGGACGACAGGCCCTCCAGGAGGGGGCCTCTGGAACCACAGAGTAGGACTCTGCCAGTCCACCTGAAGGAAGCTCTGCCCGTCACATTTGCACAAACCCTCCAGATTGAGAGACACCTCCAATGCCCCTGAGCCCACCCCAAATTCGCTGACCAAATTGGAATAAAGGCACATTTGGACACAGGCCGGGACACTACCTCCAGGCAGACACCCAGGTCAATGGCCCTGAGGCAGAAGATGGAACCTGACATACACCTAGGACGTCAACGGAACCCTAGCTTAGTTTTGTAGGCATCTATGTCCAGAGGAAAATTCTGGAATACCTATATATGGTCCAACACTTGCTCCCTGAGCCACAAAACAGAACACCTCCTGTTCCCAGAAGGCAACCTGGCCCTTAAGGGCTGCGTCCAAACCTCAGGGGAGGAGAACCCTGTATGGCGCCTGAGTCCCTGCCACATTCTAAGGTTTCCCTGGACACAAACCATCATTGTGACCCTCAGAATGAGACTCCCTGTCACCTCAGACCCCTGGGCCCTTTGCACCAGAGACACCAGATCGAAACGGACTTTCTCCTCGGCTGGAAGTGTAAGTGGACCTGGGCTTTCCAGGCATCCATGTGGTGACTTCTGCTATGATGATTACCATATGGGGGACACAGCTGCCATCCATACCGACTCCACCTGTCCCACAGAAGGTAAGCTTGCTATTCAGAGCAGCTCACAAACCCCAGCCTGGGAAGACCTCCATGGCCTCATGAGGCCACCCCTCCATTTGCTGGCCATCATGGACACAAACTCCAGTGTGAGCAACCACCTGACACGTGCCCTGACTCAGGTGCAGGAGATCTTGAGTCAGACGCTACACATTGGAAATGGCAGGTTCTCCGCACTGAACAGAACCGGCACTTGTGCCTTCAGAATTCTGTCTTCACCCATCTTGGCCGCAAGCCCTCCAGATTGTTCATTCAGGAGCCCCAAAGCAGGATTCTGACTGCCCTCCTGAAAGAAGAACGGCCCTAGGTGTCTGCCCAGAATCTCCAAGTGAGGATTAACCTGCATGGGCCTCAAAGTCACCCCAATATCCTAGGCCTCCGTGTGCCCTAATGCTCTGTCTGACACAGCCTGAGTCAAGACCTCCCATCAGCCCCCCAGGTAGCAGGACCCCATATCCTGCATGTGGGACGTGCCAAGGGCAGAGACTGTCATCTCTACCCAACCTGGGTATTCATGCATCTGTGCCCAGACCATAACTCAAATCCCGGCCTATGGGGGAAACACAAGCATCAATGAGTACCCCTCCTTCCCCATGATGGGAAAAGCTTCCTGTATGGATGGGAGTCTAACCCTCTGAGTGGGAGCCAGCGCATGGGCCACGATACCAAGCCCACCCAGGAGGGTTGCCCTGGCCACAAACAGGCATTTTGACCCTTAGCCTGAGCACGCTTTCAAACTAGCACCCTCGCTAGCTGGACCATGAACACGCATATTGGGCGTGACATGCTCCTAGGCCCAAATCCTCACCCTTGGTCGGATTTTCCTGGCGTGGCACCCAGAACCCTTCTCTGGAATTCCAGCTATGGCGGGAACCCTGAGATGAAAACAGCACTCTTACCTTCCCCCCGAAAGACACCAAAACCTTGGGAGGCGGCCGGAATCCTCACAGAGGCAGAATCTCCCATGGACCCATGAGGCTACTGCTACATTCTGTGGCCAACCTATAAACACAACCCAGATAGAAAAGCCTGTGCTCCCATCTTCCCTTTGCCCTCATTTCAGATCCCACGTTACTGCCCTCACAGTCCTCATATCAGGCCTGCCATGACCTCATCCCTAAATATATACAGATTTTGTGTTTACAGACTTTTGTACCCTAAGCCCTGGCCGAGAGCACCTCCATGATAGCATCTCTGGAGCTACAGGCAGGACTCTGCCTGCCAACGCATAGGAAGCTCTGCCCGTCACATTTGCACAAACCCACCAGATTGGGAGACAACTGCAATGCCCCTGAGCCCACCCCAAATTCATTGGCCACCTTGGAAAAAAGGCCCATTCAGACCATTGCAAGACACCTACGTCCAGGCAGACACCCAGGTCAATTTCCCTGAGTCAGAAGATGGAACCTGACATACTCCTAGGGCCTCAATGGAACCCTAGCTTAGGTTTGCAGGAATCTGCCTCCAGAGGCAAACTCTTGAATACCTACATATGGCCCAACACTTGATCCCTGAGCCACAAAACAGAACACATACTGTCCCCAGATGTCAACATGGCTCTTGGGAGCTGTGTCCAATCCTCGGGGAGGAGAATCCTGTATGGCGCCTGAGCCCCCACCACATTCTAACATCTCCCTGGACACAGCCAGCATTGTGACCCATCAGAATGAGGCTCCCTGTCACCTCAGCCCCCAGTCACTTTGCCCCAGTGCCACAAGATCCAAACGGTCTGATTCCTGCACCTGAAGGCAAAGCGGACCTGGGCTTTCCAGGCATCCACACGGTGACATCTACTATGACTTCTTTCCATATGGGTGACCCTGGTGCCATCCAAACGGACTTCCCCTGTCCTGCAAAAGGAAAGCCTGCAGTTCGGAGGAGCATCTCACAAGCCCCAGCCTAGGAAGATCTCCATAGCCTCATGAGGCCATCCCTCCATTCATCGGCCATCAGGGACACAAACTCCAGCGTGAGTGACCATCTGACATAGGCCCTGACTCAGGTGCTGGAGATCTCGAGTCGATGCTGCACATTGAAAATGCCATGTGCTCGGCACTGAACGGAACTGGCACTTGTGCCTTCAGAATTAAGTCCACTGCCTCCTGGCCCGCCAGCCCTCCAGATTGTTCATTTGGTAGCCATAAAGCAGTCTTCTGCCTGCCCCCCAGAAAAAAGAAGGGCCCTAGGGGACTGTCCAGAATCCCCATGTGAGGATAAACCTGCACGGACCTTGTTGACCCCCCAACGTCCTAGGCCGCCCTGTATACTAATGCTCTCTTTGAAAGAGCTTGAGCCCTGACCTCCTAACAGCCCCCTAGTAGCGGGACAAATATCCTGCAGGTGGTACGTGCCAAAGCCAGAGAAGTCATCTCTACCCGACATGGGTATGCAGGAGTCTGTGTCCAGACCATAGCTCAAATCCAGGCCTATGGGGGAACCACAAGCATCAATGACTACTCCTCCTTCCCCACGATGGGAAAAGCTTCCTGTATGGATGGGAGCCCAACCTCAGAATGGGAGACAGCTACATGGTCCATGAGACCACACCCACCCAGGAGGGTTGCTCTGGCCACAAACAGGCATTGTGACCCTTAGCCTGAGCCCGCTTTAAATAGCTCCCTTGCTAGCTGGACCATGAGCCCGCATATCGGGTGTGACAAGCCCCTTGGCCCAAATCCTCACCCTCGGTCAGGTTCTCCGGGCGCCCGGATCTGGAAGCTGACTCTGGAATTCTTGCTATGGCGGGACACCTGAGATGGAAAACTGAACTCTTCCCTTCCCCCTGAAACACACCAACCCCTTGAGAGCTGGGAAGAATCCTCACAGAGGCAGAATCTCTCATGGCCACATGAGGCCACCACTCCATTCTATTGCCTGTCGAGACACACAACCCAGGCAGCCTGTGATCCCGATTCCCCATTGCCTAATATCAGATCCCGAGGCACTGCCCTCAAGGTCTGCAGATCAGGCCTGCCATCACCTCACCCCTCACTCTAACCCAAGTTTGTGTTGAGCCCTGGCTGACAGGCCCTCCAGGATGGGGCATCTGGAGCCTCTGCGCAGGACTCTGCCTTGCCTCCTGTAGGAAACTCTGCCCGCCACAGTTGCACAAACCCTCCAAATTGGGAGACACCTGCAAGGCCCCTGAGCCCACCCAATTTCGATTGCTGCTCTAGACAGAAATACACAGTCTGACACAGGCAGACACCTACGTCCAGTCAGACACCCAGGACAATGGCCCTGAATCAGAAGATGGAAACTGACATGCCCCTAGGACTTCAACGTAACACTAGCTTAGGTTTTCAGGCATCTGTCCCCAGAGGCAAGTTCTGAAATACCTTTGTATGTTTCAATGCTTGATCCCTGCTGTCCCCAGAAGGCAACTTGGCTCTTGGGAGCTGTGTCCAGCCCTCATTGTAGGGAAATCCTGCATGACATCTGAGCCCCCTCCACATTCTAAGGTCTCCATGGACACAATCCAGCATGGTGACTGATCAACATGAGGCTCCCTGTGAACTCAGCACCCTGGGCACTTGCCCCAGAGCCACCAGATCAAAACTGCCTTGTTCCTGGACTGAAAGTATAAGCCAACCTGGGCTTTCCAGACATCTATGCAGTGAGCTCTGCTACCGTATCTTTCATACGTGGGACCATGGAGCCATCAATATGAACTCCCAGTCCCGCAGAAGGCAAGTTTGCTGTTCGGAGCAGCTCACAAGCACCAGCCTGGGAAAACCATCATGGACTCATGAGGCCACCCCTCCATTCATTGGACATCATGGTCAGAACCCCAGCATGAGCGAACATCCGACACTCTCCCTGATTCAGGTGCTGGGGATCTCCAATTAGATGCTGCACATTGTAACTGCCATGTACTCGGTTATGAACTGTACAGGCGCCTGTGCATTCAGACTTACATCCTCACCCATCTCGCCCACTAGCCCTCCAAATTGGGAATTCTGGAGCCACAAAATGCAGCCTTCTGACTGCCCTCCGGAAAGATGAAGCGTCTTATGGTTCTGCTCAGAATCCC
This sequence comes from Meles meles, assembly GCF_922984935.1. NCBI lineage: Eukaryota > Metazoa > Chordata > Mammalia > Carnivora > Mustelidae > Meles > Meles meles. The sequence continues at coordinate 44,255,837 of NC_060088.1, read as the reverse complement.
CAGGTGAGGATCAACCTTCACATCCCTAGATGGAACCCCAATATCCAGGCCACACAGTGCACTAATGGTCTGTTTGACACAGCCTGAGCCCCGACCTCCAGTCAGCCCACCAGGTAACAGGCACCATCTCCTGCAAGTGGGACGGGCTATGGCCCCAGGCTGTCATCTCTACATAACCTGGGTATTCAGGCATCTGCACCCAGACGATAACTCAAATCCCGACCTATGGGGGAACCTCAAGCCCAAAAGAGCACTCCTCCTTCCCCACGGCCAGAAAAGCTTGTGTGGGTAAAGGGGTCAAACCTTCAGAGTGGGAGCTAGCTGCATAGCCCATGACACCAGGCCCACCCAGGAGGTCCGCCTGGGCACAAACAGGCATTGTGACCATCATCCTGAGCCTACTTTCAAACAAAACCTCTCACTAGCTGGACCAGGTGCACGAATATAGGGCCTGCCATGCCCCTAGGCCCAAATCCTCATGCTTGATCAGGTTCTCCAGGTGCCCAGACCCATAAGCCGACTCTGGAATCCCTGCTATGTTGGGACCCCTGAGATGGAAAACAGCACTCTTCCCATTATCCTGAAAGACTCAAAACCTTGGGATTCATGCAAATTCCGCACAGAGGGAGAAACTCCAATGGACCCATGAGGCCAACCCTCCATTCCATGGCTAACCCAGACACACAACCCAGACAGAAAAACCTGAACTCCCGCCTCCCCGTCGCCCTAATTTCCGATCTCGAGGCACTGCACTTATGGTCTGTAGACTGGGCCTGCCATCAGCTCGCCCTCACCCTATCCCCAGTTTGTGTTTGCAGAGTTTTGTCCCCAAAGACCTGGCCAACTGACCCTCCACTACTGGGCCTAGGGAGCCACGAAACAGTACTCTGCCTGCCCTCCTGAAGGAAACTCTGCCCGTCACATTTGCACAAACCCTCCAGATTGGGAGACACCTGCAAGGCCCCTGAGCTCACCCAATTTTGTTGGCTGCTCTGGACAGAAATGCACAGTCTGACACATGCCAGACAACTACTTCCAGGCAGACACCCAGCACAATGGCCCTGAGTCAGAAGATTTAAACTGACATGCCACTATGACCTCAATGGAACCCTAACTGAGATTTGCAGGCATCTGTCCCCAGAGGCTGGTTCTGGAATATCTACATATGGTCCAACGCTTGGTCCCTGAGCCACAAAACAGAACACCTCCTATCCCTAGAAGTTCTCCTGGCTCCTGGGAGCTGTGTCCTGCTCTCACAGGAGGAGAATCCTGCAAGGCTCCTGAGTCCTCAGCACATTCTAAGGTCTCCCTGGGCAAAAGCCATACATTGTGCCCCATCCACATGAGGGTCCCTGTCAACTCAGCCCCCTGGGCACTTGCCCCAGAGCCACCAGAACGAAACTGCCTTGTTCATGGGCTGAAAGGATAAGCTGAGCTGGGCTTTCCAGACAGGTATACGGTTAGTCCTGATAACATGCTTTCCATATGGGAAACCCTGGAGCCATCAAAATGGACTCCCCCTGTGCTGCAGAAGGAAAGCTTGCTGTATGGAACACCTCACACACCCCAGCCTGGGAAACCTCCATGGCCTCATTAGGCCACTCCTCCATTTATGGGGCACCATGGACACAAACTCCATCATAAGCGAACATCCGACACTCGCCCTGACTCAGGTGCCGAAGATATCAAGTCAAACGCTGAACATTGGAACTTCCATGTGGTCGGGACTGAACTGAACCAGCGCTTGTGCGTTCAGATTCCCTACTCACTCACCTGGCCCGCAAGCATCCAGATTGGGAACTCTGGATCCACAAGGCAGCTTTCTGCATGACCTCCAGAAAGAAGGGCCCTATTGATCTGCCCAGAATCCCCATGATTGGATCAAGCTATGGCCCAAGACGGAACCCCAATATCCAGGCCGCACTATACACTAATGCTCTCTCTGACACAGCCTGATCCCTGACCTCCAGGCAGGCCAGAGGTAGCGGGTGCCATCTCTTGCAGGTGGGACTGGCCATGGCCCGAGACTGTCATCTCTACCAAACCTGGGTGTTCAGGCATCGGTGCCCAGACCATAGTTCCAATCCCAGCCTACTGGGAACCTCAAGCACAAATGACCACTCCTCCTTCCTCACATCCAGAAAACCTTGATGTGAGGATGGGTGTCAATCCCTCAGAATGGGAGACAGCTACATGATCCCGTCACCTACATTTTGATCCTGAGGCACTGCCCTCACGGTCTGTAGATCGGACCTGCCATCACCTTCCCCCTCAAAGTTTGTTTGTGTTTGCCGACTTTTTTCCCCAAAGCACTGGCTGACAGGCTCTCCAGGATAGGGCCTCTGGAGCTACAGCCCAGGACTCTACCTGCCCTCCTGAAGGAAACTCTGCCCTTCACAGTTGCACAAATCCTCCAGTTTGGGAAACACATGCAATGCACTTGAGCCCACCCCAAATTCTTTGGCCGCCATGGATAAAAGGTGCATTCATATACATGAAAGACAGCGACCTCCAGGCAGACAGCCAGATCAAAGGCCCTCAGTCAGAATATGGAACCTGACATGCCCCTAGGACCTCAACGGAACATTAGCTTAGGTTTGCAGGCATCTGATTCCAGAGGGAATCCCTGGAATATCTACATAAGTTCTAACGCATGATCCCTGAGCCACAAAACAGAAAACCTCCTGTCCCCAGAAGGCAACCTGGCTATTGGGAGCTGCGTCCACCCTCAGGGGAGGAAAATCCTGCATGGCGCCTAGCCCCTGCCACATTCTAAGGTCTCCCTGGACACAAGCCTGCAATGTGACCCATCAGAATGAGGCTACCTGTCACCTCAGCTCCCTGGGTACTTTACCCCAGAGCCACTAGATCAAAACGGCCTTATTCCTGGGCTGGAAGTGTAAGCGGAGCTAGGCTTTACAGGCAACCATGCGGTGACTTCTGCTATGATGTCTTTCCATATGGTGGATGCTGGTACCTTCAAAACGGACTCCCCCTTTCCCGCAGAAGGAAAGCTTGCTTTTCAGAGCAGTTCACAAGCCCCAGCCTGGGAAAACTCCATAGCCTCATGAGGCCACCCCTCCATTCGTCGGGCCATCATGGACACAAACTCCAGCGTAAGTGACCATCTGACACATGCCTTGACTCAGGTGCTGGAGATCTCGAGTCAGACGCTGCACATTGGAATTGCCATGCGCTCGACACTGAATGGAAAAGGCCTTGTGCGTTCAGAACTCTGTCCTCACCCTCCTGGACTGCCAGCCCTCCAGATTGTTCATTCGGGGGCCAAAAAGCCATCCTCTGCCTGACCTCCAGAAAGAAGAGAGGTCCTAGGGGTCTGCTCTGAATCCCCATGTGAAAATCAACCTGCAAGGACCTCGACAGTGTTAGGGTCCATGATCAAAGGAATGAGACTGACACAGCAAAAATCAAGCAAAGCTTTATTTCATGCCAAGTATCAAAAATCAAACCGACCGGTCAGGGCCATCTCTAACGTAGAGGCGACGATGACGAGGATGTTGTTCCCGATGACAAAGAGGCGAGGATGAGGAGGACAACAAGGATGACAACCCCGAAGACACAGACTCTGCTCCCCATGACTTCACTCCAACAAGGCCACTCCCCAGATGAGGCCACACGCCGGACGAGGCCGCTCCCGACAATGAAGAGGCCGCTCTGGACAAGGCTCTTCCCAACAATGAAGAGGCCGCTCCAAACAAGGCCGCTCCCAATGACAAAGAGGCTTCTCTGGACAAGGCCTCTCAAGGACGAGGCCGCATGCCAACGAGGTCGCTCCCCAGAATGACGCCACTCTGGCGAGGCCGCTCTGGTCCAGGCCACTCCAACAAGGTCGCGGCTCAGGGCGGCGAGGCTGCTGATGGCGGCTAGGCTGGTCGCGGTGGTGCTGCAGCTCAGGGCGGCGAGGGCAGCGCTGCTCCCAATGATCCCAACACTATCACTCCTATGACTACCCTAATGGCTCCCAAAGGCTACCCTAACGGCTACTCTTAACGGCCCCAAAGGCTACTTTTAACAGCTACTCTAATGGCTATTCTAACTGCTATTCTAACTCCTCCTAATTCTCCAATAGCTATTCTAACTCCTCCTACTTCTCCAATGGCTATTCTAACTCCTCCTACTTCTCCCCCCTCCCAGCCTCGCAGACTAACCTTTATAGAGGTGATTGAGCCCAGTCCACACACAGGTGGCCAATGGATTTTAACTCACTACAGCTAATATATGTGCACCCCACTGATTGGATACGGCTATATGGCCTGGCCGTCCCTATATCCAGGGTTTCCAAGTAAGTTCCTCTGTCTACCCAGGCCTCTACATTCCCCCCTTTTCTTTGGAAATAGTCTAATCCTTGACTTTTAAGGCAGTTCTATGTTCTATTGTAAGGGGGTTATATTGCTCATGTAAGACTAACATTTTTATCCCTCCAATTTTCCTTTGTACAAATGACATTCGGGCGTTTATAATACAGGGGCCAAAAATTAACAGTAGTGCACAGTTGGCTAATGAGTTAGCCATTCAACGTTTTGTATAACCTTTTCCATTTTTTTCCTAATTCCATTCATCCAAATTCCCACCTATACTCCACATAAACAGGTAACAAAAGGAGCAACAATAAACCCACAGTCCTTTTAGTCTTAGCTTTAGTCCATGGTCAGCGGGGTCCATCGGCTGCAGCTTCCATCTCTGGGGGGCGTCCTTGTCCTCAGCTTGTTTGACATGACCCGCTTGAATCCAGGACCCAATGCCTTCCACCTTTACCGCTGTGGGGGTGGTCAAGATAACAGCAAATGGTCCCTTCCAGCGAGGCACCAAGTTTCCCACTTGATAGTGATGTATCCAAACCAAGTCCCCGGGTAGGTAAGGATGTTGTTCCACCTCCATCTCTGTCCCACTGTGGGCAGTCAGGATCCCTGAGTGGGCTTTTTTAAGACAGACTGTAATGCCTGCAGTGACTGGAGTACAGATTGATCAATCATTTCTGCTAGGGCAACCTCTTGTAGTTGAGGACAGAGTGGGGGGGTCTCCCAAACATTATTTCAAATGGGGTCACCTTGCTTAAATAGGGTGTACATATTGCTCTGAGGAGGGAGAAAGGATGGAGATTCACTCATCCACTGCCAGTCTCCAGAATTAGTCTTGTCAAGGTCTCTTTAAGAGTCCGGTTCATTCTCTCTACTTGCCCGGAACTCTGGGGCTGGTAGGCACAATGTAGTTTCCAATTAGTGCCCACGGCCTTGGCCAACGCCTGTGAGACTGAACTCACAAATGCAGGGCCATTCTATGACCCAATCGCAAGAGGCAACGCAAACCTAGGAATTATTTCTTCTAGTAGCTTTTTGGCTACCACTCCTGCCGTCTCATGTTTGGCGGGAAAAGCCTTTACCCAGCCTGAAAAGGTATCTACAAAAACGAACATGTACTTGTGCCCATATTTTCCAGGTTTCATTTCTGTAAAATCTGTAAAATTTCCCAATAAATTCCTGGTTCCTTACCTCTTTCTCTTTTCCCTCTTCCCATTTTAGTTCCTCCCATATTAACTGCCTAGCATTGAGCACATCTATCAACTACATCCTGAACCATACGCCCTAATTTAGAACCCTGGAACTGCTTGCCTATGAGCTCCTTAAGTTTGCGTATCCCAAAGTGAGTACCCTGATGTATCTGATCTATTAACTGTAAGGGCGTGGTTGGCCAGAGGGAGTCATTCTGTGTTTATGCAGTGAACTTATGACCCCACCCCTCCCAGAGGAACTTACTTGCAAAGCCTAGATACAAGGGCGGGTCAGGCCAGGTGAAGACATCCAATCAGTGGGGAGCACATATATCTACTAGGGTAAATTGAAATTCAATTGGCCACCTCTGTGTTACCTAGCAGTTTTTTTTTTTTTTTCTGTGTGCGGCGAACCTAGCATGACTGTGCAGTTTTCTCTGTGTATTGCAATCCCACTGGTCACCTGTGTGGCGGGGCTCAACCACCTCTATAAAAGCTGGTCTGTGAAGCTTCAGATATATATATACACATACATATATATATATAGCAAGAAGAGTCAGAGTAGTAGGTAGGGGAGCCATTGGGAGCAGCCTCATCAGCCTCACCACCCCGAGCAGCAGCAGCAGCAGCAGCAGCATCGCTGCCCTGAGCAGCAGCAGCCGCAATGCTGCGAGCGGCCCCGCCACCCCAAACAGCAACAGCAGCAGCAGCAGCGCTGCTACCCCAAGCAGCAGCAGCAGCAGCAGCGCTGCCGGGAGTGGCCCAGCCGCCCCGAGCAGCAGCAGCAGCGCCGCCGCGAGCAGGCTCGCCACTCCAGCAGTGCCGCCACGGGGACTAGCCTCTCAGGAGCCAGCGGTGCAACCTCTTCATCAGGAGTGGCCTTGCTGGGAGCAGCGCTGCCCGAGCGTCATGAGCGTCACCGGGCAGCGGCCTCGCCAGCCGGGAAGCGGCCTCGCCAGGGCGCAACGCTGCTGGAGTGTCATCATCGGGAAGCGGGAGTTGTCGGGTAGTGGGAGTCGTCGGGTAGCGGGAGTCATTGGGTAAGGGAAGTAATCAGAGTCGGTGTCCTGGTCATCGGCGCCTCTTTGTAAGAGATGGCCCCGACTGGTTGACTTGATTTTCAATGTATGGCATTGCTGGGAGCCTCGTTGGCTACGGCCCTTGTCCAGGGAGCGGTCTCACCAGGAGCATCCTGTGGTACAGTGAGGGTGGGGCAGGGAGCCTCCAGGAAGGACCCCAGGCCAGGGAGGCGGTGGCCCCCAGCTAGGCTTGGGCACCTATAAGTCAGTTTAGTTTCTAATGCATGGGGCCCCGGCACTACTGGTCAGTTTGGTTTCTAATGCATGGGGCCCAGGCACCTACCAGTCAGTTTGGTTTCTAATGCATGGGGCCTGAGCACCTACCAGTCAGTTTGGTTTCTGATGCATGGCGCGAAATAAAGCTTTGCTTGATTTTCACTTTGTGTCAGTCTCATTCCTTTGATCACGGACCCTAACACTAACTTTTTGCCTAGTCATCAAGGATGATGAATTTTTTTTTGCTTTCATCTTAGCCCAGTCCCCTTCATAGTCCAATTTAACCCATTTCTGTAAATACTTTAAATCTTCTTCTGAAGAGTTCGGTTTTTCTGGTAGGTCTGTAGCCTGGAGTGTAACCAGTTCTTGCACTGTTTCTCGGGCTGCTTGCTTGTGGCTTGATCTGCTAATTGGTTTCCTTTTCACATCAGATCAGTCTCCTTTTGGTGTCCCGGGCAATGCATAACGGCCACCTCTTTTCGGTCCCAAATAGCCTGGAGGAGAGCCAATATTTCTCCACTGTTTTTAATTCCTTTTCCTTCTGCTGTTAATAGGCCTCCTTCTTTATAAATAGTCCCATGTATATGGAGAGTAATAAAGGCATAGTTGCTGCCCCTATAGATATTGGCGGTTTTACCTTTGGCCATCTGAAGTGCCTTAGTGAGTGCAATTAGTTCTGCTTTTTGTGCCAAAGTTCCGTGTGGCAGGGCTGCTGTCCAGAGTTTCTGCTCAGGAGAAACCACTGCAGCCCCCACATACCTCTTTTGATTGACCATGTAGCTACTCCCATCTGTGAACAGAGTCATCTCAGCATCCAGAAGGGGAATGTCTCTGAGATCCGGCCCCACTCCTGTGACTTGGGTTAGGACCTCCCCACAGTCGTGAGGATGGCTGGCAGCAGCGTGGTTGGATCCAGCACCGCCAGGGGCCAGAAGATCACTCTTGGTTCGTTGAGGAGGAGGGCCTGATACTCCGTCACTCAGGCATCCGTCATCCATTGGTCTGGTGGAGTACGGAGAAGGCCCTCGATAGCGTGGGCGGTTGTCAAGATGAGATTTTGACCCAAATTCAATTTATTTGCATCCTTTACCAGGAAGGCATGACAGCAACTATGCAGAGGCAAGAGGGGAACCCAGCCGCTACTGGATCCTCACCACCCTAAATAGGCTACTGACCTTTGCCAAGGCCCCAGAGTCTGAATCAAAACTCCTTTGGCCACCCCTGCTTTCTCATCCACATACAAGTTGAAGGGCTTGGTAACATCTGGGATGGCCAATGCTGGGGCACTCAGTACAGCTGTTTGTTATTCCCAAAATGCTCCTTCTGCCTCAGCTGTCCACTCCATCATAGTGAGCCCCCCCTTTTGCCAGTTCGTAGGGAGGTTGGGCAATCTCCGCAAACCACAGTATCTACAGCCTACAGTAGCCCACCGTCCAAGAAACTACCTCACTTATCGGGTCGTTGTCGGATGGGGGTATCTGGTGATCACATGTTTCCTGGACTCAGACAGTGAACACAGTCCCCTGTGAAGATCAAAGCCTAGATAAGTGGCATGGCTCTGACAGAGCTGTGCCTTCCTTGCTGACACCTGATACCCTTATTCGTGCAGAGTCTGTAAGAGAGCTCTCATCCCCCACAAGCTTGACTCATAGTCCTCAGCAGCTACTAGCAAGTCATCAACATACTGTAGCAGAGTGATTCCTGGGTTGCAGGTTCTCTACTCACGTAAATCCTTGTGTAAGGCCTCATCAAAAAAATGGTGGGTGAATTTTTGAATACTTGGGGAAGTCTTGTCCAGGTGAGCTGGACTTGGAACCCTTCCTGTGGGTTGGACCATTCAAAAACAAAAGGGGGTTGAGATTCCCTTGCTAAAGATATGCAGAAAAATGCATCCTTGAGATCTAAGATGGTATACAGAGTTCTTTTGGGGCCCAGGAGGCACAGTAGGGTATAGGGGTTAGGCACCATCGGGTAGATATCTTCAACCCATTTATTAACTTCCCACAAGTCCTGAACGGGCCGGTACTCCCCAGTCTCAGCCTTTTTGATGGGCAGCAAGGGTGTGTTCCATGGAGATTTGCAAGGAACTAAGATCCCGTCTCCTCGAAGTTGATTAATGTGTTTTCTGATCCCTTCCTTTGCTTCCCGGGGAAGGGGGTGCTGCCGAATGTGAACAACCATAACCAGCACCTTTAATTGTACCACCACTGGAGATACTACCCTGACCAAGCCAGTGGTCTTCACTTCCGCCCAGACCTCGGGAAACTCGACCTGTAGGATTTGAAGGAGGCTCCACGACTTTGTCTCCTCTGGTTTTGAGACTGGCTTGTAAAGGAGGTATTCATCTACTGCTGCCATAAGCATCTGTACAGTGTGTTGTCTCAAGGTTACAGTCATGTCTACTTCCAAGAACTGAATGCCAGATCGTAACTTGTGAAGGAGATCTCTACCCATCAAGTTATATGGGGCATTAGGGAGGAACAAAAATTGTTTTTTAACTACTACCAAGGAGAAGTTTAAAGTCCTTTCTCTTGTCCATTTTTGTCTCTCTGTGCCATTTGCTCCTTTTAGCCAAACTTCCTCTTTGGATAGTTTTCCCATAGGTTAAAATGATGATGAAAACTAGGCTCCCATGTCCACCAAAAAAAATCAATTGATTTCCCCTCCACTTCAATTTTTACTCTGGTGGTCAGCATTGCCGTCTTCCTTTTGATGCACTCCCTGGCCCAGTGTCCTTGTTCATTACAGTAAGCCAACTGATCTGAATCTAAATCTTCCCACCTGCCTTCTCTGTGCTTAGGCTTTTCCTTCCATTTACTATCCCCTACCTATCTCACCTAATGCCAAAACCTTAACCAGCTTTTTGTCTGTTTTTGTCCTCCTGTGCATCCCTGTTGTTAAACACCTTTTCTGCTATTCCCAATAACTCAATCAGATTCTTCCCTTCAAATCCTTCAATTTCCCGAAGTTTCCTCCTTATATCCAGGGCTGACTGACTGGCAAAAGCAGGATTCACTGCTCCCTGATTTTCGGGTGCCTCAGGGTCGATCAGGCTATACATTTTACAGGCTTCAATAAGCCTTTCTAGGAAAGCTCCTGGAGACTCACTCCTACCTTGAGTCACTGTACTAATTCTGGTTTAGTTTGATGGTTTAGTCTGAGTGCAACTTTCACTTCTGGAAATTCAGTTCCAGTATTTCAACTATCAAAGACCTGTATTTGTTCTGAAAGTCTCCCTCATGAATTTTCTTTAAAGTGGAATTCATCTTACAAGAGAATTAAAGCAATTACAAATGACAAAAAACTCAGAATAGATATGGTTAAATATCAAATGATGACCCTTATCAAAACATTAAAGCTTTAGGAAATGTATAGAAACTCTGGAGTTGTTACAGTATTTACCCAAATATAACCCAAGGTTTATCATTGATTTAGCAGTATTTCCTGAGTAACTTAGCATATCAGGGGAAAGCCTTATGAATCAAAGAGATCTCATTTACAATTCTAGGTGGGAAAAGAGAAAACCATTCACATTTTAGCCAGTTGTGAACTGTTACAAAAGCCGTTAAGCACAAAACTTGTTTACTAACAGATTTCAAAAGCACAAACCCAGTTCCAGCAACCAGCACCCTAGCACTTCATCCCATTTGTCATCCAAGAAAAACTTCAAAGCTTCAGGTTGCCAAAGTGTTTGAAAGCTACTTTAACAATTACCCATTAAAACGCTGAGACAGACAATTAACCATCAGTTCAGTCTACTCTTTGCTAACAGATTTCATGTTCCATCTGGGCCCATTCCAGAAGACACCATGCTTTCTCGCCAGCAAGGGGTAGGGGTTAGGCAGTCCATGTGGGGCCAGAGAAGGCAAGGAATTCCCTGAAACAAAGGGAGTTTTGGCACCTACTTGAGAACATTCCTTAAAGTCTCTGTCCTGAGTTAGACTAACCCCAGTTGGCTCTAGTGATAGCCCCTAACACACGAAATGAGTGAGGGAGAAGCCCCACATCTATTATGAGGAATGGAGGGACAAATGTCAGAGTTCCCTTACTCTTTGCTTGCCCCATTCCTTCAAACATAACAAACAACACAGCAGACAACAAAAAGACAAGACAAAGACAACTGCAGGCCCAGTGGTCCTGCCACCGGTGGGGATTTCCTAGGGGGACTCAAATGCCCGATGACCACCTCAGGGGACTTGAACCCCCAATGACCACCTCGGGGGACTCAACCCCCGATGACCACCTAGATGGACTCGAACCCCCTGACCATCTAGGGAGACTCAAACCCCTCCAACCGCCCAGGGGGACTCGAACCCCCTGTCGATCTACCAGTAGAGGGATGGGGCATCCCCGCATCCACTCCAGCCCTGGGGAGCATGGCTGTGTCCAGCTTCTCCCCAGTGGGCCATAACCTGGAGCTCCAACCAGACATACAGACAAGATTCTAACACCTCCAGAGGCTTTTCCCATAAATTCCGATGCTGGCTCAGTTCTCATTGTTTGGTTCTGGACGAGCCCCCAATGGTAGTGTCCGTGATCAATGGAACGAGACTGACACAGAGCAAAAATCAAGCAAAGCTTTATTTTATGCCAAGCATTGAGAATCAAACCGACCGGTTGGGGCCATCTCTTATGTAGAGGAGACGATGACGAGGATGCCCCTCCCAATGACAAAGAGGCAAGAATGAGGAGGATGACAAGGATGACAACCCTGATGACACAGACTCTGCTCCCCGTGAGGCCACTCCGACAATACCACTCCGACAAGGCCACTCCCCAGAGGAGGCTGCTCCCGATGATGAAGAGGCGAGGATGACGAGGACGACATTCCTGATGACACAGACTCTGCTCCCCATGACGCCAATCCAACAAGGCCACTCCCTGGACGAGTCCACACGCCAGATGAGGCCGCTCCCGACGATGAAGAGGCCGCTCCAGACAATGCCACTCCCAATGACAAAGAGGCCACTCTGGAAAGGTCGCTCAAGGACGAGGCCACATGCCAATGATGCCGCTCCCCAGAATGATGCCGCTCTGGTGAGGCCGCTCCGGACCAGGCCACTCCAGCGAGGTTGCGGCTCGGGGTGGTGAGGCCGCTGGTGGCATTGCCGCAGCTGGAGGTGGCGAGGCTGCTGGCGGCGGCTAGGCTGGTCAAGGTGGGGCAGCGGCTCAGGGCGGTGAGGGCTGTGGCCTGGGGCAGCGAAGCTGCTGGCAGTGGGGCTGCTGGTCGCAGTGGGGCTGCGGCTTGGGGCAGCGCTGCTACCGATGACCCCAACACTATCACTCCTATGACTACCCTAATGGCTCCCAAAGGCTACCTTAACGGCTACTCTTAACGGCTCCCAAAGGCTACTTTAACAACTACTCTAACGGCTCCCAAAGGCTACTTTTAACAGCTACTCTAATGGCTATTCTAACTCCTTCTACTTCTCCAACAGCAATTCTAACTCCTCCTACTTCTCCAACAGCTATTCTAACTCCTCCTACTTCTCCCCCCTCCCAGACACACAGAGCAACCTTTATAGAGGTGGTTGATCCCAGCCCACACACAGGTGGCCAATGAGATTTCAACTCACTACAGCTAATATATGCGCACCCCACTGATTGGATACAGCTATCTGGCCTGGCCCATCCCTATATCTGGGGTTTACAAGTAAGTTCCTCTGGCTAACCAGGCCTCTACAGACGGCACCACAATGTCTAGGCCACCCTGTGCACTAATGCCCTGTCATACTCAGACTGACCCCGACCTCCAATCAACCCCCAGGTAGCTGGCCCCATATCGTGCATGTGGGACATGCAAAGGCCAGAGACTGTCATCTCTATCCAACCTGGGTATTCAGACATCTGTGTGCCCAGACCATAGCTCAAATCCCGGCCTATGGGGGAACGTTAGCATCAAAGAGCACTCCTCCTTCCCGTTGATGGGAAAAGTTTGTTGTAGGGATGGGGGTCTAACCCTCAGAGTAGGAGGCAGCAGCATGGCGCATGAGACCACGCCCACACAGGAGGGCTGCCTTGGCCACAAACAGGCATTGTGAACCTCAGTCTGAAAGCCTGAGCCCGCTTTCAATCCAGCCCCCTCGCTAGATGGTAAACCAGCCCCCTCGCTAGCTGGACCAGGAGCCCACATATCTGTCCTGACATACCCTTAGGCCCAAATCCTCACCCTTGGTCGGGTTCTCCAGATGCCCAGACCCAGAAGCCGACTCTGGAATCCCTGCTGTCACGGATCCCCTGAGACAAAAAACAGCACTCTTCTCTTCCCCTGAAAGACACCAAACCCTTGGGAGCTGGGCAGAATCCTCACAGAGGCAAAATATCCAATGGACCCATGGACCCATTGGGCTACTGCTACATTCCGTGGTCAACCGAGACACCCAACCCAGAGAGAAAAGTCTGCACTCCCGCCTCCCCGCCGCTCTCATTTGAGATCTTGCGGCACTGCCCTCACATTCCTCAGATCGGTACTGTCATCACCTCGCCCAGAAACCTATCCCGAGTTTGTGTTTGCAGACTTTTGTCCCTAAGGCCCTGGCTCATAGGCCCTCCAGGATGAGGCTTAAGGAGCCACAGTGCAGGACTCTGTCTACCCACCCAAAGGAAACTCTGCCCGTCACATTTGCACAAATCCTCTAGATTGGGAGACATCTGCAATGCCCCTGAGCCCACCCCAAATTCCTTGGCCGCCTTGGAAAAATGCGCATTTGGACACATGTCAGACAGCTACCACCAGGCATACACCCAGGTCAATGGCCCTAAGTCAGAAGATGGAACCAGACATACCACTCAGACCTCAACGGAACCCTACCTTAGGTTTGCAGGCATCTGCCTCCAGATGCAAACTCTGGCTTATGAACATATGGTCCAAGACTTGATCCCTGAGTCACAAAACAGAACACCTCCTGTCCCCAGAAGGCAACCTGGCTCTTGGGAACTGCGTCCAACCCTCAGGAGAGGGGAATCCTGCATGGCACCTGATCCCCCGCCACATTCTAAGGTCTCCCTGGACACAAGCCAGCCTTGTGACCCATCAGAATGAGGCTCCCTGTCACCTCAGCTCCCTGGGCACGTTGCCCCCAAGCCAACAGACAAAACGGCCTTGTTCCTGGGCTGGAAGTGTAAGCGGAGCTGGGCTTTCCAGCCATCCATGTGGTGACTTCTGCTATGACGTCTTTCCATAGGGTGGATTCTGATGCCATACAAATGGACTCCCCCTGTCCAACAGAAGGAAAGCTTGCTTTTCAGAGAAACTCAGAAGTCCCAGCCTGGGAAGACCTCATGGCCTCATGAGGCCACACCTCCACTCATCGGCCATCATGGACACAAACTCCAGCGTGAGCGACCATCTGACACATGCCCTGAATCAGGTGCTAGAGATCTCGAGTCAGACACCACACATTGCAAATTCCAGGTTCTCAGCACTGAACTGGACTGGCGGTTGTGCGTTCAGAATTCCGTCCTCACCTTCCTGAGCAGCAAGCCCTCGAGATTGTTCATTCAGAAGCCCCAAGGGAGTCTTCTTGACCTCCAGAAAGAAGAAGGGCCCTAGGAGTCTGCCCAGAATTCCCACGTGTGGCTCAACCTGCACGGATCTCGAAAACACCTCAATATCCTAAGCTGCCCTGTGCACTAATGCTCTGTCTACCACAGCCTGATCCCCCATCTCCCATCAGCCCCGTAGGTAGCGGGCCCCATATCCTGCAGGTGCGACCTGACATGGCCAGAGACTCTCAACTCTACCGGACGTATGTATTCAGGCATCTGTGCCCAGACCACAGCTCAAATTGCGGCCTATAGGGGAACCTCAAACATAAAAGATCACTCCTCTTTCCCCACGAAGGGAAAAGCTAACACTCAGAGTTGGAGCCAGCTGCATGGCCCATGAGACCACGCTAACCCAGGAGGGCTAACCTGGCTACAAAGAAGCATTGTGAGTCTCAGCCTGAGTTGATTTCAAACCACCCCTGGCTAGCTGGACCAGGAGCCCCCATATCGGGCCTGACATGCCCCTAGGCCCCAGTCCTCACCCTCAGTCAGGTTCTCCAAACGCCCATACCCAGAAGCCGACTCTGGAATCCCTGCTATGGTTGGACCGTCAAGATGGAAAATAACACTCTTCCCTTCCACCAGAAAGACGCCAAACCCTTGGGAGACAGGCAGAATCCTCACAGAGGAAGAATCACCCATGACCCCATTAGGCTAACACTACATTCTGTGGCCAAGCGAGACACACAACACAGACAGAGAAGCCTGCGCTCCCGCCTCCCCATTGCCCTTATTTAAGATCATGCAGCACTGCCCTCACGGCCTGCCATCACCTCGCCCCTAACCCTATTATGAGTTTGTGTTTGCAGACATTTGTCCTCAAAGCCCTGGCCAACAGACCCTACAGGATGGGGCCTCTGGAGCCATAGCACAGGACACTGTCTGCCCACTTGAAGGAAAATCTGCCCGTCACATTTGCATAAACCCTCAGATTAGGAGACACCTGCAATGCCCCTGAGCCCACTGCAAATTTGTGGCCGCCTTGTAAAAAAGGCTCATTCAGAAACATGACAGACACCTACCTCCAGGCAGACAACCAGATCAGTGACCCTGAGTCAGAAGATGGAACCTGTCCTACCCCATGACCTCAACAGAACCCTAGCATAGGTTTGCAGGCGTCTGTCTCCAGAGGCAAACTCTAGAATACCAACATATGATCCAGCACTTGATTCCTGAGCCACAACACAGAACACCTCTTGTCCCCAGAAGGCAACCTGGCTCTTGGCATCTGAGTCCAACCCTCAGGAGAGGAGAATCCTGCATGGTGCCTGAGCCCCCGCCACATTCTAAGGTCTCTCTGGACACAAGCCATTATTGTGACCCATCAGAATGAGGCTCCCTGTCACCTCAGCCCCCGGGGCATTTTGCCACAGAGACACCAGATCCAAACGACCTTGTTCCTGGGCTGGAAGTCTAAGCAGAACTGGGCTTTCCAGGCATCCATGCAGTGACTTCTGCTACCACGTCTTTATATGGGGGACCTTGTTGCCATCAAAACGGACTCCTCCTGTCCCGCAGAAGGAAAGCTTGATGTTCGGAGCAGTTCACAAGCCGCATCCTGGGAAGACCTCCATGGCCTCATGAGGCCACCCCTCAATTCGTCGGCCATCAAGGACACAAACACAAACAGCGTGAGCGACCATTTGACACGTGCCCTGACTCAGGTGCTGGAGATCTCGAGTCAGATGCTGCACATTGGAAATGCCATGTGCTCGGCCCTGAACTTAACCGGTGACTGTGCGGTCAGAATTCCGTCCTCACCCTCTTGGCACGCCAGCCTTCCAGATTGTTCATTCGAGATCCCAACGCAGTCTTCTGTCTGCCTTCCAGACAGAAGAAGGGCCCTTGAGGTCTGCCCAGAATCCCCACGTGAGGATCACCATGTTAAAACTTCGAAGGCACTCCAATGTCCTAGGCCGCCCTGTGCACTAATGCTCTGTCTGACACAGCCTGAGCCCCAACCTCCCATCTTCCCCACACATAGTGGGCCCTGTATCCTGCAGGTTGACGTTCCAAGGCCAGCGGATGTTATCTCTACCAAATCTGTGTTTTCAGGGTTCTATGCCCAGATCATACTCAAATTCCGGCCTATGGGGGAATCTCAATAATCAAAGAGCCCTCCTCCTTCCCCTCATAGAGAAAGCCTTGCTGTGAGGATGCGTATCTAACCCTTAGAGTGGGAGACAGCTGCATGGCTCATCAGATCACGCCCACCCAGGAGGGCTGCACTGGGCACAAACAGGCATTGGGACCCTAATCCTGAGCCCTCTTTCAAACCAGCCCCTCGCTAACTAGCCTTGGAGCCCACTTATTGGGTGTGACATTACCCTAGGCACAAATCCTCACCCTCGATCAGGTTCTCCAGTCACCTGGACCCAGAAGCTGAATCCCAATCCCTGCTATGGCGGGACCCGTGAGACGGAAAACAGTACTGTGTCCTTCCCCCCGAAAGACATCAAAACTTTGGGAGCCGGGCAGAATCCTCACAGAGGCAGAATCCCCTATGGGCCCATGAGGCTACCACTACATTCTGTGGTCAACCAAGAAAAACAACCCAGACAGAAAAGCCTGCACTCCCGCTTCCACATCACCCTCATTTCAGATCCCACGGCACTACCTTCAAGGTCTGCAGATCAGGCCTGCTATTACTTTGCCCCTAAGCCTATCCCGAGTTGGTATTTGCAGACTTTTGTTCCCGAAGCCATGGCCGACAGGCCCTCGAGGATGGGCCCTCTATAGCCACATCACTCTGTCCATCACATTTGCACAAATCCTCCAGATTGGGGGACACCAATGGCCCTGAGCCCACTCCAAATTCTTTGGCCGCCTTGGAGAAAAGGCGCATCTGGACACATGCCAGACACCTACCACCAGGCAGACACCCAGGTCAATGGCGCTGAGTCAGAAGATGGAACCTGACATACACCTAGGACCTCAACCGAACCCGAGCTTAGGATTGCAGGCATCTGTCTCCAGAGGCAAACTCTGGAATACCTACATATTGTCCAACACTTGATCCCTGAGCCACAAAACAGAAAACCTCCAGTCCCCAGAATGCAACCTGGCTCTTGGGAGCTGCATCCACCCTCAGGGGAGAAGAATCCTGCATGGCGCCTGAGCCCCCGCCACATTCTAAGGTCTCCCTGGACACAAGACAGCATTGTTTCCCATCTGACTGAGACTCACTGTTACCTCAGCCACCTGGGCACTTTGCCCAAGATGCACCAGATCAAAACGGCCTTGTTCCTGGGCTGGAAGGCTAAGCGGAGCTGGGCTTTCCAGGCATCCATGTGGTGACTTTTGCTATGAAGTATTTCCATATGGGGGACCCGGCTGCCACCCACATGGACTTCTGCTGTCCCGGAGATTGAAAGCTTGCTGTTCGGAGCAGCTCACAAGCCCCAGCCTGGGAAGACCTCCACGTTCTCATTAGGCCACCCCTCCATTCGTCGGCCATCATGGAAACAAACGCCAGTGTGAGCGACCATCTGAAACGTGCCCTGACTCAGGTGCTGGGAGATCTTGAGTCAGATGATGCACATTGGTTATGCCATGTGCTCAGTACTGAACGGAACAGGCACTTGTGCGTTCAAAATTCCGTCCTCACCTCCTTGGACCACCAGACTTCCAGATTGCTCATTCAGGATCCACAACACAGTCTTCTGCCTGCCCTCCAGAAAGAAGTGCCCTAGGTGACTTTCCAGAATCCCCACGTGGGGATACCGTGCTGGTACCTCGAAGGCACCACAATGTCCTAGGCCGCCCTTTTTCCTAACGCTCTGTCTGACACAGCCTGAGCCCTGACCTCCCATCAGCCCCAGAGGTAGCAGGCTCCATATCTTGCAGGTGGGAGGTGCCAAGGCCAGAGATTGTTGTCTCTACCCAGCTTGGTTATTCAGTGTTCTGTGCCCAGACCATAGCCCAAATTCCGGGCTATGGGGAAACCCAAGCATCAAAGAGCACTCCTCCTTCCCAACAATGGGAAAAGCTTGCTGTGGGGATGATGCTCTAACCCTTGGAGTAGGAGCCAGCTGCATGGACCCTGAGACCACGCCCTCCCAGGAGGGCTTCCCTGGCCACAAACAGGCACTGTGACCCTCAGACTGAGCCCGCTATCAAACCAGCCCCCTCGCTAGTTGAACCAGGAGCCCGCATATCAGGCCTGACATACCGCAAGACCCAAATCCTCACCCTTGGTCGGGTACTCCAGGTGCCCGGATGCAGAAGCCGACTGTGGAATCCCTGCTATGGCGGGACCCCAGAGACAGAAAACAGCACTCTTCCCTTGCCCCCGAAAGACACCAAACCCTTGGGAACAGGGCAGAAAGAATCCTCACAGAGGCAGAAACTCCCATGGCTCCATGAGGCTATGCTACATTTCATGGCCAGCTGAGAACACACAACCCTGATAGAAAAGCCCACATGCCCGCCTCCCCATCCCCCTCACTTCAGATCCCAAGACACTGCCCTCATGGTCCATAGATCGGGCCTACCATCACTTCGCCCCTAACCCTATCCTGAGTTTGTGTTTGCATCCTTTTGTCCCCAAAGACCTGACTGACAAGCCCTCCAGGATGGGGCCTCTGGAGTCACAGTGCAGGGCTCTGCCTGTCCACCCAAAGGAAACTCTGCCAGTCACTGTAGGGGTGGGCCAGGCCAGGTAGATGGAGATGGCCAATCAGTGGGGCAAGCATATATTTACTGAGGTGAGTTGCAATCCCATTGACCACCTGTGTGTCGGCTGGGATCAACCACCTCTATAAAGGCTGGTCTGTTAGCCTATGGGGGGGGTAGCTGGAGAAGTTAGAGTAGCCGGTAGCAGTAGCAATTAGAGTAGCCATTAGGGGGAGCCATTGGGAGCCGTTATGGTTGTTGTAGGAGTGGCAGTGTTGGGTTTGTGGAGAGTGACAGCCTCCTTTTCATCATCGGGAGTTTCGGGAGCGTAGGGGGCAGCATTGCTGGGAGCCTCACTGCCCCAAGCAGCGGCGCCGCCGCAAGCGTCCTCACCGCCTGAGCAGCCGCGCAGGTCGGGGAGCGGCCTCATCAGTAGCGGCCTCGTCCCGGGGAGTGGCTTCATCTGCAGTGGCCTTGATGTCTGAGCAGCAGCACTGTCACTAGACATTCAGAGAGCGGCCTTGTCAGGAGCGGCCTCATTCCGGGAAGCGGTCCTGTTCAGAACGACCTCATCGTGGGTGGCCCTGTCCGGAGCGGCCTGTGGTATTGTGAGGGTGAGGCAGGGATCCTCCTGGAGGGACCCGAGGGCAAGGAGGCAGTGGTCCACAGCAAGGCTCAGGCATCTACCAGGCAGTTTTATTTCTAATGCATGGGGCTAGGCACCTACTGGTCAGTTTGGTTTCTAATGCATGGCGGGAAATAATGCTTTGCTTGATTTTTGCTTTGTGTCAGTCTTGCTCCTTTGATCGCAGACCCTAACATTGGGGGCTTGTCCGGGATCAAAGGACGAGAACCGATCCAGCATCGGAATTTCTGGAAAAAGCCTCTATTGAGATCTTGTCTGTCTGTCTGGTTGCGGAGCTCCAGGGTAAAACCCACTGGGGGGAAGCTGGATGCGGCCATGCTCCCCAGGGCTGGAGTGGATGTGGGGATGCCCCAACCCTCTGCTGGAAGATGAACAGGGGGTTCAAGTCCCCCCTGGGCGTTTGGGGGTTCGAGCCCCCCAGATGGTCAGGTGATTCGAGTCCCCCTAGGCATACAGGGGGATTGAGTCCCGTAGGCATTTGGGGGGTTCGAGTCCCCTAGGCATATGGGGGGTTTGAGTCCCCCTAGGCGGTCAGAGGATTCGAATTCCCCTAGACAGTTGGGGTGTTTGTGTCCCCCTAGACATATGGGAGGTTTGAGTCCCCCTAGATGTACAGGGGGTTCAAGTACCCCTAGACAGTCGGGGGCACCAAGAAAGTCCCCACCAGCAGCAGGCTCTGGATGGGGACTGCTGGACCTGTTGTTGTCTCTGGCTAGTTTTTTTATTGTCTGTTGTGTTGTTTGTTGTATTTGAAGAAATGGGACAAGCAGGGAGTAAGGGACCTGTGACACCCCTAGATCTTGTTCTCAAACATTTCAAGGTTTCCGAGGTAAAGCCACTCAGTCAGGTGACAAGGTTTACCCAGGAAAAATAAAAACACTCTGTCAATTAGGGTGGCCCATTTTCTCCCCTGGGTGGCCGCCAGAAGGAACATTTGCTTTGGTTCAGATCTATTCTACCCTGAGTGAGGTCTTTGATCTACATCGAGACCAAATACTGTACATTGTGGCCTGGCGATATCTGATAGAAGAACCACCGTCATGTCTCAAGTCCCACCTTTACCCTGCTAATGAAACCATCTCTCTCCCTCTAAGGTTGGTCAGAGCACCTAAACCGGAACAGACAAATGAGGGAAGAAGACCATCCTACCTCCATCAGATGTGGAGAATGTGGAATTTACCCCCCTTCATCTGTTCACTAAATCTGACTCTCGGACCCAAGATGTCTTTACCACTATGCGGTCAGGGTCTACCTATGGGACCACCAAGCAGAGAGACCCCCCTGTTCCTCCCCTTTTCCTCTATCCCCCTCATCCTCCTGTTACCTCACCAGTACTGTCTGCGCCAGTGCTCCCTCTCCGTGAAGTTGCTCTATCAGATGAGAGAGGGTGGCTCCACCTAAGCTATATCCCTTTCTCCACTTCCGACATCTATCACTGGAAGACCCAAAACAAATCCTTTTATGTCTACCCTCAGGACTGAATTAGTCTCTTAGAGACTGTTTTTCTTACCCACCAACCTACCTGGGTGGATATTCAACAGCTCCTAATGGCTCTCTTTAATGCAGAATAGAGGGGTCGCATCATGTGAGAGGCCCATAAGGGGATAAGCGAGAGACTTAGCAGGGACCTCGATCCCTGCAGAATGGAAGACTACTGCCCAAGGGAACTCCCTGACTGGGATCCAAAAGGCGACGAAGGTAAGGAGAGCTTACGTTTCTACCGCCAGACTCTACTGGGAGGCCTCCGTGCACCTGAAAGGAGACCCATAAATTTTTACAAAATTATTATGTTGATTCAAAGTAAGGATGAGTCTCCAGGAGCTTTCCTAGAAAGGCTAATTGAGGCCTAAAAATGTATAGCCCAATCGACCCTGAGGCACCCGAAAATCAGAGGGTAATGAATCTTGTGTTTGATAGTCAGTCTTCCCCATATATAAGGAGAAAACTTCAGAAAATCGTTGGGTTGAAGGGAAGAATCTGACTGAGTTAGTGGGAATATCAGAGAAGTTGTTTAACAACAAGAATGCAAAAGAGGATGAAAAACAGACCAAAAAAACTGGTTAAGGTTTTGGCATTACATGAGGCAGGGAGGAAACAGGTTGGGGATAGTAAATGGAAGGAAAGGCGAAAACCCAGAGAAGGCAGGTGGGAAGACGTAGATTCAGATCAGTGCACTTACTGTAAGGGAAAAGGACTTTGGGCCATGGAGAGCCCCAAAGGGGAGACAGCAATGCTCGGCACCAGAGACTGAAGGGGCCATGGTTCGGAGCCCCTCTCCGAACCTCAGGTAAAAATTGAAGTGGAGGGGAAATCAGTTGATATTTGGTGGACATGGGAGCCCAATTTTCATCATTACTTAAGCCTATGGGAAAACTATCTGGAGAAGAAGTCTGGGGACAAGGAGCAAATGGCACAGAGAGACATAAATGGAAAACAAAAAGGACTTTAAATTTGGCCTCGGGAGTAGTTAAACATAGATTTTTGGTCCTCCCTAATGCCCCATATAACTTGATGGGAATAGATCTCCTCCATAAGTTAAGAGGTGGCATTCAGTTCTCGGAAGGAGACATGACTGTAACCTTGAGACAACCCACTGTAGAGGTGTTAATGGCAGCAGTAGATGAATACGTCCTTTATGAGGCAGTCTCAAATCAAGAGGAGACAAAGCAGGGGAGCCTTACCAAATCCTATAAGTCGAGTTTACTGAGGTCTGGGCAGAAGGGAAGTCCCCTGGCTTGTCCAAGGAACAAGATCCAGTGGTGGTACAATTAAAGGTGACGGCTACCGCTGTTCGCATTTGGCAGTACCCCTTTCCCCAGAAAGCAAAGGAAAGGATCAGAAAACACATTAACTGCCTCCGCGGAGATGGGATCCTAGTTTCTTGCAAATCTCCATTGTACACACCTTTACTGCCCATCAAAAAGTTTGAGACTGGGGAGGACCGACCTGATCAGGACTTGTGGGAATTTAATAAATGGATTGAAAATATCCACCCGACAGTGCCTAAACCCTATACCCTACTCTCCCTCTTGGGCCCCAAGAGAACTGTGTATACCGTCTTAGATCTCAAGGATGCATTTTTCTGCATATATTTAGCAAGGGAATTTCAGCCCCTTTTTCCTAGAGTGGTCCAACCCACAGAAAGTGTTTCAAGGCCAACTCACCTGGACAAGACTTCCCCAAGGATTCAAGAATTCACCCACTATTTTTGACGAGACCCTACACGAGGATTTGTGTGAGTACAGAACCTCCAACCCAGGAGTCACTCTGGTAGAGTATGTTGATGACTTGCGGATAGCCGCTGAGGACTATGAGTCATGCTTGTGGGTGACAAGAGCTCTCTTACAGACTCTGCAGGAAAAAGGGTATCGGGTGTCAGCAAAGAATGCACAGCTCTGTCAGAGCCATGTCACTTATCTAGGCTTTGATCTTCATGAGGGAGTACGTTCACTGTCTGAGTCCAGGAAACAGGTGATCACCCGATATCCCCGCCCCACCATGTCCCAACAATTGGGGTGTCTGTTGCTAAGAGGATGACTAAAGAATGATTATTGAACAGCCAGAGGTCATGATCAAGATCAACAGACAAGAGATCAAGGTACAGAAGACTTCAATGCCATCTAAACGACATCTGTAGTTGACAGCAGAGTATGTATTCTTTTTAGTTGAATGTGGAATATTCACCATGATAAACAATATTCTGGATAAACTAAATCTTCATAAATGTAAAAGAACTGAAGTCATGCCAAGCATTTCATTACCAGAATTTAACTAAATTAGAAAAAAAAAATAACAAAGATATTTAACAAGTCCACAAATAAATAAAAATTAAACAACTGGTATGTAATCAATCCATGAGTCAATGAGGAAGTCTCAAATGAAATTGGAGGATATTTTCAACTGAACAAAAGTGGAAATACAGGATATTAATTTATAAGATACAGCCACAGCAGAAGGAAAAGTAATTAAAGACAGAGGAGAAATATTGGCTCTCCTCCAGGTTATTTGGGACCCAAAAGAGGTAGCCGTTATGCATTGCCTGGGAGACCAAAAGGGGATTGATCTGATTTCAAAAGGAAACCATTTAGCAGATCAAGCCGCAAAGCAAGCAGCCCGAGAAACAGACAAGAACTGGATACACTCCTGGCTCCAGCCCTAGCAGAAAAACCGAACTATTCAGAAAAAATTTAAAGTATTTATAGAAATGGGTTAAATTGGACTATGAAGGGAACTGGGCTAAGACTGAAGCAGGAACGAAAATTCTTCCTCGAAAACTAGGCAAAAAGTTAGTAGACCAGTTACATCAGGGTACTCATTTGGGGATAAACAAACTCAAGGAGTATATAGGCAAGCAGTTCCAGGTTTCTAAATTAGGGCGTATGGTTCAGGATGTAGTTGATAGATGTGCTCAATGCCAGGCAGTTTATGTGGGAAGAACTTAAATGGGGAAGAGGGAAAAGAAAAAGAGGTAAGGAACCAGGAATTTATTGGGAAATAGATTTTACAGAAATGAAACCTGGAAAATATGGGCACAAGTACATGTTCGTTTTTGTAGATGCATTTTCAGGTTGGGTAGAGGCTTTTCCCACCAAACATGAGACAGCATGAGTGGTAGCCAAAAAGCTATTAGAAGAAATAATTCCTAGGTTTGGGCTGCCTCTCGCAATCGGGTCAGACAATGGCCCTGCATTTGTGAATTCAGTCTTACAGGCATGGCCAAAGCCGTGGGCCCTAATTGGAAACTACATTGTGTCTACCAGCCGCAGAGTTCCGGGCAAGTAGAGAGAATGGCCCGGACTCTTAAAGAGACCTTGACAAAACTAATTCTGGAGACTGGCGGTGGATGGGTGGATCTCCTTTCTTTGGCCCTCCTCAGGGCTATATGTACACCCTATTTAAGCAAGGTGACCCCACTTGAAATAATTTTTGGGAGACCACCCCCCCGTCATTGACTACAATAGGTTGCCCTTGCAGAAATGACCAGTCTGTACTCCAGTAACTGCAGGCATTTCATTCTGTCTTTAAAAAAGCCCACTCAGAGATCTGGACTGCTGACACTGGGACAGAGATGGAGGTGGAACCATATCCTTACCAACCCGGGGACTTGGTTTGGATACATCGCTATCAAGTGGGAAACATGGAGCCTCCCTGGAAGGGACCATTTACTGTTATCTTGACCACCCCCATGGCAGTAAAAGTATAAAGCATTAGGGCCTGGATTCTTGAGGGTAACGTCAAACAAGCTGAGGATGATGACGCCCCCCAGAGATGGAAGCTGCAGCCGACAGACCCCACTGACCATGGACTAAAGCTAAGACTACAAAAACTGTGTTTATTGTTGCTCCTATTGTTACCTGTTCATGTAAAGTGTAGGTGGGAAATTAGACGAACGGAATTAGGAAAAAATGGAAAAGGTTATACAAAGTGTTGAATGGCTAACAAAGTGTTGAATGTGCACTACTGTTACTTTTTGGCTCCAGTATTACATGCTCAATATAAGCCCCTTACAATAGGAGAACATAGAATTGGTTGAAAAGTCAAGGATTTGACTAATTTCTAAAGAAAAGGGGGGAATGTAGGGGCGGGCAAGGCCAGCTGATGGAGACGGCCATCAGTGGGGCATGCATGTATTCACTGAGGTGAGTTGCAATCCCATTGGCCATCTGTGTGTGGGCCGGACTCAACCACCTCTATAAAGGCTGGTCTGTGAGGCTGCGGGGGTGGTGGAGAGTAGCAGGAGGAGTTAAAGTAGCCGGTAGCAGGAGCCATTAGAGTAGCCATTACGGGAGCCATTGGGAGACGTTAGGGTAGTGGTAGGAGTGGTAGTGATGGGGTTGTGGAGGGTGATAGCGCCCATTCCATCATCGGGAGCGTCAGGAGCAGCATTGCTGGGAGCCTCACTGCCCCAAGCAGCGGCGCCGCCGCAAGCGTCCTCACCGCCTGAGCAGCCGCGCAGGTCGGGGAGCGGCCTCATCAGTAGCGGCCTCGTCCCGGGGAGTGGCTTCATCTGCAGTGGCCTTGATGTCTGAGCAGCAGCACTGTCACTAGACATTCAGAGAGCGGCCTTGTCAGGAGCGGCCTCATTCCGGGAAGCGGTCCTGTTCAGAACGACCTCATCGTGGGTGGCCCTGTCCGGAGCGGCCTGTGGTATTGTGAGGGTGAGGCAGGGATCCTCCTGGAGGGACCCGAGGGCAAGGAGGCAGTGGTCCACAGCAAGGCTCAGGCATCTACCAGGCAGTTTTATTTCTAATGCATGGGGCTAGGCACCTACTGGTCAGTTTGGTTTCTAATGCATGGCGGGAAATAATGCTTTGCTTGATTTTTGCTTTGTGTCAGTCTTGCTCCTTTGATCGCAGACCCTAACATTGGGGGCTTGTCCGGGATCAAAGGACGAGAACCGATCCAGCATCGGAATTTCTGGAAAAAGCCTCTATTGAGATCTTGTCTGTCTGTCTGGTTGCGGAGCTCCAGGGTAAAACCCACTGGGGGGAAGCTGGATGCGGCCATGCTCCCCAGGGCTGGAGTGGATGTGGGGATGCCCCAACCCTCTGCTGGAAGATGAACAGGGGGTTCAAGTCCCCCCTGGGCGTTTGGGGGTTCGAGCCCCCCAGATGGTCAGGTGATTCGAGTCCCCCTAGGCATACAGGGGGATTGAGTCCCGTAGGCATTTGGGGGGTTCGAGTCCCCTAGGCATATGGGGGGTTTGAGTCCCCCTAGGCGGTCAGAGGATTCGAATTCCCCTAGACAGTTGGGGTGTTTGTGTCCCCCTAGACATATGGGAGGTTTGAGTCCCCCTAGATGTACAGGGGGTTCAAGTACCCCTAGACAGTCGGGGGCACCAAGAAAGTCCCCACCAGCAGCAGGCTCTGGATGGGGACTGCTGGACCTGTTGTTGTCTCTGGCTAGTTTTTTTATTGTCTGTTGTGTTGTTTGTTGTATTTGAAGAAATGGGACAAGCAGGGAGTAAGGGACCTGTGACACCCCTAGATCTTGTTCTCAAACATTTCAAGGTTTCCGAGGTAAAGCCACTCAGTCAGGTGACAAGGTTTACCCAGGAAAAATAAAAACACTCTGTCAATTAGGGTGGCCCATTTTCTCCCCTGGGTGGCCGCCAGAAGGAACATTTGCTTTGGTTCAGATCTATTCTACCCTGAGTGAGGTCTTTGATCTACATCGAGACCAAATACTGTACATTGTGGCCTGGCGATATCTGATAGAAGAACCACCGTCATGTCTCAAGTCCCACCTTTACCCTGCTAATGAAACCATCTCTCTCCCTCTAAGGTTGGTCAGAGCACCTAAACCGGAACAGACAAATGAGGGAAGAAGACCATCCTACCTCCATCAGATGTGGAGAATGTGGAATTTACCCCCCTTCATCTGTTCACTAAATCTGACTCTCGGACCCAAGATGTCTTTACCACTATGCGGTCAGGGTCTACCTATGGGACCACCAAGCAGAGAGACCCCCCTGTTCCTCCCCTTTTCCTCTATCCCCCTCATCCTCCTGTTACCTCACCAGTACTGTCTGCGCCAGTGCTCCCTCTCCGTGAAGTTGCTCTATCAGATGAGAGAGGGTGGCTCCACCTAAGCTATATCCCTTTCTCCACTTCCGACATCTATCACTGGAAGACCCAAAACAAATCCTTTTATGTCTACCCTCAGGACTGAATTAGTCTCTTAGAGACTGTTTTTCTTACCCACCAACCTACCTGGGTGGATATTCAACAGCTCCTAATGGCTCTCTTTAATGCAGAATAGAGGGGTCGCATCATGTGAGAGGCCCATAAGGGGATAAGCGAGAGACTTAGCAGGGACCTCGATCCCTGCAGAATGGAAGACTACTGCCCAAGGGAACTCCCTGACTGGGATCCAAAAGGCGACGAAGGTAAGGAGAGCTTACGTTTCTACCGCCAGACTCTACTGGGAGGCCTCCGTGCACCTGAAAGGAGACCCATAAATTTTTACAAAATTATTATGTTGATTCAAAGTAAGGATGAGTCTCCAGGAGCTTTCCTAGAAAGGCTAATTGAGGCCTAAAAATGTATAGCCCAATCGACCCTGAGGCACCCGAAAATCAGAGGGTAATGAATCTTGTGTTTGATAGTCAGTCTTCCCCATATATAAGGAGAAAACTTCAGAAAATCGTTGGGTTGAAGGGAAGAATCTGACTGAGTTAGTGGGAATATCAGAGAAGTTGTTTAACAACAAGAATGCAAAAGAGGATGAAAAACAGACCAAAAAAACTGGTTAAGGTTTTGGCATTACATGAGGCAGGGAGGAAACAGGTTGGGGATAGTAAATGGAAGGAAAGGCGAAAACCCAGAGAAGGCAGGTGGGAAGACGTAGATTCAGATCAGTGCACTTACTGTAAGGGAAAAGGACTTTGGGCCATGGAGAGCCCCAAAGGGGAGACAGCAATGCTCGGCACCAGAGACTGAAGGGGCCATGGTTCGGAGCCCCTCTCCGAACCTCAGGTAAAAATTGAAGTGGAGGGGAAATCAGTTGATATTTGGTGGACATGGGAGCCCAATTTTCATCATTACTTAAGCCTATGGGAAAACTATCTGGAGAAGAAGTCTGGGGACAAGGAGCAAATGGCACAGAGAGACATAAATGGAAAACAAAAAGGACTTTAAATTTGGCCTCGGGAGTAGTTAAACATAGATTTTTGGTCCTCCCTAATGCCCCATATAACTTGATGGGAATAGATCTCCTCCATAAGTTAAGAGGTGGCATTCAGTTCTCGGAAGGAGACATGACTGTAACCTTGAGACAACCCACTGTAGAGGTGTTAATGGCAGCAGTAGATGAATACGTCCTTTATGAGGCAGTCTCAAATCAAGAGGAGACAAAGCAGGGGAGCCTTACCAAATCCTATAAGTCGAGTTTACTGAGGTCTGGGCAGAAGGGAAGTCCCCTGGCTTGTCCAAGGAACAAGATCCAGTGGTGGTACAATTAAAGGTGACGGCTACCGCTGTTCGCATTTGGCAGTACCCCTTTCCCCAGAAAGCAAAGGAAAGGATCAGAAAACACATTAACTGCCTCCGCGGAGATGGGATCCTAGTTTCTTGCAAATCTCCATTGTACACACCTTTACTGCCCATCAAAAAGTTTGAGACTGGGGAGGACCGACCTGATCAGGACTTGTGGGAATTTAATAAATGGATTGAAAATATCCACCCGACAGTGCCTAAACCCTATACCCTACTCTCCCTCTTGGGCCCCAAGAGAACTGTGTATACCGTCTTAGATCTCAAGGATGCATTTTTCTGCATATATTTAGCAAGGGAATTTCAGCCCCTTTTTCCTAGAGTGGTCCAACCCACAGAAAGTGTTTCAAGGCCAACTCACCTGGACAAGACTTCCCCAAGGATTCAAGAATTCACCCACTATTTTTGACGAGACCCTACACGAGGATTTGTGTGAGTACAGAACCTCCAACCCAGGAGTCACTCTGGTAGAGTATGTTGATGACTTGCGGATAGCCGCTGAGGACTATGAGTCATGCTTGTGGGTGACAAGAGCTCTCTTACAGACTCTGCAGGAAAAAGGGTATCGGGTGTCAGCAAAGAATGCACAGCTCTGTCAGAGCCATGTCACTTATCTAGGCTTTGATCTTCATGAGGGAGTACGTTCACTGTCTGAGTCCAGGAAACAGGTGATCACCCGATATCCCCGCCCCACCATGTCCCAACAATTGGGGTGTCTGTTGCTAAGAGGATGACTAAAGAATGATTATTGAACAGCCAGAGGTCATGATCAAGATCAACAGACAAGAGATCAAGGTACAGAAGACTTCAATGCCATCTAAACGACATCTGTAGTTGACAGCAGAGTATGTATTCTTTTTAGTTGAATGTGGAATATTCACCATGATAAACAATATTCTGGATAAACTAAATCTTCATAAATGTAAAAGAACTGAAGTCATGCCAAGCATTTCATTACCAGAATTTAACTAAATTAGAAAAAAAAAATAACAAAGATATTTAACAAGTCCACAAATAAATAAAAATTAAACAACTGGTATGTAATCAATCCATGAGTCAATGAGGAAGTCTCAAATGAAATTGGAGGATATTTTCAACTGAACAAAAGTGGAAATACAGGATATTAATTTATAAGATACAGCCACAGCAGAAGGAAAAGTAATTAAAGACAGAGGAGAAATATTGGCTCTCCTCCAGGTTATTTGGGACCCAAAAGAGGTAGCCGTTATGCATTGCCTGGGAGACCAAAAGGGGATTGATCTGATTTCAAAAGGAAACCATTTAGCAGATCAAGCCGCAAAGCAAGCAGCCCGAGAAACAGACAAGAACTGGATACACTCCTGGCTCCAGCCCTAGCAGAAAAACCGAACTATTCAGAAAAAATTTAAAGTATTTATAGAAATGGGTTAAATTGGACTATGAAGGGAACTGGGCTAAGACTGAAGCAGGAACGAAAATTCTTCCTCGAAAACTAGGCAAAAAGTTAGTAGACCAGTTACATCAGGGTACTCATTTGGGGATAAACAAACTCAAGGAGTATATAGGCAAGCAGTTCCAGGTTTCTAAATTAGGGCGTATGGTTCAGGATGTAGTTGATAGATGTGCTCAATGCCAGGCAGTTTATGTGGGAAGAACTTAAATGGGGAAGAGGGAAAAGAAAAAGAGGTAAGGAACCAGGAATTTATTGGGAAATAGATTTTACAGAAATGAAACCTGGAAAATATGGGCACAAGTACATGTTCGTTTTTGTAGATGCATTTTCAGGTTGGGTAGAGGCTTTTCCCACCAAACATGAGACAGCATGAGTGGTAGCCAAAAAGCTATTAGAAGAAATAATTCCTAGGTTTGGGCTGCCTCTCGCAATCGGGTCAGACAATGGCCCTGCATTTGTGAATTCAGTCTTACAGGCATGGCCAAAGCCGTGGGCCCTAATTGGAAACTACATTGTGTCTACCAGCCGCAGAGTTCCGGGCAAGTAGAGAGAATGGCCCGGACTCTTAAAGAGACCTTGACAAAACTAATTCTGGAGACTGGCGGTGGATGGGTGGATCTCCTTTCTTTGGCCCTCCTCAGGGCTATATGTACACCCTATTTAAGCAAGGTGACCCCACTTGAAATAATTTTTGGGAGACCACCCCCCCGTCATTGACTACAATAGGTTGCCCTTGCAGAAATGACCAGTCTGTACTCCAGTAACTGCAGGCATTTCATTCTGTCTTTAAAAAAGCCCACTCAGAGATCTGGACTGCTGACACTGGGACAGAGATGGAGGTGGAACCATATCCTTACCAACCCGGGGACTTGGTTTGGATACATCGCTATCAAGTGGGAAACATGGAGCCTCCCTGGAAGGGACCATTTACTGTTATCTTGACCACCCCCATGGCAGTAAAAGTATAAAGCATTAGGGCCTGGATTCTTGAGGGTAACGTCAAACAAGCTGAGGATGATGACGCCCCCCAGAGATGGAAGCTGCAGCCGACAGACCCCACTGACCATGGACTAAAGCTAAGACTACAAAAACTGTGTTTATTGTTGCTCCTATTGTTACCTGTTCATGTAAAGTGTAGGTGGGAAATTAGACGAACGGAATTAGGAAAAAATGGAAAAGGTTATACAAAGTGTTGAATGGCTAACAAAGTGTTGAATGTGCACTACTGTTACTTTTTGGCTCCAGTATTACATGCTCAATATAAGCCCCTTACAATAGGAGAACATAGAATTGGTTGAAAAGTCAAGGATTTGACTAATTTCTAAAGAAAAGGGGGGAATGTAGGGGCGGGCAAGGCCAGCTGATGGAGACGGCCATCAGTGGGGCATGCATGTATTCACTGAGGTGAGTTGCAATCCCATTGGCCATCTGTGTGTGGGCCGGACTCAACCACCTCTATAAAGGCTGGTCTGTGAGGCTGCGGGGGTGGTGGAGAGTAGCAGGAGGAGTTAAAGTAGCCGGTAGCAGGAGCCATTAGAGTAGCCATTACGGGAGCCATTGGGAGACGTTAGGGTAGTGGTAGGAGTGGTAGTGATGGGGTTGTGGAGGGTGATAGCGCCCATTCCATCATCGGGAGCGTCAGGAGCAGCATTGCTGGGAGCCTCACTGCCCCAAGCAGCGGCGCCGCCGCAAGCGTCCTCACCGCCTGAGCAGCCGCGCAGGTCGGGGAGCGGCCTCATCAGTAGCGGCCTCGTCCCGGGGAGTGGCTTCATCTGCAGTGGCCTTGATGTCTGAGCAGCAGCACTGTCACTAGACATTCAGAGAGCGGCCTTGTCAGGAGCGGCCTCATTCCGGGAAGCGGTCCTGTTCAGAACGACCTCATCGTGGGTGGCCCTGTCCGGAGCGGCCTGTGGTATTGTGAGGGTGAGGCAGGGATCCTCCTGGAGGGACCCGAGGGCAAGGAGGCAGTGGTCCACAGCAAGGCTCAGGCATCTACCAGGCAGTTTTATTTCTAATGCATGGGGCTAGGCACCTACTGGTCAGTTTGGTTTCTAATGCATGGCGGGAAATAATGCTTTGCTTGATTTTTGCTTTGTGTCAGTCTTGCTCCTTTGATCGCAGACCCTAACATTGGGGGCTTGTCCGGGATCAAAGGACGAGAACCGATCCAGCATCGGAATTTCTGGAAAAAGCCTCTATTGAGATCTTGTCTGTCTGTCTGGTTGCGGAGCTCCAGGGTAAAACCCACTGGGGGGAAGCTGGATGCGGCCATGCTCCCCAGGGCTGGAGTGGATGTGGGGATGCCCCAACCCTCTGCTGGAAGATGAACAGGGGGTTCAAGTCCCCCCTGGGCGTTTGGGGGTTCGAGCCCCCCAGATGGTCAGGTGATTCGAGTCCCCCTAGGCATACAGGGGGATTGAGTCCCGTAGGCATTTGGGGGGTTCGAGTCCCCTAGGCATATGGGGGGTTTGAGTCCCCCTAGGCGGTCAGAGGATTCGAATTCCCCTAGACAGTTGGGGTGTTTGTGTCCCCCTAGACATATGGGAGGTTTGAGTCCCCCTAGATGTACAGGGGGTTCAAGTACCCCTAGACAGTCGGGGGCACCAAGAAAGTCCCCACCAGCAGCAGGCTCTGGATGGGGACTGCTGGACCTGTTGTTGTCTCTGGCTAGTTTTTTTATTGTCTGTTGTGTTGTTTGTTGTATTTGAAGAAATGGGACAAGCAGGGAGTAAGGGACCTGTGACACCCCTAGATCTTGTTCTCAAACATTTCAAGGTTTCCGAGGTAAAGCCACTCAGTCAGGTGACAAGGTTTACCCAGGAAAAATAAAAACACTCTGTCAATTAGGGTGGCCCATTTTCTCCCCTGGGTGGCCGCCAGAAGGAACATTTGCTTTGGTTCAGATCTATTCTACCCTGAGTGAGGTCTTTGATCTACATCGAGACCAAATACTGTACATTGTGGCCTGGCGATATCTGATAGAAGAACCACCGTCATGTCTCAAGTCCCACCTTTACCCTGCTAATGAAACCATCTCTCTCCCTCTAAGGTTGGTCAGAGCACCTAAACCGGAACAGACAAATGAGGGAAGAAGACCATCCTACCTCCATCAGATGTGGAGAATGTGGAATTTACCCCCCTTCATCTGTTCACTAAATCTGACTCTCGGACCCAAGATGTCTTTACCACTATGCGGTCAGGGTCTACCTATGGGACCACCAAGCAGAGAGACCCCCCTGTTCCTCCCCTTTTCCTCTATCCCCCTCATCCTCCTGTTACCTCACCAGTACTGTCTGCGCCAGTGCTCCCTCTCCGTGAAGTTGCTCTATCAGATGAGAGAGGGTGGCTCCACCTAAGCTATATCCCTTTCTCCACTTCCGACATCTATCACTGGAAGACCCAAAACAAATCCTTTTATGTCTACCCTCAGGACTGAATTAGTCTCTTAGAGACTGTTTTTCTTACCCACCAACCTACCTGGGTGGATATTCAACAGCTCCTAATGGCTCTCTTTAATGCAGAATAGAGGGGTCGCATCATGTGAGAGGCCCATAAGGGGATAAGCGAGAGACTTAGCAGGGACCTCGATCCCTGCAGAATGGAAGACTACTGCCCAAGGGAACTCCCTGACTGGGATCCAAAAGGCGACGAAGGTAAGGAGAGCTTACGTTTCTACCGCCAGACTCTACTGGGAGGCCTCCGTGCACCTGAAAGGAGACCCATAAATTTTTACAAAATTATTATGTTGATTCAAAGTAAGGATGAGTCTCCAGGAGCTTTCCTAGAAAGGCTAATTGAGGCCTAAAAATGTATAGCCCAATCGACCCTGAGGCACCCGAAAATCAGAGGGTAATGAATCTTGTGTTTGATAGTCAGTCTTCCCCATATATAAGGAGAAAACTTCAGAAAATCGTTGGGTTGAAGGGAAGAATCTGACTGAGTTAGTGGGAATATCAGAGAAGTTGTTTAACAACAAGAATGCAAAAGAGGATGAAAAACAGACCAAAAAAACTGGTTAAGGTTTTGGCATTACATGAGGCAGGGAGGAAACAGGTTGGGGATAGTAAATGGAAGGAAAGGCGAAAACCCAGAGAAGGCAGGTGGGAAGACGTAGATTCAGATCAGTGCACTTACTGTAAGGGAAAAGGACTTTGGGCCATGGAGAGCCCCAAAGGGGAGACAGCAATGCTCGGCACCAGAGACTGAAGGGGCCATGGTTCGGAGCCCCTCTCCGAACCTCAGGTAAAAATTGAAGTGGAGGGGAAATCAGTTGATATTTGGTGGACATGGGAGCCCAATTTTCATCATTACTTAAGCCTATGGGAAAACTATCTGGAGAAGAAGTCTGGGGACAAGGAGCAAATGGCACAGAGAGACATAAATGGAAAACAAAAAGGACTTTAAATTTGGCCTCGGGAGTAGTTAAACATAGATTTTTGGTCCTCCCTAATGCCCCATATAACTTGATGGGAATAGATCTCCTCCATAAGTTAAGAGGTGGCATTCAGTTCTCGGAAGGAGACATGACTGTAACCTTGAGACAACCCACTGTAGAGGTGTTAATGGCAGCAGTAGATGAATACGTCCTTTATGAGGCAGTCTCAAATCAAGAGGAGACAAAGCAGGGGAGCCTTACCAAATCCTATAAGTCGAGTTTACTGAGGTCTGGGCAGAAGGGAAGTCCCCTGGCTTGTCCAAGGAACAAGATCCAGTGGTGGTACAATTAAAGGTGACGGCTACCGCTGTTCGCATTTGGCAGTACCCCTTTCCCCAGAAAGCAAAGGAAAGGATCAGAAAACACATTAACTGCCTCCGCGGAGATGGGATCCTAGTTTCTTGCAAATCTCCATTGTACACACCTTTACTGCCCATCAAAAAGTTTGAGACTGGGGAGGACCGACCTGATCAGGACTTGTGGGAATTTAATAAATGGATTGAAAATATCCACCCGACAGTGCCTAAACCCTATACCCTACTCTCCCTCTTGGGCCCCAAGAGAACTGTGTATACCGTCTTAGATCTCAAGGATGCATTTTTCTGCATATATTTAGCAAGGGAATTTCAGCCCCTTTTTCCTAGAGTGGTCCAACCCACAGAAAGTGTTTCAAGGCCAACTCACCTGGACAAGACTTCCCCAAGGATTCAAGAATTCACCCACTATTTTTGACGAGACCCTACACGAGGATTTGTGTGAGTACAGAACCTCCAACCCAGGAGTCACTCTGGTAGAGTATGTTGATGACTTGCGGATAGCCGCTGAGGACTATGAGTCATGCTTGTGGGTGACAAGAGCTCTCTTACAGACTCTGCAGGAAAAAGGGTATCGGGTGTCAGCAAAGAATGCACAGCTCTGTCAGAGCCATGTCACTTATCTAGGCTTTGATCTTCATGAGGGAGTACGTTCACTGTCTGAGTCCAGGAAACAGGTGATCACCCGATATCCCCGCCCCACCATGTCCCAACAATTGGGGTGTCTGTTGCTAAGAGGATGACTAAAGAATGATTATTGAACAGCCAGAGGTCATGATCAAGATCAACAGACAAGAGATCAAGGTACAGAAGACTTCAATGCCATCTAAACGACATCTGTAGTTGACAGCAGAGTATGTATTCTTTTTAGTTGAATGTGGAATATTCACCATGATAAACAATATTCTGGATAAACTAAATCTTCATAAATGTAAAAGAACTGAAGTCATGCCAAGCATTTCATTACCAGAATTTAACTAAATTAGAAAAAAAAAATAACAAAGATATTTAACAAGTCCACAAATAAATAAAAATTAAACAACTGGTATGTAATCAATCCATGAGTCAATGAGGAAGTCTCAAATGAAATTGGAGGATATTTTCAACTGAACAAAAGTGGAAATACAGGATATTAATTTATAAGATACAGCCACAGCAGAAGGAAAAGTAATTAAAGACAGAGGAGAAATATTGGCTCTCCTCCAGGTTATTTGGGACCCAAAAGAGGTAGCCGTTATGCATTGCCTGGGAGACCAAAAGGGGATTGATCTGATTTCAAAAGGAAACCATTTAGCAGATCAAGCCGCAAAGCAAGCAGCCCGAGAAACAGACAAGAACTGGATACACTCCTGGCTCCAGCCCTAGCAGAAAAACCGAACTATTCAGAAAAAATTTAAAGTATTTATAGAAATGGGTTAAATTGGACTATGAAGGGAACTGGGCTAAGACTGAAGCAGGAACGAAAATTCTTCCTCGAAAACTAGGCAAAAAGTTAGTAGACCAGTTACATCAGGGTACTCATTTGGGGATAAACAAACTCAAGGAGTATATAGGCAAGCAGTTCCAGGTTTCTAAATTAGGGCGTATGGTTCAGGATGTAGTTGATAGATGTGCTCAATGCCAGGCAGTTTATGTGGGAAGAACTTAAATGGGGAAGAGGGAAAAGAAAAAGAGGTAAGGAACCAGGAATTTATTGGGAAATAGATTTTACAGAAATGAAACCTGGAAAATATGGGCACAAGTACATGTTCGTTTTTGTAGATGCATTTTCAGGTTGGGTAGAGGCTTTTCCCACCAAACATGAGACAGCATGAGTGGTAGCCAAAAAGCTATTAGAAGAAATAATTCCTAGGTTTGGGCTGCCTCTCGCAATCGGGTCAGACAATGGCCCTGCATTTGTGAATTCAGTCTTACAGGCATGGCCAAAGCCGTGGGCCCTAATTGGAAACTACATTGTGTCTACCAGCCGCAGAGTTCCGGGCAAGTAGAGAGAATGGCCCGGACTCTTAAAGAGACCTTGACAAAACTAATTCTGGAGACTGGCGGTGGATGGGTGGATCTCCTTTCTTTGGCCCTCCTCAGGGCTATATGTACACCCTATTTAAGCAAGGTGACCCCACTTGAAATAATTTTTGGGAGACCACCCCCCCGTCATTGACTACAATAGGTTGCCCTTGCAGAAATGACCAGTCTGTACTCCAGTAACTGCAGGCATTTCATTCTGTCTTTAAAAAAGCCCACTCAGAGATCTGGACTGCTGACACTGGGACAGAGATGGAGGTGGAACCATATCCTTACCAACCCGGGGACTTGGTTTGGATACATCGCTATCAAGTGGGAAACATGGAGCCTCCCTGGAAGGGACCATTTACTGTTATCTTGACCACCCCCATGGCAGTAAAAGTATAAAGCATTAGGGCCTGGATTCTTGAGGGTAACGTCAAACAAGCTGAGGATGATGACGCCCCCCAGAGATGGAAGCTGCAGCCGACAGACCCCACTGACCATGGACTAAAGCTAAGACTACAAAAACTGTGTTTATTGTTGCTCCTATTGTTACCTGTTCATGTAAAGTGTAGGTGGGAAATTAGACGAACGGAATTAGGAAAAAATGGAAAAGGTTATACAAAGTGTTGAATGGCTAACAAAGTGTTGAATGTGCACTACTGTTACTTTTTGGCTCCAGTATTACATGCTCAATATAAGCCCCTTACAATAGGAGAACATAGAATTGGTTGAAAAGTCAAGGATTTGACTAATTTCTAAAGAAAAGGGGGGAATGTAGGGGCGGGCAAGGCCAGCTGATGGAGACGGCCATCAGTGGGGCATGCATGTATTCACTGAGGTGAGTTGCAATCCCATTGGCCATCTGTGTGTGGGCCGGACTCAACCACCTCTATAAAGGCTGGTCTGTGAGGCTGCGGGGGTGGTGGAGAGTAGCAGGAGGAGTTAAAGTAGCCGGTAGCAGGAGCCATTAGAGTAGCCATTACGGGAGCCATTGGGAGACGTTAGGGTAGTGGTAGGAGTGGTAGTGATGGGGTTGTGGAGGGTGATAGCGCCCATTCCATCATCGGGAGCGTCAGGAGCAGCATTGCTGGGAGCCTCACTGCCCCAAGCAGTGGGCCCGCTGCGAGCGGCATCGCCACCCGAGGAGCGGTGCTGTCACTAGATGGTCAGGGAGTGGCCTCATTGGCAGTGGCCTCATCGTGAGCGGCCTCGTCAGGAGCGACCTGTGGTACAGTGAGGGTGAGGCAGGAAGCCTCCAGGTTGGACCCCATGGCAAGGAGGTGGTAGCCCCCAGCAAGAATCAGGCACCTACCAGTCAGTTTGGTTTCTGATGCATGTCACGAAATAAAGCTTTGCTTGATTTTCGCTTTTTATCAGTCCCGTTCCTTTCATCACGGACACTAACAGTCAGAACAGACGGAAAACAGCACTTTTCCCATTCCCCACAAAAGACACCAAACCCTTGGGAGCTGGGCAGAGTCTTCACAGAGGCAGAATCTCCCATGGCCCCATGAGGATATCACTACAATCCGTGGCCAAGAGAGACAAACAAACCAGACAGAAAGGCCTGCATTTCAGACTTCCTCTTGCCATCATTTCAGATCTCTCACCACTGTCCTCATGGTCCCCAGATGGGGCTTGCCATAACCTCGCCCAGAACCCTATCCCGAGTTTGTGTTTGCAGACTTTTGTCCCCAAAGCCCTGGCCGACAGGACCTCCAGGATGGGGCCTTTGGAGCCAGAGTGCAGGACTCTGCCTGCACACCCAAAGAAAGCTCTGCCCGTCACATTTGCACAAACCCTCCAGATTGGGAGACACCTGCAATGCCACTGAGCCCAACCCAAATTTGTTCACCTCCTTGGAAAAAATGCACATTCGGACACAGGCCAGACAACTACCTCCAGCAGACACCCAGGTCAATTGCCCTGAGTCAGAAGATGGAACCTGACATACCCCTTGGACCTCAATGGAACCCTAGCTGAAGATTGTAGGCACTTGTCTCCAGAGGCAAACTCTGGAATACTACATGTGGTCCAACACTTGATCCCTGAGCCACAAAACAAAACACCTCCTGTCCCCAGAAGGAAACCTGACTCTTGGGAGCTGAGTCCAGCCTTCAGGGGAGGAGAGAATCCTGCATGGAGCTTGAGCCCCCGCCACATTCTAAGATCTCCCTGGACACGAGCCAGCATTGTGATCCATCAGAATGAGGCTCCCTGTCACCTCAGCCATCTGGGCACTTTGCCCCACAGCCACCAGATCGAAACGGCATTGTTTTTGGGCTGGGAGGCTAAGTGGAACTGGGCTTTCCAGGCATTAATGTGGTGACTTCTGCTACGAGGTCTTTCCATATGGGGGACCCAGCTGCCATCCAATCGGACTCCCCCTGTACTGCAGAAGGAAAGCTTGCTCTTCAGAGCAGCTCACAAGCGACAGCGTGGGAAGACCTCCACGGACTCATGAGGCCAACACTACACTCATCAGCAATCATGGGAACAAACTCCAGCGTGATCGACCATCTGACACGTGCCCTGACTCACCTGCAGGAGATCTCGTGTCAGACGCTGCACAGTGGAAATGCCATGTACTCGGTACTGAACTGAACCGGCGATGGTGCATTCAGAATTCCATCCTCAGCCTCCTGACCTGGAAGACCTCCAGATTGTTCATTTTGGAGCAACAATGCAGTCTTCTCCCTGCACTCCAGTAAGAATAAGTGCCCTAGGGTTCTTCCCAGAATGCCCACGTGAGGATCAACCTGCAAGGACCTCGACGGCACCCCAATGTCCTAGGTCGCCCTGTGCACTAATGCTCTGTCCGACACAGCCTGAGCCACGACCTCCCATCAGCCCTCCAGGTAGCTGGCCCTATATCCTTCCAGTGGGGGCCATGGCCAGAGACTTTCATTTCTACCCATCCTGGGTACTCAGGCGTCTCTGCCCAGAAAATAGCTCAAATCCCCGCCTATATGGGAACCTCAAGCATAAGAGCTTACTCCTCCTTCCCCATGACGGGAAAAGCTTGCTGTGGGGATGGGGCTTTAACCCACAGAGTGCGAGCCAGCTGCATGGCCCATGAGACCACGCCCAACCAGGAGGGCTGCCCTAGCCACAATTCGCATTGTGACCCTCAGTCTCTGCCCGCTTTCAAACCAGCTCCCTCGCTAACTGTACCAGGAGCCCACATATCGGCCCTGACATGCCCCTAGGCCCAAATCTTCACGCCAGGTCACGTTACCCAGGCGCTCTGACCCAAAAGCCGACTCTGGAATCCTTGCTATAGCGGGACCACTGAGACCGATAACAGCACTCTTCCCTTCCCCCCAAAAGACACCAAACCCTTGGGAGCTGGGCAAAATCCTCACAGAGGCAGAAACCACCATGGACCCATGAGGCTACCACTACATTCCGTGGCCAACCGAGACTCACAACCAAGACAGAAAAGACTGTGCTCTCGCCTCCCCATCGCCCTCATTTCAGATCCCATGGGAATGCATTCACAGTCGGCAGATTGGGACTGCCGTCACCTCACTTCTAACCTTATCGAGAGTTTGTGTTTGCAGACTTTTGTCCGCAAGGCCTGGTGGACAAGACCTGCAGGATGGGGCCTCTGGAGTCACAGTGCAGGTCTCTCTCTTCCTGCCCATCCAAAGGAAATTCTGCCTGTCACATTTGCACAAAGACTCCAGATTGGGAGACACATTCAATGCCCTGGAGCCCACCCCAAATTCGTTAGCCGCCTTGTAAAAAAAGGCACATCTGGACACATGCCAGACCCCCACCTCCAGACAGACACCCAGGTCAATGGCCCTGAGTCAGAAGATGGAAAGTGACATAACCCTAGGACCTCAATGGAACCCTAGATTAGCCTTGCAGGCATCTGCCTCCAGAAGCAAACTCTGGCGTACCTACATATGGTCCAACACTTGATCCTGAGCCATATAACAGAATACCTATTGTACTCAGATGGCAACCTAGCTCTTAGGAGCTGCGTCAACACTCAGGGAAGGAGAATACTGCATGGCGCCAGAGCCCCGCCAATTTCAGGTCTCCCTGGACACAAGCCAGCATTGTCACCTATCAGAATGAGGCTCCCTGTCACCTCAGCCCCATGGGCACTTTGCCCAAGAGGGACCAGATCCGAAGGGCCTTGTTACTGGTTTGGAAGACTAAGCAGAGCTGGGCTTTCCAGGCATCCATGAGGTGACTTCTGCACGATGTCTGTCCAATGGGGGACCCTGGTGCCATCCAAACGGACTCCCCCTGTCCCGCGGAAGGAAAGCCTGCTGTTTGGAACAGCTCCCAAGCCCCAGCTTAGGAAGACATCCATGGACTCAGGAGGCCACCCCTCCAATTGTCGGCCATCATGGACACACACTCCAGCGTGAGCGACCATCTGACACGTGCCCTGAATCAGGTGCTGGAGATCTCAACTCAGACACTGCTTATTGGAAATACCATGTGTTCATCACTGAACGGAATCAGCACTTGTGCATTCAGAATTCCGTCCTCACCCTCTTATCCCACCAGCCATCCAGATTGTTCATTCATGAGCCACAACGCAGTCTTATGCCTGCCCTCCAGAAAAAAGAAGGGGCCTACCGGTCAGCACAGAATCCCCACGTGAGGATCAACCTGCATGGACCTCGATGGCACCCTAATGTCCTAGGCCATACTGTGCACTAATGCTCTGTCTGACAAAGCCTGAGCCCCGATCTCCCATGAGCCCCCCATGTAGAGGGATCCATATTCTTCCGATGGGACCTTCCATGGCCAGTGACTGTCATGTTTTTTTTTCCATTTTATTTATTTTTTCAGCATAACAGTATTCATTCTTTTTGAACAACACACAGTGCTCCATGCAAAACGTGCCCTCCCCATTACCCACCACCTGTTCCCCCAACCTCCCACCCCTGACCCTTCAAAACCCTCAGGTTGTTTTTCAGAGTCCATAGTCTCTTATGGTTCACCTCCCCTCCCCAATGTCCATAGCCCGCTCCCCCTCTCCCAATCCCACCTCCCCCCAGCAACCCCCAGTTTGTTTTGTGAGATTAGGAGTCATTTATGGTTTGTCTCCCTCCCAATCCCATCTTGTTTCATTTATTCTTCTCCTATCCCCCTTACTTCCCTTGCCTTTGCTGTTGTTCCTAGGAAGATGTTGCTACGGCTGAGGTCGAAGAGGTTGCTGCCTGCATTCTCCTCAAGGATTTGGATGGATTCCTTTCTCACATTGAGGTCCTTCATCCATTTGGAGTCTATTTTCGTGTGTGGTGTAAGGAAGTGGTCCAATTTCATTTTTCTGCATGTGGCTGTCCAATTTTCCCAGCACCATTTATTGAAGAGGCTGTCTTTTTTCCATTGGACATTCTTTCCTGCTTTGTCGAAGATTAGTTGACCATAGAGTTGAGGGTCGATTTCTGGGCTCTCTATTCTGGTCCATTGATCTATGTGGTCTGTTTTTGTGCCAGTACCATGCTGTCTTGATGATGACAGCTTTGTAATAGAGCTTGAAGTCCGGAATTGGGATGCCACCAACTTTGGCTTTCTTTTTCAATATTCCTTTGGCTATTCGAGGTCTTTTCTGGTTCCATATAAATTTGAGGATTATTTGTTCCATTTCTTTGAAAAAAATGGATGGTATTTTGATAGGGATTGCATTAAATGTGTAGATTGCTTTAGGTAGCATAGACATTTTCACAATATTTATTCTTCCAATCCAGGAGCATGGAACATTTTTCCATTTTTTTGTGTCTTCCTCAATTTCTTTCATGAGTACTTTATAATTTTCTGTGTATAGATTCTTAGTCTCTTTGGTTAGGTTTATTCCTAGGTATCTTATAGTTTTGGGTACAATTGTAAATGGGATTGACTCCTTAATTTCTCTTTCTTCAGTCTTGTTGTTGGTGTACAGAAATGCAACTGATTTCTGTGCATTGATTTTATATCCTGACACTTTACTGAATTCCTGTACAAGTTCTAGCAGTTTTGGAGTGGAGTCTTTTGGGTTTTCCACATATAGTATCATATCATCTGCGAAGAGTGATAGTTTGACTTCTTCTTTACCGATTTGGATGCCTTTAATTTCTTTTTGTTGTCTGATTGCTGAGGCTAGGACTTCTAGTACTATGTTGAATAGCAGTGGTGATAATGGACATCCCTGCCGTGTTCCTGACCTTAACGGAAAAGCTTTCAGTTTTTCACCATTGAGAATGATATTTGCGGTGTGTTTTTCATAGATGGCTTTGATAATATTGAGGTATGTGCCCTCTATCCCCACACATTGAAGAGTTTTGTTCAGGAAGGGATGCTGTACTTTGTCAAATGCTTTTTCAGCATCTATTGAGAGTATCATATGGTTCTTGTTCTTTCTTTTATTAATGTGTTCTATCACATTGATTGATTTGCGGATGTTGAACCAACCCTGCAGCCCTGGAATAAATCCCACTTGATCGTGGTGAATAATCCTTTTAATGTACTGTTGAATCCTATTGGCTAGTATTTTGGCGAGAATTTTTGCGTCTGTGTTCATCAAGGATATTGGTCTGTAGTTCTCTTTTTTGGTGGGATCCTTGTCTGGTTTTGGGATCAAGGTGATGCTGGCCTCATAAAATGAGTTTGGAAGTTTTCCTTCCATTTCTATTTTTTGGAACAGTTTCAGGAGAATAGGAATGAGTTCTTCTTTAAATGTTTGGTAGAATTCCCCTGGGA
The DNA here is from genome assembly GCF_922984935.1 of Meles meles. Lineage (NCBI taxonomy): Eukaryota > Metazoa > Chordata > Mammalia > Carnivora > Mustelidae > Meles > Meles meles. The sequence continues at coordinate 44,212,336 of NC_060088.1, read as the reverse complement.
AGCCGTCTGGCCCTGGGCTTTTGTTTGTTTGGAGATTTTTGATGACTGTTTCAATCTCCTTACTGGTTATGGGCCTGTTCAGGTTTTCTATTTCTTCCTGGTTCAGTTGTGGTAGTTTATATGTCTCTAGGAATGCATCCATTTCTTCCAGATTGTCCAATTTGTTGGCGTAGAGTTGCTCATAGTATGTTCTTATAATTGTCTGTATTTCTTTGGTGTTAGTTGTGATCTCTCCTCTTTCATTCATGATTTTATTTATTTGCGTCCTTTCTCTTTTCTTTTTGATGAGTCTGGCCAGGGGTTTATCAATCTTATTGATTCTTTCAAAGAACCAGCTCCTAGTTTCATTGATTTTTTCTATTGTTTTTTTTTTTTTTTTTTGGTTTCTATTTCATTGATTTCTGCTCTGATCTTTATGATTTCTCTTCTCCTGCTGGGTTTAGGGTTTCTTTCTTGTTCTTTCTCCAGCTCCTTTACGCGTAGGGTTAGGTTGTGTACTTGAGACCTTTCTTGTTTCTTGAGAAAGTCTTGTACCGCTATATATTTTCCTCTCAGGACTGCCTTTGCTGTGTCCCACAGATTTTGAACTGTTGTGTTTTCATTATCATTTGTTTCCATGAATTTTTTCAATTCTTCTTTAATTTCCTGGTTAACCCATTCATTCTTTAGAAGGATGCTCTTTAGTCTCCATGTATTTGGGTTCTTTCCAGCTTTCCTCTTGTGATTGAGTTCTAGCTTCAGAGCATTGTGGTCTGAAAATATGCAGGGAATAATCCTAATCTTTTGATACCGGTTGAGACCTGATTTGTGACCCAGGATGTGATCTATTCTGGAGAAGGTTCCATGTGCACTAGAGAAGAATGTGTATTCTGTTGCTTTGGGATGAAAGGTTCTGAATATATCTGTGACGTCCATCTGGTCCAGTGTGTCATTTAAGGCCTTTATTTCCTTGTAGATCTTTTGCTTGGATGATCTGTCCATTTCAGTGAGGGGAGTGTTCAAGTCCCCTACTATTATTGTATTATTATTGATGTGTTTCTTTGATTTTGTTATTAATTGGTTGATATAGTTGGCTGCTCCCACGTTAGAGGCATAGATATTTAAAATTGTTAGATCTTCTTGTTGGACAGACCCTTTGAGTAGGATATAGTGTCCTTCCTCATCTCTTATTATAGTCTTTGGCTTAAAATCTAATTGATCTGATAGAAGGATTGCCACCCCAGCTTTCTTCTGATGCCCATTAGCATGGTACATTGTTTTCCACCCCCTCACTTTAAATCTGGAGGTGTCTTCGCGTCTAAAATGAGTTTCTTGTAGGCAGCGTACTGATGGTTTTTTTTTTTTTTTTATCCATTCTGATACCCTGTGTCTTTTGATTGGGGCATTTAGCCCATTAACATTCAGGGTAACTATTGAGAGATATGAATTTAGTGCCATTATTAGCCTGTAAGGTGACTGTTACTGTATATTGTCTCTGTACCTTTCTGATCTATTACTTTTAGGCTCTCTCTTTGCTTAGAGGACCCCTTTCAATATTTCCTGGAGAGCTGGTTTGGTGTTTGCAAATTCTTTCAGTTTTTGTTTGTCCTGAAAGCTTTTTATCTCTTCTTCTATTTTCAATGATAACCTAGCTGGATAGAGTATTCTTGGCTGCATGTTTTTCTCGTTGAGTGCTCTGAATATATCATGTCAGCTCTTCCTGGCCTGCCAGGTCTCTGTGGATAAGTCTGCCGCCAATCTAATATTTTTACCATTGTATGTTACAGACTTCTTTTCTCGGGCTGCTTTCAGGATTTTCTCTTTGTCACTAAGACTTGTAAATTTTACTATTAGGTGACGGGGTGTGGACCTATTCTTGTTGACTTTGAGGGGGGTTCTCTGCATCTCCTGGATTTTGATGTTTTTTCCCTTTGCCATATTAGGGAAATTCTCTCCAATATTCTCTCCAATAGACCTTCTGCTCCCCTCTCTGTTTCTTCTTCTTCTGGAATCCCAATTATTCTAATGTTGTTTCATCTTATGGTGTCACTTATCTCTCGAATTCTCCCCTCATGGTCCAGTAGCTGTTTGTCCCTCTTTTGCTCGGCTTCCTTATTCTCTGTCATTTGGTCTTCTATATCACTAATTCTTTCTTCTGCCTTATTTATCCTAGCAGTGAGAGCCTCCATTTTTTATTGCACCTCATTAATAGCTTTTTTGATTTCAACTTGGTTAGATTTTAGTTCTTTAATTTCTCCAGAAAGGGCTTTAATATCTCCAGAGAGGGTTTCTCTAATATCTTCTAATATCTCTAATATCTAATGCCTTTTTCGAGCCCGGCTAGAATGTTCAGAATCGTCATTCTGAATGCTTGATCTGACATATTACCCATGTCTGTGTTGATTAGGTCCCTAGCCTTCGGTACTGTCTCTTGTTCTTTTGTTTGTGGTGATTTTTTCCGCCTTGTCATTTTGTCCAGATAAGAGGATATGAAGGAGCAAATAAACTACTAAAAGGGTGGCAAAGACCCCGGAAGAATGCGCTATAACCAAATCAGAAGAGACCCCAAATTGTGGGGGGGAGAAAGGGGATAAAAACAGGTTCTGAAAAAAAAGAAAAAGAAAGAAAAAAGAAAAAAATTTAAAAAATAAAACAAATAAAAAAGTATAAAAAAGAAAGAAAAAATATATATATTTAGATGAACTAGTCAAAAAATGTTAAAAAAGAAAAGGGTAAAAGTTTTTAAAAAATTTAGCAGAAGAAGAAAAAAGAAAAAAGAAAAAAAATTGAAAAAAGAAAAAAAAAGTTGAAAAAAGAAAAAAAAAATTGAAGTAGCTGCAAGACTAAAGAATCATGGGGAGAAAGCCATGAGTTCCATGCTTTGCTTTCTCCTCCTCTGGAATTGCTCTGCTGTCTTAGGAATTGAATCTGCTTTCTCCTTGATAGATGAACTTCGTCCTGGCTAAATATTTTGTTGATCTTCTGGGGGAGGGGCCTGTTGTAGTGACTCTCAAGTGTCTTTGCCCGACGCGGGATTGCACCGCCCTTACCGGCGGCCGGACTAAGTAATCAGCTCGGGTTCGCTTTTGGGAGCTTCTGTTCCCTGAACGCTTTCCGTAGAGTTCCGGAGGACGGGAATGAAAATGGCGGCCTCCCAGTCTCCGGCCCAGAGGAGCCGAGAGCCTGGGGCCCCACTCCTCAGTGCGCCCCCAGAGGACAGCACCCAATCACTCCCATATCCCCAGCCTCTAGCCACGCTCCGAGCTCACCCAGCCCGCGACCAGTTCAAGGTAACCCCGAGCTGAGAGCTCAGTCCTCGGCTCTGTCTCTGCAGCCGGCTTCTCCGTTCTAATACCTGTGAGCTCTGCGACACTCCGACACCCCCGATCCTTCTGTGACCCTGCGGGGCCTGGGGCCACACTGACCCCGCGTGGGCTTCACCCCGGTTTAGCCCCTGGAGCAATGTCCCTCAGTGGAACAGACTTTTAAAAGTCCTGATTTTGTGCTCCGTTCCTCCGCCGCTTGCCGGGAGCCGGCCCCTCCCCCCGTGGTCTATCTTCCCGTCGTTTTAGATTCACTTCTCCGCCAGTCCTACCTTTCAGAAAGTGGTTGATTTTATGTTTCTAGAGTTGCTGTTCTTCTTCTCTTCGCTCTCCCTTTGGATTTGTAGGTGTTTGCAATGTTTAGATAAGCTATCGAGCTGATCTCCTGCTACCTGATGTAGTCTCAGGCTGCTACTTCTCCGCCATCTTGACTCCTCCTCCGTGACTGTCATTTTTATCCAAACTGTGTATTCAGGCATCTGTGCCCAGACCATAGCTCAAATCCCAGCCTATGGGGGAACCACAAGCATCAAAGAGTCTCCTCCTTCCCCACAACAGGAAAAGCTTGCTGTGAGGATGGGGGTCTAAAAGTCAGAATTGGAGCAAGTTGCAAGACCCATGAGACCACGTCCACCCAGGAGGCATTCCCTGGCCACAAACATGCATTGTGACTCTCAGCCTGAGTGTGCTTTCAAAACAGCCCCCTCGCTAGCTGGACCTGGAGCTCGAATATCAGGCTTGTCATGCCGCTAAGCCCAAATCCTCACCCTTGGTCGAGTTCTCCAGGCGCCCAGATCAAGAAGCCAACTCTGGAATCCCTGCTATGGCAGGACCCCTCAGACGGATAACAGAAATCTTCCCTTCCCCCTGAAAGACACCAAACACTTGGGAGCCTGGCAGAATCCTCACAGAGGCAGAATATCCCATGGCCCCATTAGGCTACGCTACACTCCGTGGCAAACTGAGACACACAACACACGCAGAAAAGCCTGGGCTTCTGCCTCCCATAGCCCTAATTTCAGATCCCGCGACACTGCCCTCATGGACCAGAGATAGGGCCTGTCATCACCTCGAACCGAGACAGTCATCTCTACCAAACCTGGGTATTCAGGCGTCTGTGCCCAGACCATTGCTCAAATCCCGGCCTATGGGGGAACCTCAAGCATCAAAGAGCAATCCTCCATCCCCACCATGGAAAAGCTTACTCCAGGTATGGGTGTCTTACCCTCAGAGTGGGAGCCAGCTGCATGGCCCATGAAACCATGCAAACACAGGAGGAGTGCCCTGGCCACAAATGGACATTATGACCATCAACATGAGCCTGCTTTCAAACCAGCCCCTTCACCAGCTGGACCAGGAGCCCGAATATAGGGCCCTACATGCCCCTAGTCCCAAATCATCACCCTTGTTTGGGTTATTTAAGACCCCGTACCTAGAAGCTGAATCTGGAATCTCTGCTATGGCAGGACCCCTGAGACGCAAAACAGCACTCTTCCCTTCCACCAGAAAGACACCAAACTCTTGGGAGCCGTGCAGAATCGCACAGAGGAAGAATCTTCCATGGCCACATGAGGCTACCGCTACATGTGTCTCCGTGGCCAACCGAGACACACAACCCAGACAGAAAAGCCTGCGCTCCCCCCTCCCCGTCGAACTAATTTCAGATCACGCAGCACTGCCCTCATGGTCCGAAGATCGGTCTGCCATTACCTCGCCCCTAACCCTATCCTGAGTTTGTGTTTGCATATTTTGTCCCCAAAGCCCTGGCCGACAGGCCCTCCAGGATGGGGTCTCTGGAACCACAGTGCAGGACTCTGCCTGCCCACTCGAAGGAAACTCTGCCCATCACATTTGCATAACCCCCCCAGATTGGGAGACACCTGCAAAGCCCGTGAGCCAATTGCAAATTTGTTGGCCTCCTTGGAAAAAAGGCGCATTCGGACAAAGACCTGAAACCTACCTCCATGCAGACACTCAGGTAAATGGCCCTGTGTCAGAAGATGGAAGCTGAAATACCCCTAGCACTTCAATGGAACACTAGCTGAGGTTTGTTGGCATCTGTCTCCAGAGGCAAACTCTGGAATACCTACCAATGATCCAACACTTGATCCCTGGGCCACACACCAGAACACATCCTGTCCCCAGAAGGCAACATGGTTCTTGGGAGCTGTGTCTAACCCTCAAGAGAGTAGAATCCTTCAAGGCACCTGAGCGCCCGCCACATTCTAAGGTGTCCCTGAACAAAAGCCAGCATTGTGACCCATCAGAAAGAGGCTCCGTGTCACCTCAGCCCCCTGGTAACATTGACCCAGAGCCACAAGATTGAAACTGCCTTGTTCCTGGGCTGGAAGGCTAAGCGGAGCTGGGCTTTCCAGGCATTCATGCAGTGACTTCTGCTATGTCTTCCCTAATGGGTGATCCTGGTGCCATCAAAACTGACACCCCCTGTCCCGTAGAAGAAATCTTGCTGTTCAGAACAGCTCACAGACCCCAGCCTGCAACGACCTACATGGCCACATGAGGCCACCCCTGCATTTGTCGGCCATCATGGACACAAACTCCAGCGTGAGGGACCATCTGACACATGCCCTGACTCAGGTACTGGAGATCTCAATCAGACACTGCACAATGGAAATGCCGTGTGCTCAGCACTGAACTGAACCGGCGCTTCTGCAATCAGACTTCCATCCTCACCCTCCTGGACTGCTAGCCCTCCCAATTGTTCATTTGGGAGCCCCAAAGCAGGCTTTTGCCTGCCCACCAGAAAGAAGAAGGGCCCTAGGGGTCTGCCCAGAATCCCCAAATGAGGATCAACCTGCACGGACCTCGATGACACCCCAATATCCTAGGCCGCCTTGTGCACTAATGCTCTGTCTGACACAGCCAGAGCCCTGACCTCTCATCAGCACACCAGGTAGCGGGCCCCATATCCTGCAGGTGGGACCTGCCATGGCCAGACGCTTAATCTCAACCGAACCTGAGTATTCAGGAGTCTGTGCCCAGACCATAGATCAAATCCTGGACTGTGGGGGAACCTCAAGCATAAAAGAACACACCTCCTTCCCCACGATGGAAAAGCTTGCTATGGGGATGGGGGTCTAACCCTCAGTGTGGGAGCCAGTTGCATGGCCCATGAGACAATGCCCATTCAGAAGGGCCACCCTGGCCACAAACGGACATTGTGACTCCTAGTCTGAGCCCACTTTCCAACCAGCCCCCTCTCTAGATGGAACAGGTGAAAGCATATCAGACCTGACATGCCCCTAGGCCCAATCCTCATCTTCAGTCAGGTTCTCCAGGCGCATGGACCCAGAAGCCAACTCTGGGTTACAATCCCAGCTATGTTTGGAATACTGAGATGAAAACAGCACTCTTCCCTTCTCCCCGAAAGACACCAAAGCCTTGGGAACCAGGCACAGTCCTCACAGAGGCAGAATCTCCCATGGGCCCATGAGGATACTGCTACATTCTGTGGCCAACTGAGACACACATGCTGGATGAAATCCCCACCCGATGATGAAGAGGCCGCTCCAGACGAGGCTGCTCTCCAACAAGGCCACATGCCGATGAGGTCGCTACCTGGAATGACACCGCTCTTGCAAGGCTGTGGCTCGGGGCAGAGAGGCCGGCCGTGGCTCGGCCACGTGAGGCGGGTCATGGATGGCGCTGCTGCTCGGTGAGGCGAGGCCGCTCATGGCGATGCTGCTGCTTGGGGTGGTGAAGCTCCCAGCAATTCCACTCCCAATGCTCCTGATGATCGTGAATCTCTGACGCTCCTGACGACCCCGACACTTCACTCCTACAACTACCCTAACAGCTCCCAATGGGTACTCTAATGGCTAGTCTAACTCCTCCTACTACTCTAACGGGTATTCTAACTCCTCCTACTACTCTAATGGCTACTCTAACTCCTCTTATTTCTCTAATGACTATTCTAACTCCTCCTGCTTCTCTAATGGTTATTCTATCTCCTCCTACATCTCTCCCCACCCAGCCTCACAGACTAACCTTTATAGAGGTGGTTCATCCCTGCCCACACACAAAGGCCAATGAGATTTCAACTCACCACAGTAAATATATGTGCACCACACTGATTGGATATGGCTATCTAGCCTGGCTCGCCCCCTATATCCAGGGTTTACAAGTAAGTTCCTCTGGCTAACCAGGCCCCTACATTCTCCCTTTTCTTTGGAAATTAGTCAAATCCCTGACTTTTCAGCCAGTTCTATGTTCTCCTGTTGTAAGGGGGTTATATTGAGCATGTTAGACTAACATTTTTATCGCTCCAATTTTCTTTGTTACAAATGACATTAGGGAGTTTATACTACTGGGTGCAAAAAGTAACAGTAGTGCACAGTCGGATGATGAGTTAGCCATTCAACACTTTGTATTACCTTTTCCATTTTTTTCCCTAATTCTGTGCATCTATTTTCCCACCTATGTTTGACAAAAACAGGTAACAATAGGAGCAACAATAAACTCACAGATTTTTCGTCTTAATTTTAGTCAATGGTCAGTGGGGTCTGTCGACTGCAGCTTCCATCTCTGGGGGGCATCCTCTTCTCGGCTCTTTTGATGTGACCCACATGAATCCAGGCCCTAATGCCCTCTACTTTTACAGTAAATTGTCCCTTCCAGCGAGGCTCCAAGTTTCGCCCTTGATAGTGATGTATCCAAACCAAGTCCACGGGTTGGTAAGGATGTGGTTCCACCTCCGTATCCGTCCCAGTGTGGGCAGTCCGGATGCCTGAGTGGCCTTATTTTAGGACAGACTGTAATGCCTGCAGTGATTGGAGTACAGACTAATCAGTCATATCTGCTAGGGCAACCTCTTGTAGTCGAGGACAGAGAAGGGGAGTCTCCCAAAAATCATTTCAAGTGGGGTCACCTTGCTTAAATAGGGTATACATCGTGCCCTGAGGAGGGAGAAAGGAAGGAGATCCACCCATCCACCTCCAGTATCCAGAATTAGTTTTGTCAAGGTCTCTTTAAGAGTCAGGTTCATTCTCTCTACTTGCCCGGAACTCTGGGGCCAGTAGGCACAATGTAGTTTCTAATTAGTGCCCACGGCCTTGGCCAATGCCTGTGAGATGAACTCACAAACGAAGGGCCATTGTTTGACCCGAATGCGAGAGGCAGCCCAAACCTAGGAATTATTGCATCTAGTAGCTTTTTGGCTACCACTCCTGCCGTCTCATGTTTGGCAGGGAAATCCTCTACTCAACCTGAAAACGTATCTACAAAAACGAACATGTACTTGTGCCCATATTTTCCAGGTTTCATTTCTGTAAAATCTATTTCCCAATAAATTCCTGGTTCCTTACCTCTTTCTCTTTTCCCTCTTCCCATTTTAGTTCTTCCCACATTAACTGCCTGGCAGTAAGCCCACCTATCAACTACATCCTGAACCATATGCCTTAATTTAGAAACCAGGAACTGCTTGACTATAAGCTCCTTGAGTTTCTGTATCCCCAGATGAGTACCCTGATGTATCTGGTATACACACATTTTGCCTAGTCTTCAAGGAAGAATTATTTTTTCCTGCTTCAGTCTTAGCCCAGTCCCCTTCATAGTCCAATTTAACCCACTTCTATAAATACTTTAAATCTTCTTCTGAATAGTTTCGTTATTCTGGTAGGGCTGAGCTTGGAGTGTAACCAGTTCTTGCACTGTTTCTCGGGCTGCTTGCTTTGTGGCTTGATCTGCTAACTGGTTTCCTTTTGAAATCAGATCAGTCCCCTTTTGGTGTCCTGGGAAATACATAATGGCCACCTCTTTTTGGTCCCAAATAGCCTAGAGGAGAGCCAATAGTTCTCCTCTGTTTTTAATTCCTGTTCCTTCTGCTGTTAATAGGTCCCTTTCTTTATAAATCTCCCTATGTATATGGAGAGTAGCAAAGGCGTACCTGCTGTCCCTATAGATGTTGGCGGTTTTACCTTTGGCCATCTGCAGTGCCTTAGTGAGTGCAATCAGTTCCGTATTTTGTGCCAATGTTCCATGTGGCAGGGCTGCTGTCCAGAGTTTCAGCTCAGGAAAAACTACCGCAGCCCCCGCATACCTCTTTTGATTGACCACGTAGCTACTCCCATCTGTGAACAGAGTCATCTCGGCATCCAAGACTGGAGTGTCTCTGATATATGGCCTTATACCTGCAACTTGGGTAGGATCTCCCCGCAATCCTTCCTTGGGGAAGTCTTGTCCAGGTGAGTTGGCCTTGAAACACTTTCTTTGGGTCGGACCACTGAAAAGCAAAAATGGGTTGAGATTCTCTTGCTAAAGATATGAAGAAAAATGCATCCTTGATATCTAAGATGATATACACAGTTCTTTTGTGTCACAGGAGGGAGTGTAGTGTATAGGGGATAGGCAGACAGGTGGATATCTTCAACCCATTTATTAACTTTCCACAAGTCCTGAATGTGTCAGTACTCTCCAGTCTCAGCCTTTTTGATGGGAGCAAAGATGTGTTCCATGGAGATTTGCACGGAACTAGGATCGCATCTCCTCAGAGGTATTTAATGTGCTTTCTGATCCCTTCCTTTGCTTCCCAGGGAAGGGGGTGCTGCCAAATGTGAACAGCCTTAGCCGCCGCCTTTAATTGTACCACCACTGCAGTTTGTCCTCTGACCAAGCCAGGGTGTTTCCCTTCTGCCCACACCTTGGGAATCTCGACCTGTAGGATTCGCGAAGGCTCCGCCTTTGTCTCCTCTGGTTTTGAAACTGGCTCGTAAGGAGATATTCATCTACTGCTGCCATAAGCACCTGTACAGTGAGTTGTCTCAAGGTTACAGTCATGTCTACTTCCGAGAAGTGAATACCAGCTTGTAACTTGTGGAGGAGATCTCTTCCCATCAATTTATATGGGACATTATGGAGGACCAAAAATCGATGTTTCACTCCTTCGAGGGCAAACATAAAGTCTTTTCTGTTGTCCATTTATGTCTCTCTGTGCCATTTGCTCCTTGTGCCCAAACTTCCTCTCCAGATACTTTTCCCATAGGTTTAAGTAATGATGAAAATTGGGCTCCCTTGTCCACCAAATAAATCAATTAATTTCCTCTCAACTTCAATTTTTACTCTGGTGGCCAGCATTGCCGTCTTCCTTTTGGAGCACTCCCTGGCCCAGTGTCCCTTATCCTTACAATAAGCACACTGATATGAATCTAAGTCTTCCCACCTGCCTTCTCTGTGCTTATGCTTTTCCTTCCATTTACTATCCCCTACCTATCTCATGTAACGCCAAAACCATAACCAGCTATTTGTCTGTTTTTCATCCTCCTGTGCATCCCTGTTCATAAACACTTTTTATGCTATTCTCAATAACTCAATCAGATTCTTCCCTTGAAATCCTTCTATTTCCTGAAGTTTCATCCTTATATCCGGGGCTGACTGACTGGCAAAAGCAACATTCACTGCTCCCTGATTGTCGGGTGCCTCAGAGTCGATCGGGCTATACATTTTATAGGTTTCAATAGACCTTTCTAGGAAAGCTCCTGGAGATTCATTCTTACCTTGAGTCGCTGTACTAATTCTGGTTTAGTACGATTGCAACTTTTACTTCTGGAAATTCAGTTCCAGGATTTCAACATATCAAGGAACCATATTTGTTCTGAAATTTTCCCATATGAATTTCCTTTAAGTTGGAGTTCATCTTATAAGAGAATTAAAACAATTACAAATGACAAAAAACTCAGAATATATAATTTTAAATATCAAATGATGACCCTTATCAAAACATTAAAACTTTAGAAAATGTATAGAATCTCTGGAGTACTTACAGCATTTACCCAAAGTAACCCAAGGTATATCATTGATTTAGCAGTACTTCCTGAGCAACTTAGCATATCAAGGAAAAGCCTTATGAGTCAAAGAGATCTCATCTAAAATTCTGGGTGGACAAAGAAAACCATTTACATTTTTTTTAGAAACATCTCAATCTCTAGTGAAGACTAAATATTAACCAATTGTGAACTGTTGCAATAGAACTTAAGCACAAAACATGTTTACAACAGATTTCAAAAGGACAAACCTAGTTCCAGCAATGAGTGCCCTAGCACTTCATTCATTTGTCATCCAAGTAAAACTTCAAAGCTTCCGTTTACCAAAGACTGTGAAAGCTACTTTAACAATTACCCATTAAAACCCTGAGACAGACAATTAACCATCAGTTCAGTCATCTCTTTGCTAAAAGATTTCATGTTCCACCTGGGCCCATTCCACTTCAGATGCCATGCTTTCCTGCCAGCCAGACGGAGGGGCTGGGCAGTCCACGTCAGGCCAGAGAAGGCAAGGAATTCCCTGAAACAAATGGAGTTTTGGCAGCTGCTTGGGAATATTCCTTAAAGTCTCTGTCCCAATTTAGACTAAACACAGTTGGCTCCAGTTATAGCCATTAACACACGAAATGAGTCAGGAAGAAGCCCCACATGTATTATGAGGAATTGAGAGACGAAAGTCAGAGTCCCCTTACTCTCTGCCTGTCCCATTCCCCTAAGCACAACAAACAACACAGCAGACAACAAAAATACAAGACAAAGGCACCTGCAGGCCTAGCAGTCCTGCCACCGGTGGGGATTTTCTAGGGGGACTCAAACCCCATGACCTCCTAGGGGGACTCAAACCCCCAAGGACTCCCTCGGGGGCTCGAACTCCCGATGACCCCTTAGGGGGACACGAATCCCCTGACTGCCTTGGGGGACTCAAATGCCCTGGTTACGGCCTAGGGTGACTCGAACCCCCTGACCATCTAGGGGGATTCGAATCCCCCAACCACCAAGGGGGACTCGAAACCCATGTCGATCTACCAGCAGAGGGATGGGTCGTCCCAGCATCCACTCTGGCCCTGGGGTGTATGGCTGCGTCCAGTTGTCCCCTGTGGGCCATTTCGTGGAGCTCCAACCAGATAGACGAACAAGATTGCAACACCTCCGGAGGCATTTCCCACAAATTCCGATGCTGGCTCATTTCTCTTTGTTTGATCCCTGGCGAGCCCCCAATGTTAGGGTCCATGACAAAGGAAAGAGACTTACACAAAGCGAAAACCAAGCAAAGCTTTATTTCACGCCAAGTATTAAAACTGAAACTGACCGTTTGGAGCCATTTCTTACCTAGAGGTGACGACGACAAGGACACCGCTCCCGATGACAAAGATGCGAGGATGACGAGGACGACAACACTGATGAACAGACTCTGCTCCCTATGAAGCCACTCCAACAGGTCTGCTCCCCAAATAAGGCCGCTGTGGACGAGGTCGCTTCAGACCAGGCTGCTCTCCAGACGAGGCCCCTCTAGACAAGGCAACACGCTGAATGAAGGCTGCAACCGATGATGAAAAGGCAGCTCTGGACCAGGCCACACTCTGACGAGGCAACACGCTGACCAGGCCGCTCCCCGGAATTATGCCACTCTGGCTAGCCCATAGCTTGGGGCAGTGAGGCCAGTCACGGCGGGGCCGTGGCGAAGGCGGTCACGGGCGGCGCTGCTCCTTGTGGATCCTAGGCCGTTCATGGCAGTGCTGCTGCTCAGGGCGGTGCCACTCCCATCAATTCCGCTTCCAATGCTCCCAAATATCCTGAAGCTTCGATGCGCCCGAGGACCCTGACGCTATCACTACTACGACTACCCTAATGGCTCTCCACGGCTACTCTAACTCCTCCTACTACTCTAATGGCTATTCTAACTCCTCCTACTTCTCTAACGGCTATTCTAACTCCTCCTACTACTCTGACAGTTATTCTAACTCCTTCTACTTCTCTAACGGCTATTCTAACTCCTCCTACTGCCCCCGCCTCCCCACCAGCCTCACAGACTAACCTTTATGGAGGTGGTTGAGCCAGGCCCACACACAGGTGGCCAATGAGATTTCAACTTACCACAGTTAATATATGCACAGCCCACTGCTTGGATATGGCAATCTGTCCTGGCCCGCCCCTATATCCGGGGTTTACAAGTAAGTTCCTCTGGCTAACCAGGCCCCTACATTAGTACCTACATATGTTCCAATGCTAGGTCCCTGGTCCAAAAATCAGAGCACCTCCTATCCACAGAAGGCAAGCTGGCTCTTGGAGGCTGCGTCCAACCCTCAGGGGAGGAGAATCCTCCATGGTGCCTGAGCTCCCGCCACATTGTAAGGTCTCCTGGGACACAAACCAGCATGGTGACCCATCAACATGAGTCTCCCTGTCAAATCATCCCCAGGGCACATGTCCCAGAGCCACAGATTGAAAATGCCTTGTTCCAGGGCTAAAAGGATAAGCTGAGCTGGGCTTTCCAGACATCTATGCGGTGAGCTCTGCTACCAAGTCTTTCCATATGGGGACCATGGAGCCATCCAAACGAACTCCCCCTATCCCGAAGAAGTTAAGCTTGCTGTTCGGAGCAGCTCACAAACCCCGGCTTGGGAAAACCTTCATGGCCTCATGAGGTCATCCTTCTATTCATCTAGCATCATAGACACAAACTGCAGCGTGAGCAACCATCCAAAACACGCCCTGACTCAGGGGCCGGAGATCTTGAGTCAGACGCTGCACATTGGAAATGCCATGTGCTCGGCACTGAACAGAACCGGTGCTTGTGCTTTCAGACCTCTGTCCTCGCCCATCTGGCCCGCAAGCAATCCAGATTTGGAATTCTAGAGCCAAAAAACAGCCTTCGGCCTGCCCTTCAGAAAGAAGGGCCCTAAGGGTCTGCCCAGAATCTCCATGTGAGGATCAAACTGACGGCCATTGATGGAACCCCAATATCCAGGATGAACTGTGCACTAATGCTCTCTTTGACACAGCCTGAGCCCCGACCTCCTCCCCACCAGGTAGTGGGTGCCATCTCCTGCAGATGGGACTGGCCATGGCCGTAGGCTGTCATGTCTACCTAACTTGGGTGTTCAGGGATCAGTGACCAGACCAGAACTCAAATCCCAGCATGTAGGGGAATCCTCAAGCACAAAAGAGCACTCCTCCTTCCCCATTGCCAGAAAAGCTTGCTGTGGGTATAAGGGTCATACCCTCAGAATGAGAGCCAGCTGCATGGCCTATGAGACTACGCCCAACCTCCAGGTCCGCCATGGGCACAAATAGGCATTGTGACCATCAGCCTGAGCCTGCTTTCAAACAAGTCCCCTCGCTAGCTGGACCAGGAGCCCGAATATTGGCCTGCCATGCCCCTAGGCCCAAATCCTCACCCTCAGTTGGGTTCTCCAGGCGCCCAAACTCAGAAGTCTACTCTGGAATCCCTGCTATGATGGGAACCCTGAGATGGAAAACAGCTCTCTTCCCTTCATCCAGAAAGACACCAAAACTGGGAGCCATGCAAATTCCGCACAGAGGCAGAATCTCCCATGGCCTCTTGAGGCCACCCCTCCATTCCTCAGCCATCATGGACACAAACACCGGCATGAACGACCATCTGACACTTGCCCTGACTCAGGTGCTGGAGATCTCGATTCAGACACTGCATATTGGAACTGCCACGTGCTGGGCACTGAACTGAACCGGCACTGGTGCGTTCAGAATTCCGTCATCAACCTACTGCCCTGCTTGCCCACCAGATTGGAAATTCTGGAGCAACAACACAGACTTCGACCTGCCTTCCAAAATGAAGAAGGGCCCATTGGTTCTGACCAGAAACCCCACGTCAGGGTCAACCTCACGGTCCTTGGCTGCACTGTGCACTGATGCTCAATCTGACTCTGCCTGATCCTCGACCTCCAGTCATCCCTACAGGTAGCAGACCCCATATCGTGCAGGGGGTGCGACCATGGCCCGAGGCTGTTATCTCTACCCTACCTGGGTGTTCAAGTATCTGTGCCCAGACCTTAGCTCAAATCGCAGCCTATGGGTAACCTCAAGCCAAAAGAAAACTCCTGATTCCCTAAGCCAGGGAAAGCTTCCTGGGGGGGAGTGGGTGTCAAACCCTCAGAGTGGGAACCAGCTGCATGACCCATGAGACCACGCTCACCCATCAAGGCTGCCTGGTCACAAAAAGTCATTGCAACCCTAATCATGAGACAATTTCAAAGAAACCCCCTTGCTAGTTTTACCAAAAGCATGCCTAGCGGGCCTGACATGCCCCTAGTCCCAAATCTTTACCCTTGTTCGGGTTCTCCAGGCACCCGGACCAAGAAGAGGACTCTGGATTCCCTGATATGTCTGTACTCCTGAGACAGAAAATAGCACTCTTCACTTCCCCAGGAAAGACACCAAAACCTTGGGAGCCAGGCAGAATCCCCACAGAGGCAGAACCTCCCATGGACTCATGAGGCCATCCCTCCATTCTTGGCCTAACGAGACACACAACCCAGACAGAGAAGCCTGTGCTCGCGCCTCCCCATTGCCCTAATTTCAGATCCCAAGGCACTGCCATCACGTTCTGCAGATCCGGCATGCCATCACTTCGCCCCTCCCCCAAACCCGAGTTTGTGTTTGCAGACTTTTGTTCCCAATGCCCTGGCCTACGGGCCCTCCAGGGTGGGGTTTCTGAAGCCATGGCGCAGGACTCTGCCTGCCATCATGAAGGAAACTCTGCCCGTCACATTTGCACAAAACCTCCGGAATGGCAGACAACTGCAAGGCCTCTGAGCCCACCCAATTTCGTTGGCCGCTCTGGACAGAAACACAGTCTGACACATGCCAGACACAAACCTCCAGGGAGACACCCAGATCAATGGCCCTGAGTCAGAAGATGGAACCTGACTTACCCCAGGACTTCAATGAAACACTTGCTTAGGTTTGCAGGTATCTGCCGCCAGAGGCATGCTCTGGAATACCTACATATGATCCAACACTTGATCGCAGAGACAAAAAAAAAAAAACACCTCCTGCCCCAGAAGGAAACCAGGCTCTTGGGAGCTGCGTCCAACCCTCAGGGGAGGAGAATCCTTTAAGGGGCCTGAGCCCCAGCCACATTCTAAGGACTACCTGGACACAAGCCAGCATTGTGACACATCATAATGAGGCTCCCTGTCAACTCAGCCTCCTGGGCACTTTGCCCCAGTGCAACAAGATCAAAAGGGCCTTGTTCCTGGGCTGGAAGGCTAAGCCGAGTTGGGCTTTCTAGGCATGATTGCGGTGACTTCTGCTATGACATCTTTCCCAATGGGGAACCCTATAGCTACCAAAATGGACTCCCCCTTTCCCCCAGAAGGAAAGCTTGCTGTACGTAGCAGCTCAAAAGCCCCAGCCTGGGAAAAACTCCATGGCCTCATGAAGCCAGCCCTCCATTCATCGGCCATCATGGACACAAACTCCAGCGTGAGCGACCATCTGACATGTGCCCTGACTCAGGTGCTGGAGATCTTGTGTCAGCAGCTGCACATTGGAAATGCCATGGACTCGGCTTTAAACTAAACCAGCGCTTGGGCGTTCAGAATTCCGTCCTCACCCTCCTGAGCCGCAAGACCCCCAGATTGTTAAATCTGGAGCCACAACGCAGTCCTCTGCTTGCCCTCTAGAAAGAAGAAGTGCCCTAGGGATCTGCCCAGAATCCCCACGTGAGGATCAACCTGCATGGACTTCGAAGGAACCCCAATATCCTAGGTCCTCCGTGCACTAATTCTCTATCTGACAGAGCCTGAGCCCCATCCTCCCATCTGTGCCTACCGGCCCCAGAGTTCCGGGCAAGTAGAGAGAATGAAACGGACTCTTAAAGAGACCTTGACAAAACTAATTCTGGAGACTGGAGGTGGATGGGTGGATCTCCTTCCTTTCTCTATCCTCAGGGCAGTATGTACACCCTATTTAAGCAAGGTGACCCCACTTGAAATAATTTTTGGGAGACCCCCCTTCTCTGTCCTTGACTACAAGAGGTTGCCCTAGCAGAAATGACTGATCAGTCTGTACTCCAGTCACTGCAGGCATTACAGTCTGTCCTTAAAAAATCCCACTCAGGTATCCAGACTGCCCACACTGGGATGGAGATGGAGGTGGAACCACATCCTTACCAACCTGGGGACTTGGTTTGGATACATCGCTATCAAGTGGGAAACTTGGAGCCTCGCTTGAAGGGACCATTTACTGTAAAAGTAGAGGGCATTAGGGCCTGGATTCATGTGGGTCATGTCAAATGAGCTGAGGAGAGGATGCCCCCAGAGATGGAAGCGTAGTCGACAGATACCACTAACCATGGACAAAAGCTAAGACTAAAAAACTGTGAGTTTATTGTTGCTCCTATTGTTACGTGTTCATGTAAAGTATAGGTGGGAAATTAGATGAACGGAATTAGGAAAAAAATGGAAAAGGTAACAAAAAGCATTGAATGGCTAACTCATCAGCCGACTGTGCACTACTGTTACTTTTTTCCCTATGTATTATAAACTCCAGAATGTCATTTGTACCAAAGAAAATTGGAGCGATAAAAATGTTAGTCTTACATGCTCAATATAACCCCCTTACAACAGGAGAACATAGAACTGGCTGAAAAGTCAAGGATTTGACTAATTTCCAAAGAAAAGCGGAGAATGTACAGGTCTGGTTAGCCAGAGGAACTTACTTGTAAACCCCGGATATTGGGGCGGGCCAGGCCAGATAGCCATATCCAATCACTGGGTTGTGCATATATTAACTGTGGTGAGTTGAAATCTCATTTCCCACCTGTGTGTGGGCCAGGCTCAACCACCTTAGTCTGTGAGGCTGGGGTAGGGGGAGAGGTAAGAGGAGTTAGAATAGACGTTCGAGAATTAGGAGGAGTTAGAATAGCCAGTAGAGAAGTAGGAGGAGTTAGAATAGCTGTTAGAGAAGTCAGAAGTGTTAGAATAGCCGTTAGAATAGTAGGAGGAGTTAGAGTAGCCACTGGGAGCCATAAGGGTAGTCATAGGAGTGATAGCATCAGGTTGGACAGGAGCGTCAGAACTTCAAGATCATTGGGAGCATCGGGAGTGGCATTGCTGGGAGCTTCAGTGCTACTAGCAGCAGAGCCGCCAAATACGACCTCGACTCCCTGAGCAATAGCACCGCCCACGACCCGCCTCGACGCGGCCCCGCCACAACCAGACTCACTGCCCCGAGCTGTAGCCTCGCCAGAGCAACGTCATTCCAGGGAGAAGCCTCGTTGGCATGTGGCCTTGTTGGAGATCGGCCTGGTCTGGAGTGGCCTCTTCAATATCGGGTATGGACTTCATCCAGCATGTAGCCTCATCCAGAGCGGCCTCATCTGGGGAGCAGCCTGGTCTGGAACGGCCTCGTCCAGAGCTGCCTCGTCCAGAGCAGCCTCGTCTGGGAAGCAGCCTTGTAGGATTGACGTCATGGGGAGCAGAGTCTGTGTCGTCAGGGTTGTCGTCATTGGCATCCTCCCCTCTTTTCATCAGAACCGGCGTCCTCGTCATCACTCTATGTAAGAAACGACCCTGACCTGTCGGTTTGATTTTCGATGCTTGGCATGAAATAAAGCTTTGCTTGATTTTCACTTTGTGTACTCTTGTTCCTTTGATCATGAACCCTAACACTCCGAAATATTCCTCTGGGGACAGATGCCTGCAATCCTCATCTAGGGTTCTGTTGAGGTCCTAGGGTCATGTCACTTTCCATCTTCTGATTCAGGGCCATTGAACTGGGTGTCTATCTGCAGGTATGTGTCTGGCATGTATCAGACTGTGCAATTCTGTCCAGAATGTCCAACGAAATTGGGTGGGCTCAGGGTCCTTGCAGGTGTCTCCCAATCTGGAGGGTTTGTGCAACTGTGACGGGCAGAGTTTCCTTTGGGAGTGCAGGCAGAATACTGTGATGTGGTTCCTGAGGCCCCATCCTGGACGGCCTGTCGGCCAGGGTTTGGGGGACAAAATTCTGCAAACACAAACTTGGGATAGGGTTCTAGGCGAGGTGATGGCAGTCCCGATCTGCAGACCGTGAGGGCAGTGCTGCCGGATCTGAAATTAGCGTAATGGGAAGGCAGGAGTGCAGGCTTTTCTGTCAGGGTTGTGTGTCTCAGTTGGCCACAGATTGTAGAGGTAGCTTCATGGGGCCATGGGAGATTCTGCCTTTCTGAGGACTCTGCCCGATTCCCAAGGGTTTGGTGTCTTTTAGGGGGAAGGTAAGAGTGCTGTTTTCGTCTCAGGGTTCCGACCATAGCTAGGATTCCAGAGTCGGCTTATGGATCCATGCGCCTGGAGAACCCGACCGAAGATGAGGATTGGGGCCTAGTGGCATGTCAGGCCCGATATGCGTGTATCTGTTCCAGCTAGAGAGGAGGCTGGTTGGAAAGCAGGCTCAGACTGGGAGCCACAATGTCTGTTTGTGGCCAGGGAGGCGCTCCTGAGTGGGCGTTGCCTCATGGGCCATACAGCTGGCTCCCACTCTGAGGGTTAGACCCTCATCCCCACAGCAAGCTTTTCCATTGTAAGGAAGGAGGAGTGCTCTTTATGCTTGAGGGTACCCTTTAGGCCAGGATTTGAGCTATGGTCTGGACACAGATGCCTGAATACTCGGGTTGGGTAGAGATGAGAGTCTCTGGGTATGGCACGACCCACGTGCAGGATATGGCGCCTGCTACCTGGGGGGCTGATGGGAGGTCGGGGCTCAGGCTGTGTCAGACAGAGCATTAGTGCACAGGGCGGGCTAGGACATTGGAGTCCCGACGAGGACCGTGCACGTTGATTCTCACGTGGGGATTCTGGGCAGACCTCTAGGGCCCTTCTTCTTTCTGGAGAGCAGGCAGAAGTATGCATTGTGGCTCCCAAATGAACAATCTGGAGGGCTGGCGGGCCAGAAGGGTGAGGATGGAATTTTGAACACGCCAGTGCAGGTTCCATTCACTGCCGAGCACATGGCATTTCCAATGTGCAGCGTCTGTCTCGAGATCTCCACCAACTGGGTCAGTGCATGTGTCAGATGGATGCTCAGGATGGAGTTTGTGTCCAGGATGGCCGTCGAGTGGAAGCGTGGCTCATGAGGCCATGGAGGTCTTCCCAGGCTGGGACTTTTGAGCTGCTCTGAACACCAAGCTTTCCATCTGTGGCACAGTGGGAGTCCGTTTGGATCGCAACAGGGTTCCCCATAGGAAAGACATGGTAGCAGAAGTCACCGCATGGAAGCCTGGAAAGCCCAGCTCTGCTTACCCTTACCGCCCAGGTACAAGGCTGTTTGGATCTGGAGGCTCTGTGGCAAAGTGCTTAAGGTGCTGAGGTGACAGGGAGCCTCATTCTGATGGTCAGTGCTGGTTTGTGTCTAGAGAGATCTTAGAATGTGGTGGGGGCTCAGGCGCCATGCAGGATTCTCTTCCCCTGAGGGTTGGACGCAGCTCCCAAAGAGCCAAGTTGCCTTCTGGGGACAGTAGGTGTTCTGATTTGTGGTTCAGGGATCAAGTGTTGGACCATATGTGGGTATTCCAGAGTTTGCCTCTGGAGGCAGATGCCTGCAAGGCTAAGCTAGGTTTCCCTTGAGGTCCTAGGGTATGTCAGGTTACATGACTCACTCAGGGCCATTGAACGGGGTGTCTGCCTGGAGGTAGGTGTCTGGCATGTATCCTGATTCGCCTTTTATCCAAGGCGGCCAACGTATTTGGGGTGGGCTCAGGGGCATTGCAGGTGTCTCCCAATCTGGAGGGTTTTTGCAAATGTCAGCAGAGTTTCCTTTGGGTGGGCCTGCAAAATCCTGCGCTGTGAAACCTTAGGCCCCATCCTGGAGGCCCTGTCGGCCATGGCATTGGGGACAAATGTCTGCAACACAAACTCGGGATAGGGTTCTGGGTCAGGTGATGGCAAGCCCGATCTGCGTACCGTGAAGGCAGTGCCACGGGATTTGAAATTAGTTCAACAGGGAAGCGGGAGCGTAGACTTTTCTATCTGGCTTGTGTGTCTCGGTTGCCCATGGAATGTAGCGGTAGCCTCATGGGGCCATGGAGGATTCTGCCTCTATGAGGATTCTGCCCGTCTCCCAAGGTTTTGATGTCTTTCAGGGGAAAGGGAACAGTGCTGTTTTCCATATCACAGGTCCCGCCATAGCAGGGATTGCAGTCAGCTTCTGGGTCCAGCCACGTGGGGAACCCAACCGAGGGTGAGGATTTAGGCCAAGGGGCATATCACGCCTGAGATGCAGGCTCCTGTTCCAGTGAGCGAGGGGGCTGGTTTGAATGCGGGCTCAGGTGCAGGTTCACAATACCTGTTTGTGGCCAGGGCAGCCCACCTGGGTGGGCATAGTCTCATGGGCCATGCAGGTGGATCCCACTCTGAGGGTTAGACCCCCATCCCCTCAGCAAGCTTTCCCATCATGGGGAAGAAGAAATGCTCTTTCATGCTTGATGTTCCCCCACAGGCCGGGATTTGAACTATGGTCTGGACATAGATGCCTGAATACTCTGGTTGGCCTTGGTATGTCCCAATTGCAGGATATGGGGCCCGCTACCTGGGGGGCTTATGGGAGTTTGGGGCTCAGGCTGTGTCAGTCAGAGCAATACTGCACAGGGCGGCCTATGACATTGGGGTGCCATCGAGGTCTGTGCAGATTGATCGTCACATGGGGATTCTGGGCAGACCCCAAGGGCCCTTCTTCTTTCAGAAGGGCAGGCAGATGATTGCGTTGTGGCTCCCGAATGAACTATCTGGTAGTCTGGATGGCCAAGAGGTTGAGGACAAAATTCTGAATGCACAAGTGCCGGTTCATGTCAGTGCCAAGCACATGGTATTTCCACTGTGCAGCATCTGACACAAGATCTTCAGTACCTGAGTCAGGGCACGTGACTCACGCTGGAGTTTGTGTCCATGATGGCCAACGCATGGAAGGGTGGCCTCATGAGGCCATGGAGGTCATCCCAGACTAGGCTTTGGAGCTGCTCTGAAAAGCAAGCTTTACTTCTGCGGGAGAGGGGGGGTCCCTTTGCATGGCACCAGGGTCCCCCGTATGGACAGACGTCATAGCAGAAGTCACCACATGGATGCCTGGAAAGCCCAGCTCCTCTTATCCTTCCAGCCCAGGTCAAGGCCCTTTGGTGGCTCTGGAGCAAAGTACCCACGGGACTAAGGTGACAGGGAGCCTCATTCTGATGGGTCACAATGCTGGCTTGTGTCCAGGGAGACTTTAAATGTGGCAGGGACTCTGGCGCCATGCAGGATTCTCCTCCCCTGAGCATTGGACACAGCTCCCAAGAGCCAGGTTGCCTTCTGGAGGCAGGAGGTGTTCTGTTTTGTGGCTCAGGATCAAGTGTTGGACCATATGTAGATGTTTCAGAGTTTGCCTCTGGAGGCAGATGCCTGCAAGGCTAATCTATGGTTCCATTGAGGTCTTAGGGGTATGTCATGTTTGATCTTCTGACTCAGGGACATTGACCTAGGTGTCGGTCATGTGTCTGGACATCCATCCATCCTGTTTGTTTTCCAAAGTGGCCAACGAATTTCGGGTGTGCTCAGTGGCATTGCATGTGTCTGCCAATCTGGAGTGTTTGTGCTAATGTGACGGGCATAATTTCCTTCAGGTGGGCAGGAAGAGAATGGCGCTGTGACTCCAAAGGCCCCATCCTGGAAGGCCTCTTTGCCAGGCCTTGGGGACAAAAGTCTGCAAACACAAACTCTGGATAGGGTTAGGGGTGAGGTATCGGCAGTCCCGATCTGCATACTGTGAAGGCATTGCCGTGGGATCTGAAATGAGGGCGACGGGGAGGCGGGAGCGCAGGCTTTTCTGTCTCGGTTGTGTATCTCAGTAGGCCACAGAATGTAGTGGTAGCCTCATGGGGCCCAACTCCCCAGGGTTTGGTGTCTTTCAGGGGGAAGGGAAGAGTGGTGTTTTCCATCTCCGGGGTCCTATCTTCTGACTCAAGGCCATTGCCCTGGGTCTCTGCCTGGAGGTAGGTTTCTGGCCTGTGTCTGAATGCACCTGTTTTCCAAGGCGGCCAACGAATTTGGGGTGGGCTCATGGACATTGTATGTGTCTCCCAATCTGGAGGTTTTGTGCAAAAGTGACAGGCGGCGTTTCCTTTGGGTGGGCATTCAGAGTCCTGCGCTGTGCCTCCAGAGGCCCCATCCTGGAGGGCCTGTCAGACAAGGGCTTCAGGGACAAAAGTCAGCGAACACAAACCCGGGATTGGTTTCTGGGTGAGGTAATGGCAGGCCCGATCTGGGGACAGTGAGGGCAGTGCCGCGGGATCTGAAATGAGGGTGATGGGGAGGCTGGAGTGCAGGCTTTTCTGTCTGGGTTGTGTGTCTCAGTTGGCCACAGAATGAAGTGGTGGCCTCAGAGGGCCATGGGAAATTCTGCCTCTGTTAGGATTCTGCCTGACTCCCAAGGGTTTGGTGTCTTTTGGGAGGAAAGTTTTCTGTCTCAGTGTTCCCACTATAGCAGGGATTCCAGAGTCGGCTTCTGTGTCCGGGCACCAGGAGAAAGCGACCTGGTGTGAGGATTTGTGCCTAGGGGCATGTCAGTCCCAATATGCGAGCCCATGGTCCAGGTAGCGAGGGAGCTGGTTTGAAAGCGGGCAGAGGCTGAGGATCACAATGCCTGTTTGTGTGGGCGTGGTCTCATGGGTTACTCTGAGGGTTAGATCCCCTTCCCCACAGCAAGCTTTTCCCATCATGGGGAAGGAGGAGTGCTCTTTTATGCTTGAGGTTCCCCCATAGGCAGGGATTTGAGCTATGGTCTGTGCGGAGATGCCTGACTACCCAGTTTGGGTGAAATGACAGTCTCTGGCCATGGCAGGTCACACTGGAAGGATATAGGGGCAGCTACCTGGAGGGCTGATGGGAGGTCGGGGTTCAGGCTGCGTTGGACAGAGCATTAGTGCACTGGGCGGCCTAGGACATTGGGGTGCCATCGAGGTCCGTGCAGGTTGATCCTCGCATGGATATTCTCGGCAGACACCTAGGGCACTTCTTACTGGACGGCAGGCAGAAGACTGAGTTGTGGTTCCAAAATGAGCAATCTTGTGTTCCTGCTGTCCAGGAGGCTGAGGACAGAATTCTGAATGCAACAGCGCCAGTTCAGTTCAGTGCAGAGCACATGGCATTTCCACTGCACAGCGTCTGATCGAGATCTCCAGCATCTGAGTCAGGGCACATATCAGATGGTCGCTCACGCTCGAGTTTGTGTCCATGATGGCCAACGATTGGAGGGGTGGCCTCATGAGCCCATATAGGTCTTCCCAGCCTGGGGCTTTGGAGCTGCTCCGAACAGCAAGCTTTCCTTCTGCGGGACAGGGGGAGTCCGTTTTGATGGCACCAGGGTCCTCCATATGGAAAGACGTTGTAGCAGAAGTCACCACATGGATGCCTGGAAAGTCCAGCTCCACTTAACCTTCCAGCCCAGGTACAAGACCGTTTGGATCTGGTTTCTCTGGGGCAATGTCCCCAAGGTGCTGAGGTGACAGTGAGACTCATTCTGATGGGTCACAATGCTGGCTTGTGTCCAGGGAGACCTTAGAATGTGGCGTGGGCTCAGGTGTAATGCAGGAATCTCTGCCCTTGAAGTTTGGACAGAGCACCCAAGAGCCAGGTTGTGTTCTGGGGACTGGAGGTGTTCTGTTTTGTGGCTAAGTGATCAAGTGTTAGACCACATATAGGTATTCCAGAGTTTGCCTCTGGAGGCAGATGCCTGCAAGGCTAAGCTACGGTTCCGTTGAGGTCCTAGGGTTATGTCAGGTTCCATCTTCTGACTAAGAGCCATGGACCTGGCTATATGCCAGGTGGTAGGTGTCTGGCATGTGTCTGAATGCGCCTTTTTTTCAAGGCGGCCAACAAATTTGGGGTGGGCTCAGGGACATTTTAGTTGTCTCCCAATCTGGAGGTTTTGTGGAAAAGTGACAGGCAGAGTTTCCTTTGGGTGGGCATTCAGAGTCCTGTGCTGTGCCTCCAGAGGCCCCATCCTGGAGGGCATGTCGGACAAGGCTTCGGGGACAAAATTCTGCAAACACAAACTCGGGATAAGTTTCTGGGTGAGGTGATGGCAGGCCCGATCTAGGGACTGTGAGGGCAGTGCCGCAGGATCTGAAATGAGGGTGATGGGGAGGTGGGAGCACAGGCTTTTCTGTCTGGGTTTTGTGTCTCAGTTGGGCACAGAATGAAGTGGTGGCTTCACCGGTCCATGGGAGATTCTACCTCTGTGTGGCTTCTGCCTGGCTTCCAAGGATTTGGTGTCTTTTGGGGGGAAGGGAAGAGTGCTGTTTTCCGTCTCATGGGTACCGCCATAGCAGGGATTCCAGAGTCGGCTTCTGGGTGCAGGTGCCTTGAGAGCCTGACCAAGGGTGAGGATTTGGGCCTAGGGGCATGTCAGGCCCAATATGCGGGCTCCTGGTCTAGCTAGCGAGGGGGCCTGGTTTGAAAGTGGACTCAGGCTGAGGGTCACAATGTCTGTTTGTGGCCAGGTCAGCCCTCCGGGTTGGGCGTGGTCTCATGGGCCATGCAGCTGGCTCCAATTCTGAGGATTAGACCCCTATTCCCACAGCAAGCTTTTCCCATCATGAGGAAGGAATTGTGCTCTTTGGTGCTTGAGGTTCCCCTATAGGCCAGGATTTGAGCTATGGTCTGGACACAGAAGCCTGAATACCCAGGTTGGGTAGAGATTACAGTCTCTGGCTTTGGCAAGTCCCATGTGCAGTATATGGGGCCTGCTACATGCATGGCTGATGGGAGGTCATCTCTCAGTCTGTGTTAGAGAGAGCATTATTGTACAGGGTGGCCTAGGACTTTGGGTGCCGTCGAGGTTCGTGCAGGTTGATCTTCATGTAGGCATTCTGTGAAGACCCCTAGGGCACTTCTTCTTTCTGGAGGGCAGGCAGAACACAGCCTTGTGGTTCCAGAATGAACAATCTAGTGGGCTTGTGGGCCACGAGGGTTAAGGCAGAATACTGAAAGCACAAGCGCTTGTTCAGTTCAGTGCCGAGCACATATCATTAAAAATGTGCAGCGTCTGACTTGTGATGTCCAGCACCTGAGTCAGGGCAAGTGTCAGATGTTCGCTCACACTAGAGTTTGTGTCCATGATGGCTGACAGATGGAGGGGTGGCCTCATGTGGCCATGGAAGTCATCCCAGTCCTAGGCTTGTGAGGTGCTCCAAACAGCAAGCTTTCCTTCTGCGGGACAGGGGGAGTCCATTTTGATGGCACCAGTGTCCCCTCTATGGAAAGACATCATAGCAGAAGTCACCACATGGATGCCTGTTATGCCCAGTAATACTTAGCCTTCCAGCCCAGGAACAAGGACATTTCGATCTGGTGACACTGGGTCAAAGTGCGCAGGGGGCTGAGGTGAAAGGGAGCCTCATTCTAATGGGTCACAATGCTGGCTTGTGTCCAGGAAGACCTTAGAATATGGCGGGGGCTTAGGTGCCATGCAGGATTCTTCTCCCCTGAGGGTTGGATGCAACTCCCAATGTTCTTGGGACAGGAGGTGTTCTTTTTTGTGGCTCAGGAATCAAGTGTTGGACCATAAGTAGGTATTCCAGAGTTTGCCTCTGGAGACAGATGCCCGCAACCTCAGCTAGGGTTCCGTTGAGGTCATAGGGGTATGTAAGGTTCCATCTTCTGACTCAGGGCCATTCTCCTGAGTGTCTCCCTGGAGGGAGGTGTCTGGCATGTGTCTGAATATGCCTTTTTTACTTAGAGGACATTGAATTTGGGGTGGGCTCCGGGGCATTGCAGGTGTCTCCCAATCTGGAGGGTTTTTGCAAATGTGACGGGCAGAGTTCCCTTCGGGTGGGCAGGCAGAGTCCTGTGCTGTGCTCCAGAGTTTCCATCCTGGAAGACCTGTCAGCCAGGGCTTCGGGAACAAAATTCTGCAAACACAAACTCGTGATAGGGTTAGGGTTGAGGTGATGGCATGTCCAATCTGCAGACCAAGAGGGCAGTTCCACGGGATCTGAAATTATTCGGGAAGCGGGAGCGCAGGCTTTTCTGTCTGGGTTGTGTGTGTCTGTTGGCCATAGAATGGAGCAGTAGCCTCATGGGGCCATGGGCAATTCTGCCTCTGTGAGGATTCTGCCCGGCTCTAAAGGTTTAGGTGTCTTTACGGGGGAAGCGAAGAGTGCTGTTTTCATCTCAGGGGTCCCGCCATAGCAGGGATTAAATGGTCAGCTTCTGGGTCCCGGGCGCCTGGAGAACCCATCCGAGCATGAGGATTTGGGCCTAGGGTCATGTCAGGCCTGATATGCGGGCTCCTGGTCCAGCTAGTGAGGGGGCTGGTATGAAAGCAGTCTCAGGCTGAGGGTTACAATGCCTGTTTGTGCCCAAAGCAGCCTTCCTGGGTGGGCGTGGTCTCATGGAAAAGGCAGCTGGCTCCCACCCTGAGATATAGAACCCCATCCCCACATCAAGCTTTTCCCGTCATGGGGAAGCAGGAGTGCTCTTTATGCTTGAGTTTCCCCCCATATACTGGAATTTGAGCTATGGTCTGGCCACAGACAGGTAAATACCCAGGTTGAGCAGAGATGAAAGTCTCTGGCCACAGCAGGTCACACCTGCAGGATATGGGGCCCGCTACCTGGGGGGTTGATGGAAGATTGGGTCTCAGGCTGTGTCAGACAGAGCATTAGTGCACAGGGGGGCCCAGGAAGTTGGGGTGTCGTCAAGGTCTGTGCTGGTTTATCCTCAGGTGGGGATTCTGGGCAGACCCCTAGGGCCCTTCTTCTTTCTATAGGGCAGGCAGAAGACTGCGCTGTGGCTCCAGAATGAACAATCTTGAGTGTTGTTGGCCAGAAGAGTGAGAATGGAAATATGAATGCACAAGCGCTGGTTCAGTTCAGTGCTGAGGACATGGCATTTCCAATGTGCAGCCTCTGACTCCAGATCTCCAGCACTTGAGTCAGGGCACATGTCAGATGGTAGCTCACTCTGGAGTTTGTGTCCATGCTGGCCGAAGAATGGAGGCGTAGCCTCTTGAGGCCATAGAGCTTTTCCGGGCAGGAGCTTGTGGGATGCTCCGAACAGCAAGCCTTTCTTTTGCGGGACATGGGGAGTCCGTTTTGATGGCACCAGTGTGCCCCATATGGAAGGACGTTGTAGCAGAAGTCAGCTTGTGCAAATGTGATGGGCAGAGCTTCCTTCGGGTGGGCAGCAAAGTCCTGCTCTGTGGCTCCAGAGGCCCCATCCTAGAGGGCCAGTTGGCCAAGGCTTTGGGGACAAAAGTCTGTAAACACAATCTCGGGATAGGGTTAGGGGCGAGGTGATTGCAGGGGCGATCTGCAGACAGTGAGAGCAGCACCATGCAATCTTAAATGAGAGCTATGGGGACGTGGGAGTGCAGGCTTCTCTGTCTGGGTTTTGTGTCTCGGTTGGCCACAGAATGTAGTGGTAGCCTCATGGGGCCATGGGAGATTCTGCCTCTGTGCGAATTCTGACTGGCTCCCAAGGGTTTTGTGTCTTTCAGGGGGAAGCGAAGAGTGCTCTTTTCCTTCTCAGTGGTCCCACCATAGCAAGGATTCCAGAGTCAGCTTCTGGGTCCGGGCATCTGGAGAACCCGACCGAGGGTGAGGACTGGGACCTAGGGTCATGTCACGCCCGATATGCGTACTCCTGGTCCAGCTAGCCAGGGGTGGTTTGAAAACGTGATCAGGCTGAAAGTCACAATGCCTGTTTGTGGCCAGGTCGGTCCTCCTGGGTCTGTGTGGTCTCATGGGCCATGCAGCTGGCCCCCACACTGAGCCTTAGACCCCCATCCCCACAGCAAACTTTTCCCGTCATGGGGAAGGAGGAGTGCTCTTTTATGTTTGAGGTTCCCCCATAGGCCGCTATTTGAGCTGTGGTCTGGGCACAGACGCCTGAGTACCCAGGTTGGGTAGAGTTGACAGTCTCTGGCCATGGCAGGTCCTGCCTACAGGGTATTGGGCCTAATACCTTCTGGGCTGATGGGAGGTCGGGGCTCAGGCTGTGTCAGACAGTGCATTAGTGGACAGGGAGGCCTAGGATATTGGGGTGCCGTCGAGGTCCGTGCAGGTTGATCCTCACGTGGGGATTCTGGGCAGACCCCTAATGTAGGGACCTGGTTGGGTGGAGGGAGCCCTTTTGTTGTTGGCTTGGATTGACCCTGTCCCTCGCAGAGGAACTTGCTTGCAGACCCCAGATGTAGGGGCGGGCCAGTTGGATGGAGACGTCCAATCAGTTGGGCACACACATATTTACTATGGTAAATTGGAATTCTATTCATCACCCGTATTGATGACCGAGCGTTACTGTGCAGCTTTCCCTGTGTGCTGCAGTTCTATTGGCCACCTGTGAGTGGGCCGGGCTCTGCCATCCCTATGAAGGTCAGTCTGTGAGGTAGTGTGGGGCTGTTTTAATTATTTATTTATGTATGTATTTATTTATTTTTCCATTCGTTGGTTCATCAGGAGCAGCGTTTCTTGGTTTGTTGGGAGCAGCGTTTGTCGGTTTGTCAGGACCAGTATTCGTCGGTTCACTGGGCAGTGGTCTCGCCAGCCTGGCAGCGGCCTCGCCAGCCCAGCCGTGGCCTCTCCAACCGGGGAGCAGCACTGCCAGAGCATCATGAGCGTTGCTGGGCAGCGGCCTCACCAGCCGGGGAGCAGCCTCGCCAACTGGGGACAGGCTTCGCCATCCGGGGAGGGGCCTTGCTAGCCAGGGAGTGGCCTCCCTGGCGAGCACAGCTGCTGGAGCATCATCATCAGGAAGCAGCCTCATGGGGGAGCGGTGCCACCAGGAGTGCCATCATCAGTCTCGTTCCTAACAGTAGGAGACTGCTCTCCGCTCTCTCTTCACCTGGAAGCCACCCTTATAGTCCTGCATCACCATGGTGCTCCAGGGTGGCCTACTAACCCTCAGAGAGCAACCAGTACCCCTGAAGAGCATCTCTGTGACCTTGTCCATTCGTGAGTTTGTGGCTCGTGTGTCTTCTACCTTAAACCTCAAGAATGAGGAGGAAGTTCTTTTGGAGACCTTCTTTGTGTTCCCCATGGATGATGACTCAGCTGTCTACAGCTTTGAGGCCAAGTTGGATGGGGAGAAAATTAAAGCAGAATTTAAGGAGAAAACAAAGGGTCAAGCATCTATGAGAGTGCCATCAGCAACCGCCGCCAAGCTTTCCTACTGGAGGAGGACAAGTGCTCCAAGAACGTCTTCTGTTACAGTGTGGGGAACATGGACCCAGGGTCGAATGTAGCAATCACCCTGAAGTATGGGCAGGAGCTCCCCTTGGAAGCAGATAGAGCCCTGCGCTACGTGCTCCCAGCTGTCTTGAATCCTTGATACTGTGGTTCTGGATCATTTGAGGACAGTTGCCTTGATATGAAGACTCCTGTCATTCCTTTGGAGGACCTGCCCTCTACACTCAGAATGGTTGCCACCGTCAGTTCCCAACATGGTATTGAGAGGATCCAGTCCAACTGCCCCTTCAGTCCTACCAAGTACCTTGGAGAAGATAAGACTTCTGCCCAGGATTCCTTGGCTGATGGACACAAATTTGATCGATGTGTGGAACTCCTGATTTACTACAGTGAGGTGCATACCCCCACTGTAGCTGTGGAGATGGGGCAACCTGGAGACAACTCAGATGGTTTCATGAAAGATCCATCTGTGATGGTGTATTTCTGCCAAAATATCCCAGAATCTCAGTCACCTGTCATCTCTGGAGAATTCATCTTCCTCATGGACCACTCAGGAAGTATGCAGTCCCCCATAAGTAAACAGGATAACTCTCAGCTATGCATACAGGCAGCCAAGAAACACTGATTTTGCTGCTGAAGAGTTTGCCTATGGGCTGTTACTTCAATATCTATGGATTCGGAAGTTCCTATGAGACATTCTTTCCGAATAGTGTGAAATCCACTCAGCAGACAATGGAGGAGGCATGAGGAGAGTTAAGGTTATGCAGGCTAACCTGGGGAACCCTGGGGTAGCAGCCATTGTTAGGTAGCGGGAATCGTGGGGTAGCAGGAATCATCGGGTTGGGGGACTCGTGGAGTAGCAGGAATTGTCGGGTAGGGGAAATCGTTGGGTAAGGGAAGTAATAGGGGTTGCTGTCCTAGTCATCGTCACCTCTTTGTAAGAGAAGGCCCTGACTGGTTGGTTTGATTTTTGATGCATGGGGCGAAATAAAACTTTGCTTGGTATTCACTTTATGTCAGTCTCGTTCCTTTGATCACGGACCCTAATACCCTAGGGCGCTTCTTCTTTCTGGAGCCCAGGCAGAAGGCTACATTTTGGCTCCAGTGTTCCCAATCTGGAGGGCTTGAAGACCAGGAGGGTGAGAACCAATGTCAGATAACAGAAGCGCCGGTTCATGTCAGTGCTGAGCACATGGCCATTCCAATGTGCAGCATCTGAATTGAGATCTCCAAGACCTGAGTCAGGGCGAGTGTCAGATGGTCGCTCATGCTGGAGTTTGTGTCTATGATGGCCAGCGAATAGAGAGGTGGCCTCATGAGGCCATGAAGGTTTTCCCAGGCTGGGGCTTGTGAGCTGCTCTGAACAGCAGGCTTTCCTTCTGCAGGACAGAGGGAGTCCGTTTTGATGGCTCCAGATTTCCCCCATATGGAAAGACAAGGTAGCAGACATCACCGCATATATGTCTGGAAAGCCCAGCTCAGCTTATAATTTCAGCCCAGGAACAAGGTCGATTCGATCTGGTCACTCGGGGGCAAGGGCCCAGGGGCTGAGTTTACAGGGAACCTCATGCTGATGGGAACAATGATTGCTTGTGTCCAGGGAGACCGTAGAATGTGGCTGGGTCTCAGGCGCCATGCAGGATTCTCTTCCCCTGAGGGTTGGACGGAGATCCCAAGAGCCAGGTTGCCTTCTGGGGAGAGGAGGTGTTCTGTTTTGTGGCTCAGGGTGCAAACGTTGGATCATATGTAGAAATTCCAGAACCGGCCTCTGGAGGCAGATGCCTGCAAGGCTAACCTAGGGCTCCATTGAGGTCCTAGGTTCATGTCATGTTCCATCTTCTGACTCAGGGCCATTGACGTGGGTGACTGCCTGGAGGTAGGTGTCTGGCATGTGTCAGACTGCGCATTTCTGTCCAGAGCAGCCAACGAATTTGGGATGGGCTCAGGAGCCCTGCTGGTGTCTCCCAGTCTAGAAGGTTTG
The DNA here is from genome assembly GCF_922984935.1 of Meles meles. NCBI lineage: Eukaryota > Metazoa > Chordata > Mammalia > Carnivora > Mustelidae > Meles > Meles meles. The sequence goes on along the minus strand of NC_060088.1, from coordinate 44,180,095 downwards.
TGCAACTATGATGGCCAGAATAACCTCCCAGATGACAGGCAGAGTGCTGTGCTGTGGTTCTACATGCCCCATTGGAGGGCCTGTCAGCCAGGGCTTTGGGGACAAAAGTCTGGACACAAACTCGGGTTAGGGTGAGGGGGAAGGTGATGGCAGGCCCGAGATGCAGACCATGAGGGCAGTGAATCAGAATCTGAAATTAGGGTTATGGGGAGACGGGAGCACAGGCTTTTCACTATGGGTTCTGTGTCTCGGTTGATAACGGAATGGAGGGGTCTTATTTGTTCATGGGAGATTCTGCCTCTGTGGGGATTTTGCACGGCTCCCAAGGTTTTGGTGAATTTCTGGATGAAGGGAAGAGAGCTGTTTTCCATCTCAGGGGCCCACCATAGTAGGGATTCCAGAGTCGGCTTCTGGGTCCAGGTGCCTGGAAAACCCGACCGAGGGTGAGGATTTGGGCCTAGGGGCATGGCAGGCCCAAAATGCGGGCTCCTGGTCCAGCTATGAGGGGGATTTTTTGAAAGCTTGCTCAGGCTGATGGTCACAATGCCTGTTTGTGGCCAGGGCTACCCTCATGAGTGGTCGTGGTCTCCTGACTATGGAGCTGGCTCCCACTCTGAGTGTTTGACCCCCATCCGCACAGCAAGCTTTTACTGCCATGGGGAATGAGAAGTGCTCTTTTGTGCTTGAGGATCCCCCATTGGCCAGGATTTGAGCTATGGTCTGGGCACAGATGCCTGAACACCCAGGCTGGGTAGAGATGACAGCCTCGGGCCTGTTCCCATCCCATATGCAGCGCATGGTGCCCACTATCTGGGGGGCTGATGGGAGGTCAGGGCTCAGGCTCTGTCAGACAGAGCATTAGTGCACAGTGCGGCCTGGATATTGGGATTCCGTCTAGGACCGTGCAGGATGATGCTCACTTGGGGATCCTGGGCAGACCCATTAGGGCCCTCCTTCTGTCTGGAAGGCAGGGAGAAGGCTGCGTTGGGGCTCCAGACTTCCCAATCTCGAGGGCTTCCTGTGCAACTGTGACGGGCATAATTTCCTTTGGATGGGCAGGCAGAGTCCTGTGCTGTGCTCCAGAGTTTCCATCCTGGAGGGCCTGTCAGCCAGGGCTTCGGGAACAAAATTCTGCAAACACAAACTCGTGATAGGGTTAGGGTTGAGGTGATGGCATGTCCAATCTGCAGACCAAGAGGGCAGTTCCACGGGATCTGAAATTATTCGGGAAGCGGGAGCGCAGGCTTTTCTGTCTGGGTTGTGTGTGTCTGTTGGCCATAGAATGGAGCAGTAGCCTCATGGGGCCATGGGAGATTCTGCCCCTGTGAGGATTCTGCCCGGCTCCCAAGGGTTTGGTGTCTTTCAGGGGAAAGGGAAGAGTGCTGAGTGCTGTTTTCCCTCTCAGGGGTCCGGCCATAGCAGGGATTCCAGAGTTAGCTTCTGGGTCTGCGCACCTGGAGAACCAGACTGAGGGTGAGGATATGGGCCTAGAGGAATGTCACGCCCGATATGCAGGTTCCTGGTCCAGCTAGCAAGGGGGCTGGTTTGAAAGCGAGCTTAGGCTCTGGGTCACAATGCCTGTTTGTGGCCAAGGCGGCCCTCCTGGTTGGACTAGGTCTCATGGATCTCATGATCCTCATGGAGGGACTCTGGGCAGACCCATAGGGCCCTTCTTCTTTCTGGAGGGCAGGCAGAAGCCTACGTTGGGCTTCTGAATAAAAAATCTGGAGAACTTGCGGCCCAGGAGGGTGAGGATGGAATTCTGAATGCATAAGAGCCGGTTCAGTTCAGTGCCGAGCATATGGCATTTTCTTTGTGCAGCATCTGACTCGAGATCTCCAGCACCTGAGTCAGGGCACATGTCAGATGTTCGCTCACACTGAAGTTTGTGTCTATGATGGCTGACAAATGGACGGGTGGCATCATGAGACCATGGAGTTTTTCCAATGCTGGGGCTTGTTAGCTGCTCTGAACAGCAAGCTTTCCTTCTTCAGGACAGGGGGAGTCCGTGAGGATGGCACCAGGAAGCCCCTTATGGAAAGACATCACAGCAGTAGGCAGCGCCTGGATGCATGGAAATTCCAGTTCCACTTACCCTTCCAGGCAAGGAACAAGGCCATCTCAGTCTGGTGGCTCTGGACCAAATGACCTAGGGGGCTGAGGTAACAGGGAGCCTCATTCTGATGAGTCACAATGCTGGCTTGTGTACAGGGAGACCTTAGAATGTGGCACCGGCTCAGGCGCCATGCAGGATTCTCCTCCCCTGTGGGTTGGACGCAGCTCCCAGGAGCCAGGTTGCCTTCTGGGGACAGGAGGTGTTCTGTTGTGTGGCTCTGGGATGAATGTGGACCATATGTAGTTATTCCAGAGTTTGCCTCTGGAGGCAGATGCTGGCAAACCTAATCTAGGGTTCCGTTGAGGTACTAGGGTATGTCAGGTTCCATCTTCTGACTCAGGGCCATTGACCTGGCTGTCTGCCTGTATGTAGGTGTCTGGCCTGTGTCCGAATGCACATTTTTCCAAGGCGGCCAAGAATTTGTTGTGGGCTCAGGGTCAGTGCAGGTTTCTCCCAATCTGGAGGCTTTGTGCAAATGTGATGGGCAGAGCTTACTTCGGGTGGGCAGGCAGCATCCTGTGCTGTGGCTCCAGAGACCCCATCCTGGAGGGCCTGTCGCCCAAGGCTATGGGGACAAAAGTTTGCAAACACAAACCTTGGGTTAGGTTTAGGGGCGAGGTGATGGCAGGCCTGATCTGCAGACCATGAGCTCAGTGCCTCGGGATCTGATTAGGGCGATGGAGAGGTGGGAACACAGGCTTTCCTGTCTGGGTTGTATGTCTCAGTTGGACATGGAATGGAGGAGTGGCCTCATGGGGCCATGAGAGATTCTGTCTCTCTTGGGATTCTGCCCAGCTCCCAAGGGTTTGGTGTCTTTCCGGGGAAAGGAAGAGTGATGTTTTCCGTGTCAGGGATCCGGCCATAGCAGGGATTCCAAGTCGGCTTCTGAGTCCGGACGCCTGGAGCACCCGACTGAGGGTGAGGATTTGGGTAATGGACATGGCAGGCCTGAAATGCGGTCTCCTAATCCAGCTAGCAAGGGGGATTGTTTACATGCGGGGTCAGTTTGAGGGTCACAATGCTTGTTTTTGCCCAGGGTGGCCATCCTGTGTGGGCCTGTTCTAAAGGGCCAAGCAGCTGACTCCCTCTCTGAGGGTTTGACCCCCATCCCCACAGCAAGCTTTTCCTGCCGTGGGGATGGTGTAGTGCTCTGTTGTGCTTGAGGTTTCCTCATTGGCTCTGATTTGAGCTAAGGTCTGAGCACAAATGTCTAAATACCCAGGTTGGGTAGATATGAAAGCTTCGGGCCATATCTGGTCGCACCTGCATGATATGGAGCATGCTACCTGGGAGATGATATGAATTTGGGGCTCTGGCTGTGTCAGACAGAGCATTAGTGCTCAGGGAGGCCTAGCATATTAGGGTGCCATCGAGGGCCGTGCAGGTTGACTTCACGTGGGAATTCTGTGCAAACCCATAGGTTCCTTCTATCTCGATGGCAGGCAGAAGGCTGCATTGTGGCTCCAGAATTCCCTGTCTGGAGTGCTTGCAGGCCAGAAGTGAGAGGACGGAAGCCAGAATACACAAGCATCGGTTCAGTTCTGTTCCAAGCGCGTGGCACTTCCAGTGTTCAGCATCTGACACGAGATCTGCAGCAGCTGAGTCTCGGTGAGTGTAAGATGGTAGCTCGGCTGGAGTTTTTGTCCATTATGACCGAAGAATGGAGGGGTGGCCTCAGGAGGCCATGGAGGTTTTCCCAGACTGGAGCTTATGAGCTGCTCTGAACAGCAACCTTTCCTTCTCCGGGATAGGAGGAGTACGTTCTGATTGCTCCTGGCTCCCCCATATGGAAAGACTTGGTAGCAGAACTTACCACATAGATGCCTAGAAAGCCCAGCTCAGCTTACCCTTGAAGCCCAGGAACAATGCAGTTTCGATCTGGTTGCCTGCGGCAATGAACCCTGGGGGCTGAGTTGACAGGGAGCCTCATGCTGATGGGTCACCATGCTGGCTTGTGTTCAGTGAGACCTTAGAATGTGGCGGGGGCTCAGGTGTCATGCAGGATTCTCCTCCGCTGAGGGTTGGACCAGCTCCCAAGAGGCAGGTTGCCTTCTGGGGAGAGGAGGTGTTCTATTTTGTGGCTCAGGGATCAAGCATTGAAACATACGAAGGTATTTCAGAACTTGCCTCTGGGGACAGATGCCTGCAAAGCTCACCTAGGTTTCCGTTGAGGTCCTAAGGGCATGTCAGGTTCCATCTTCTGACTCAGGGCCATTGACATGGGTGTCTGCCTGGAGGTAGGTGTCTGGCATGTGTCAGAGTGCACATTTCTATCCAAAGCGGCCAAAAAATTGGTTGGCTCAGGGGCCTTGCAGGTGTCTCCCAATCTGGAGGATTTGTATAATTGTGCCTAGCACAGTTTCCATCGGGATGGAAGGCAGGGTCTTGCACTTTGGCTCCAGAGGCTGCGTCCTGTCGGGCCTGTCAGCCAGGGCTTTGTACAAAAGTTTGCAAACACAAACTAAGGTTAGGGTGAGGGTCGAGGTAATGGCAGGCCCAATCTGCAGACCATGAGGGCAGTGCCCCGGGATCTTAAATTAGTTGGGCGGGGAGGCAGGAGTGCAGGCTTTTCTGTCTGGGTTGTGTGTCTCAGAAATGAGGGGTGGCTTCATGTGGCCCTGGGAGATTCTGCCACTGTCGCAATTCTGCCTGGCTACCAAGGGTTTGGTGTCTTTCGGGGGGAAGGGAAGAGTCCTGTTTTTGTATCAGGGGTCAGGCCATATCAGGGATCCCAGAGTCGTCTTCTGGGTTCGTGCTTCCTGAGAATGAGACGGAGGGTGAGGGTTTGTACCAAGGGGCATGGCAGACCCGCTAGGCGGGCTCTTGGTCCAGCTAGAGAGGTGGCTTGTTTGAAACCGGGCTCAGGCTGAGGCTCAAAATATCTGTTTGTGGCCAGGGCCACACTAATATGTGGGCGTGGTCTCATGAGCCATGCAGATGGCTCCCACACTGAGGGTTTGACCCCATCCCCACAGCAAGCTTTTCCTGCTGTGGGGAAGGAGGATTGTTCTTTTGTGCTTGAGATTCCCCCATAGGCCAGGATTTGACTCATGGTCTCTGTACAGATGCCTGAATACCCAGGTTGGGTAGAGATGACAGCCTCTGGCCTTGGCACATCCCACCTGCAGAATATGGGTCCCACTCCCTTGGGGCTGATGGGAGGTCAGGGTTCAGGCTCTGTCAGACAGAGCATTAGTGAACAGGGCAGCCTAGGATATTGGGGTGCCATCGAGGGCCATGCAGGTGGATCCTCTCGTGGGGATTCTGCACAAAGCCATAGGGCCCTCCTTCTTTCTGGAGGGCATGCAGAAGGCTGTGTTGTCTCTCCAGAATTCCCAATCTGGAGGGCCTGCTGGCTATGAAGTTGAGGAAGGAAATCTGAACGCACAAGCGCTTGTTCAGTTCAGTGATGAGCACATGATAATTCCAATGTTCAGCATCAGACTCGAGATCTCTAGGACACAAGTCAGGGCGAGTGTCAGATGGTCACTCACGCTGGAGTTTGTGTCCATGTTGGCTGACAAATGGAGGGGAGGTCTCAAGATTCCAGGGAGATTTTCCCAGGATGGGACTTGTGAACTGCTCCGAACAGCAAGCTATCCTTCTATGGGACAGGGGGAGTCCGTTTTGATGGATTCAGGGTCCCCCATATGGAAAAACTTGGTAGCAGAGCTCACCGCATGGATGTCTGGAAATCCCAGCTCAGCTTACACTTGCAGCCCAGGAACAAGTCAGTTTCAATCTGGTGGCTCTGGGGCGAATTGCCCAGGGGGCTGTGTTGACAGGGAGCCTCAAGCTGATGGATCACAATGCTACCTCTGTCCCATGAGACCTTAATATATGGTGGAATCCAGCGTCATGCAGAATGCTCCACTCCTGAGGGTTTTACACAGCACCTTAGAGCCAGGTTGCCCTCTGGGGACAGGAGGTGTGTTGTTTTTTGCATAAGGGACCTAGCGTTGGAACATAGGTAGATATTCCAGAACTTTCCTCTGGGGACATTTGCCTGAAAACCTCAGCTAAGATTCCATTGAGATCCTAGGGGCACGTCTCTTTCCATCTTCTGACTCAAGGCCATTGACCTGGATGTCTGCCTGGATGTAGGTGTCCGGCATGTGTCAGACAGTGCATTTCTGTCTAGAGTGGCCAATGAAATTGGGTGGGCTCGGTCCTTGCAGGTGTCTCCAATCTGGAGGGTTTGTGCAATTGTGATGGGTAAGTTTCCTTCGAGAGGGCAGGCAGAGTCCTGCGCTGTGGCTTCAAAGGCCGTGATGGGCAAGGTGATGACAGGCTCGACCTGCAGATGGTGAGAGCATTGCCGCAGGATCTGAAATGAGGGCAACAGGGAGGTGGGTGTGCAGACTTTGCTGTCTGGGTTGTGTGTCTCGATTGTCCATGGAATTCAGGGGTGTACTCAGGGGTCCATGGGAGATTTGGCAGCTGGGGGTATTTTGCACAGCTCCCAAGGCTTTGGTGTCTTTCTGGATGAAGGGAAGAGAGCTGTTATCTGTCTCACGGGTCCCGCCATAGCACTGATTCCAGAGTCGGCTTCGGGATCTGGGTGCCTGGAGAAACCGAACGAGGGTGAGGATTTGGGCCTAGGGGCATGGCAGGCCCGATATGCGGGCTCCTAGTTCAGCTACCGAAGGGGGTTGTTTGAAAGCAGGCTCAGGCTGATGGTCACAATGCTTGTTTGTGACCAGGGCGTACCTCGTGGTTGTGCATGGTCTCATGGGCCATGAAGTTGCCTCCCACTCTGAGGGTTAGACCCCCATCCCCACAGCAAGCTTTTCTGACCATGGGGAAGGAGGAGTGCTCCTTTGTGCTTGAGGATCCCCATAGACTGGGATTTGAGCTATGATCAGGGCACGGATGCATGAAAACTCAGGTTGGTAGAGATGACAGCCTTGGGACATGGCTGGTCGCACCTGCAGGAAATGGCTCCCGATATCTGGGCGGCTGACTGGAAGTTGGCCCTTAGGCTGGGTCAGTCAGAGCATTAGTGCACAGTGCAGCCGGGTTATTGGTGTTCTGTCTACGGCAGTGCAAGTTGATCCTACATGGGGATTCTGGGAAGACCCATAGGGCACTTCTTTCTGGAGGGCAGGCAGAAGGCTGCATTGTGGCTCCAGAATTCCCAATCTGGAGGGCTTGTGGGCCAGTTGGGTGAGGACTGAATTCTGAACTCATGATTGCCGGTTCAGTTCAGTGTCAGATGTTCGCTCACGCTGGTGTTTGTGTCCTTTAGGGCCGATGAATGGAGGGGTGGCCTCAAGAGGCCATGGAGGTTTTCCCAGGCTGGGGCTTGTGAACAGTTCCAACCAGCAAGCTTTCCTTCTGCGGGACTGATGGCTCCAGTGTCCCCCAAATGGAAAAACTTGTTGGCAGAGTTCACCACATGGATGTCTGGAAAGCCGAGCACAGCTTACACTTGCAGCCCAGGAACAAGGCAGTTTCGATCTGGAGGCTATGGGGTGAAGTGCCCAGGACGCTGAGTTGACAGGGAGCCTCATGCTGATGGGTCACAAAGCTGGCTTGTGTCCAGGGAGAACTTAGAATGTCGTGGGGCTTCATTCGTCATGTAGGATTCTCCTCCCCTGAGGTTGCACCCAGTTCCCAAGATACAGGTTGCCTTCTGGCAACAGGGGGTGTTCTATTTTGTGTCTCAGGGATCAAGTGCTTGACCATATATATGTATTACAGAACTTGCCTCTGGTTGAGATGCCTATAAACTAAGCTAGGTTTCAATTGAATTCCTAGGGTCATGTCAGGTTCCATCTTCTGACTCAGGGCCATTGACCTGGATGTCTGCCTAGATTTAGGTGTCTTGCATGTGTCAGACTGCACGCTTTCATCCGGAGCATCCAACAAATTTGGTGGTGACAGCTCAGGGGCCTTGCAGGTGTCTTCCAATATGGAGGATTTGTTCAAATGTGTCTGGCAGAGTTTCCTTTGGGAGGGCAGGCAGAGTCCTGTGCTGTGGCTCCAGAGTCCGCATCCTGAAGGGTGTGTCGGCCAGGGCTTTAGGGACAAAAGACTGCAAACTCAAACTCGGGTTAGGTTTAGGGTGAGGTGATGGCAGGCCTGATCTGCAGACCAAGAAGTCAGTGCCTCGAGATCTGGAATTAGGGTGATGGAGAAGCGGAATGCAGCCTTTTCTAACTGGGTTGTGTGACTCGGTTGGACACAGAATTGAGTGGTAGCCTCATGTGGCCATGGGAGATTCTGCCTCTCTTGGGAAATTAGGGGTGGCTTCATGGAGATTTGTGTGGAGTTTGTGTGCATGATGCTAGAAGAATGGAAGTGTGACCTCATGAAGCCATGGAGGTTTTCCCAGGCAGTGGCTTGTGAGCTGCTCTGAACAGCAAGCTTTACTTCTTCAGGACAGTTGGAGTCCGATTTGATGGTTCCATGGTCCCCCATATGGAAAGACATGGTAGCAGAGCTCACCCCATAAATGTCTGGAAAGCCCAACTCAACTTATCCTCTCAGCCCAGGAACAAGCCAAGTTCGAACTGATGGCCCTTGGGCAAGTGCCAAAGGGGCAGAGTTGACAGGAAGCCTCATGCTGATGGGTCACCATGCTGGCTTGTGTCCAGGGAGACATTAGAATGTGGCAGGAGCTCAGGTGGCATGCAGGATTCTCCTCCACTCAGGGTTGGACTCATCTACCAAGAGCCAGGTTGCCTTCTGGGGACAGGAGGTGTTCTGTTTTTTGGATCAGAGACATAGCATTGGGACATATGTAGGTACTAATGTAGGGGACTGGTTAGCCAGAGGAATTTACTTGTAAACCCCGGATATTGGGGCGTGCCTGGCCAGATTGCCTTATCCAATCAGTGGGGCGTGCATATATTAAATGGGTGAGTTGAAATCTCATTGACCACCTGTGTGTGGGCCAGGCTCAACCACCTCTATAAATGTTAGTTTGTGAGGCTGGCAGGGGGTGGGATAAGTAGGAGGAGTTAGATAACCATTAGAGAATAGGAGTTAGAATAGCCATTAGTGAATTAGGAAGAGTTAGAATAACCTTTAGAGAAGTAGGAGAAGTTAGAATAGATGTTAGAGTAGTAGAAGGAGTTAGAGTAGCCATTAGAGTAGCCAATGGGATCTGTTAGAGTAGTCGTAGATGTGATAGCATCAGGGTCATAGGGAATGTCAGAGATTCAGGATCATCAGGAGCATTAGGAGCGGCAATGCTGGTAGCAGCACCGCCACGAATGGCCTCGCCTCCCCGAGCAGCAGTGCCGCCCTCGACCAGCCTTGCCATGGCCTTGCCGCGACTTGCCTCACTGCCCAGTGCTATGGCCTTGCCAGAGCAGCATCATTCCAGAGAGTGGCCTCGTCAGTGTGCGGCCTCATCGGAAAGTGGCCGGGTCTGGAGCAGCCTCTACATCATCATTTGTGGCGTTCGTCCAGCATGTGGCCTTGTCCAGGGCGGCCTCATCTGGGAAGCACCCTTGTCGGAGTGGTGTCATGGGGAGCAGAGTCTGTGTCATCAGGGTTGCCATCCTCGTCGTCCTCGCCTCATTGTTATCGGGAGTGGCATCTACATCGTTGTCGCCACTACGTAAGAAATGGACCCAACTGGGTGGTTTGATTTTCAGTGCTTGGTGTGAGATAAAACTTTGCTTGATTTTCGCTTTGTGTCAGTCTCCTTCCTTTGATCAGGGACCCTAACACTGGGGACTTGCCCAGGATCAATCAACGAGAACTGAGCCAGCATCGGAATTTATGGGAAAAGCCTCCGGAGGTGTTGGGATCTTGTGCGTCTGTCTGGTTGGAGCTCCAGGGTATGGCCCACCGGGGAGAAGCTGTTCCCAGCTATGCTCCCCAGGACTGGAGTGGATGTGGGGATTCCCCATTCCTCTGTTGGTAGATCGACATGGGGTTTGAGTCCCCCTTGGCGTTCTAGGGTGTTCGAGTCCCCCTAGATGGTCACCAGGGGATTCTAGTTCCCCTATGCAGTCACCAGGGGGTCTGAGTCCCCCTAGGCAGTCAGGGTGTTTGCGTCCCCCTAAGCGGTCATCGGGGGTTCGAGTTCCCTTAGGTGGTCAGGGAGTTTGAGTCCCCCTAGAAAATCCCCACCGGTGGCAGGACCGCTGGACCTGCAGTATCTTTGTCTGGTCTTTTTGTTGTCTGCTGTTTGTTTGTAGTGTTTGGGGGAATGGGACAGGCAGAGAGAAAGGGGACTCTGACTTTCATCTCTCTGTACCTCATAATAGATGGGGTGCTTCTTCCTCACTCATTTCGTGGGTTAAGGGCTATAACCGAAGGCAACTGGGTTTAGTCTAAATTGGGACAGAGACTTTAAGGAATATTCCCAAGCAGCTGCTGAAACTCCCTTTGGTTTGTTGTTGTTGTTGTTGTTGTTGTTGTTGTTGTTGTTGTTTTGTTTATTTACAGCATAACAGTGTTCATTGTTTTGGCATCACACCCAGTGCTCCATGCAGTACATGCCCTCCCTATTACCCACCACCTGGTTCCCCAACCTCCCACCCCCCCGCCCCTTCAAAACCCTCTGGTTATTTTTCAGAGTCCATAGTCTCTCATGGTTCATCTCCCCTTCCAGTTTCCCTCAACTCCCTCTCCTCTCCATCTCCCCATGTCCTCCATGTTATTTGTTATGCTCCACAAATAAGTGAGACCATATGATACTTGACTCTCTCTGCTTGACTTATTTCGCTCAGCATAATCTCTTCGAGTCCCGTCCATGTTGCTACAAAAGTTGGGTATTCATCCTTTCTGATGGAGGCATAATACTCCATTGTGTATATGGACCACATCTTCCTTATCCATTCATCCGTTGAAGGGCATCTTGGTTCTTTCCACAGTTTGGCGACTGTAGCCATTGCTGCAATAAACATTGGGGTACAGATGGCCCTTCTTTTCACTACATCTGTATATTTGGAGTAAATACCCAGCAGTGCAATTGCAGGGTCATAGGGAAGGTCTATTTTTAATTTCTTCATGAATCTCCACACTGTTCTCCAAAGTGGCTGCACTAACTTGCATTTCCACCAACAGTGTAAGAGGGTTCCCCTTTCTCCACATCCTCTCCAACACACGTTGTTTCCTGTCTTGCTAATTTTGGCCATTCTAACTGGTGTCAGGTGGTATCTCAATGTTGTTTTAATTTGAATCTCCCTGATGGCTAGTGATGATGAACATTTTTTCATGTGTCTGATAGACATTTGTATGTCTTCATTGGAGAAGTGTCTGTTCATATCTTCTGCCCATTTTTTGATATGATTATCTGTTTTGTGTGTGTTGAGTTTGAGAAGTTCTTTATAGATCCTGGATATCAACCTTTTGTCTGTACTGTCATTTGCAAATATCTTCTCCCATTCCGTGGGTTGGCTTTTTGAAACTCCCTTTGTTTGGCGTAATTCCTTGCCTCTCTGGCCCAATGTGGACTGCATAGCCACTCCCCCTGGCTGGCGGGAAAGCATGGTATCTGAAGTGGAATCAGCCCAGGTGGAACATGAAATCTGTTAGCAAAGTGATGACTGAACTGATGGTTAATTGTCTGTCTCAGAGTTTTAATTCATAATTGTTAAAGTAGCTTTCAGAGTCTTTGGTAACCTGAAGCTTTGAAGATTTGCTTGGATGACAAATGGGATTACGTGCTCGGGAGATGGTTTCTAGAACTAGGTTTGTGCTTTTGAAATCTGTTGTAAACATGTTTTGTGCTTAACTGCTATTGCAACAGTTTACAATTTGTTAATATTTAGTCTTCACTTGAGATTGAGATGTTTCTAAGAACATGTAACTGGTTTTCTTTGCCCACCCAGAATTGTAAATAAGATCTCTTTGACTCATAAGTCTTTTCCCTGATATGCTAAGTTACTCAGGAAGTACTGCTAAATCAATGATAAACTTGGGTTACATTTGAGTAAATGCTGTAACTACTCCAAAGGTTCTTTACATTTTCTAAAGTTTTTATGTTTTGATAAGGGTCATCTTTTGATATTTAACATTATCTATTCTGAGTTTTTTGGTCATTTGTATTTGTTTTAATTCTCCTGTAAGATGAATTCCGCCTTAAGGAAATTCATATAGGAGACTTTCAGAACAAATACGGTTCTTTGATATGTTGAAATCCTGGAACTGAATTTCCAGAAGTAAAAGTTGCAATCACACTAAACCAGAATTAGTATGGTGACTCAAGGTAGGATTGAGTCTCCAGGAGCTTTCCTAGAAAAGCTCATTGAAGCCTATAAAATGTATAACTCGATCGACCCTGAGGCACCCAAAAACGAGGGGGTAGTGAATCTTGCTTTTACCAGTCAGTCAGCCCCGGATATAAGGAGGAATCTTCAGGATCTTGAAGGAATTGAAGGGAAGAATCTTACTGAGATCTTGGGAATAGCAGAAAAAGTGTTTAAGAACAGGGATGCACAGGAGGATGAAAAACAGACAAAAAGCTGGTTAAGATTTTGGCATTACATGAGATAGGTAGAGGAAAGTAAATGGAAGGAAAAGCGTAACCACAGAGAAGGCTGGTGGGAAGACATAGATTCAGATCAGTGTTCTTACTGTAAGGGAAAAGGACACTGGGCCAGGGAGTGCCCCAAAAGGAAGACGACAATGCTGGCCACCAGAGTAAAAATTGAAGTGGAGGGGAAATCAATTGATTTTTTTGGTGGACACGGGAGCCCAATTTTCATCATTACTTAAACCTATGGGAAAACTATCTGGAGAGGAAGTTTGGGAACAAGAGGAAATGGCACAGTGAGACATAAATGTACAACAGAAAGTACTTTAAATTTGGCCTCGGGAATAGTGAAACATAGATTTTTGGTCCTCCCTAATGCCCCATATAACTTGATGGGAAGAGATCTCCTCCAGAAGTTATGATCTGGCATTCAGTTCTCGGAGGAGAAAGGACTGTAACCTTGAGACAACCCACTGTACAGGTTCTTATGGCAGCAGAAGATGAATATCTCCTTTACAAGCCCATCTCAAAACAGAGGGGACAAAGGCGGGGAGCCTTCTCCAAATCCTACAGGTCGAGTTTCCCAAGGTCTTGGCAGAAGGGAAGCCCCCTGGCATGACCAGGGGACAACCTCCAGTGGTGGTACAATTAAAGGCGATGGCTATGGCTGTTCACATTCGGCAGCACCCCTTTCTCTGGGAAGCAAGGGAAGGGATCAGCAAGTACATTAACCACCTCTGAGGAAACGTGATCCTAGTTCCTTGAAAATCTCCATGGAACACACGTTTGCTGCCCATCAAAAAGGCAGAGAATGGTGATTACTGACCCATTCAAGATTGTTGGAAGTTAATAAACAGGTTGAAGATATCCACCCGACAGTGCCTAACCCCTATACCCGACTCTCCCTCCTGGGCCCCCAAAGAACTGTGTATACCATCTTAGATATCAAGGATGCATTTTTCTGCATATCTTTAGCAAGGGAATCTCAACCTCTTTTTGCTTTTGAGTGGCCTGACCCAACGGATGTATTCCAAGGGCAGCTCACCTGTACAAGACTTCCCAAGGATTCAATAATTCACCCACCATTATTTTTTGATGAGGTACTACACGAGAATTTGCATGAGTACAGAAACTCCAACCAAGTAGTCACTCTGCTACAGTATGTTGATGACTTGCTATTAGCCGCTGAGGACTATGAGTCATATTTGTGGGGACGAGAGCTCTCTTACAGTCTCTGCAGGAAAAAGGGTACCGGGTGTCAGCAAAGAAAGCACAGCACTGTCAGAGCCATGCCACATATCTAAGCTTTGACCTCCATGAGGGAGTGCATTCACTGAGTCCTGGAAACAGGTGATCATTCAATACCCCCACCCCACCCAGTCCCGACAAGTCAGGGAGATTCTTGGACAGTGGGCTTCTGTAGGCTGTGGATACTGCAGTTTGCAGACATTGCCCAACCTCCCTATGAACTGGCAAACGTGGGGCTCACAATGATAGAGTGGACAGCTAAGGCAGAAGGAGCATTTCGGGAATTACAAACAGCTGTACTGAGTGCATTGGCCATCCCAGATGTTACCAAGCCCTTCCACTTGTATGTGGATAAAAAATGCAGGGGTGGCCAAAGGAGATTTGACTCAGAATCTGGGGCTTTGGCAAAGGAGAGTAGTCTACCTTAGCAAGAACCTAGATCCAGTAGTGGCTGGAATCCCCTCTTGCCTCTGCATAATTGGTGCCATGGCCCTCCTGGTCCAGGATGCAAGTAAATTTAATTTGTGTCAAAATCTCATCTTGACCACCACCCATCGTATTGAAGGCCTTCTGCGGACTCCACCAGACCGATGGATGACAAATGCCTGAGTGACGGGGTATCAGGCCCTCCTCCTCAATGAATCAAGAGTGAGCTTCCGGACCCTGGCAGTGCTAAATCCAGCCACGCTGCAACCAGAGGAGGTGGCTGACCACCCACATGACTGCGGGGAGGTCCTAACCCAAGTTGGAGGAATAAGGCCAGATCTCAGAGACATCCCCCTCCCGGATGCCTAGATGACTCTGTACACAGATGGAAATAGCTACGTTGTCAATGGAAAGAAAATGCGTGGGCTCGGTGGTTTCTCCTGAGCATTGGGTTGCCATCGAGGTCCGTGCAGGTTGATCCTCACATGGGGATTCTAGGCAGCTCATAGGGCCCTACTTCTTTCAGGAGGGCAGGAAGAAGGCTGCATTGTGGCTCCAGAATTCCCAATATGGAGGGCTTTTGGCCAGGAGGGTAAGGACAGAAATCTCAATGCACAAGTGCTGGTTCAGTACAGTGCTGATTACATGGCAGTTCCAATGTAAAGCGTCTGACACGAGATCTCAAGCACCTGAGTCAGGGCGAGTGTCAGATGGTCACTCACAGTGGAGTTTGTGTCCATGATGCCTGAATAATGGAGGTGTGGCCTCATGAGGCCATGGAGGTTTTCCCAGGTTGGGGCTTGTAAGCTGCTCCAAACAGCAAGCTCTCCTTCTGCGGTACATGGGGGCTCCATTTTGGTGGCTGCAGAGTCCCCCATATGGAAAGACATGGTAGCAGAGCTCACCAGATAGATTCTGGAAATCCCAGCTCAGCTTATCATTTTAGCTCAGGAAAAAGGCATTTTGGATCTGGAGACTCTAGGGCAATTGGCCAGGGGGCTGAATTGACAGAGAGCCTCATGCTGATGGGTCAAAATGCTGGCTTGTGTCCAGGGAGAGTTTAGAATGTAGCGGGGCCTCAGGATACATGCAGGACTCTCCTCCCCTGAGGGTTGGTCACAGCTCCCAAGAGCCAGGTACCCTTCTGGGGACAGAAGGTGTTCTGTTTTGTGGCTCTGGGATCCAGTGTTAAACCATATGTAGGTATTCCAGAACCTTCCTCTAGGGACAGATGCCTGCAAACCGCAGCTAGGGTTCCGTTGATGTCCTAGGGGCATGTCAGTTTCCTTATTCTGACTCAGGACCATTGACCTGGGTGTCTGCCTGGAGTTAGGTGTCTGGCATGTGTCCGACTGTGCTTCTATGTCCAGAGTGTCCATAGAAATTGGGTGGGCTCAGGGGACTTGCAGGTGTCTCCCAATATTGAGACTTTGTGCAAATGTGATGGGCAGAGTATCCTTTGGGAGGGCCGGCAGAGTCTTGCGTTGTGGCTCCAGTGGCCCCATCCTGAACAGCTTGTCGGCCAGGGCTTTGGGGACAAAAGTCGGCAAACACATAATCGGGTTAGGGTGAAGTGCGACGTGATGGCAGGCCTGATCTGAAGACCATGAGGGCAGTGCCTTGAGATCTGAAATTAGGGTCATGGGGAGTGGGAGGGCAGGCTTTTCTGTCTGGGTTTTGTGTCTCAGTTTGCATGGAATGGATGGGTGGCCTCATTGGTCCATGGGAGATACTGCCTCAGTGGGAATTTTTCATGGCACCCAAGGTTTGGTGTCTTTTTGGATGAGGGAAGAGAGCTATTTTCCTTCTCAGGGCTCCTGCATAGCAGGGATTCCAGAGTTGGCTTCTGGGTCCGGGTGACTGGAGAATACCACTGAGGGTGAGGATTTGGGACTAGGGCTATGGCAGGACCATTATGCGGGCTCATGGTCCAGCTACCGAGGAGGATTCTTTGAAAGCAGGCTCAGGCTGATGGTCACAATGCCTGTTTTATGGACCAGGTCTGACCTCCTGGGTGGGCGTGGTCTCAAGGGCCATGTAGCTGGCTGCCACTTTGAGGGTTTGACCCCCATCTCCACTGCAAACATTTCTGGCCATGGGGAAGGAGGAGTGCTCTTTTGTGCTTGAGGTTCCCCAATAGGCCGTGATTTGAGCTATAATCGGGGCACAGATGCCTGAACACCCAGGTTGGGTCGTGATGACAGCCTGGGGCCATGGCCGGTCCCACCTGCAGGTGATGGTGCCCACTACCTGGGGCCTGACTGCAGGTCAGGGCTCAGGCTGTGTCACACAGAGCATTAGTGCACAATGTGGCTTGGATATTGTTCTTCCGACTAGGGTCTTACACGTTGATACTCACATGGGGATTCTCGGCAGACCTGTAGGGTCCTCCTTCTTTCTGAAGGGCAGATCTCTGTCTGTGACCTCTGTCTGTCCAATAAATCAATAAAATCTTTAAAAAAAATCATGGCACTACAACTGTTCCTAGGTCCGGGGGCGTCCGTGGCTCAGTTGGTTAGGCGGCCGGCCGCCTTCGGTCATGATCCCATGGTCCTGGGATGGAACCCCACATCTGGTTCCCCCCTTGGTGGAAGCCTGCTTCTCCCTTTCCCACTGCCTTCTGAGGTCTTGCGTGCATGCGCACTCTCTTGCTCTTCTGCTTCCCCCACCCCCCACCCCACCCCACCCCCACTCGAGCTCAGGTGCATGCACAGGAGCGCTCTCTCTCTCTCTCTATCTCTCTCTTGCCCCCTCCCACCCTCTGTCAAATGAATCAAATCTTCACCAGCACCAGCACCAGCACCAGCACCTCCACCAAAACCCAACTCTGCCAAGTTCCTCCCGCCTCTGGACTGCCTCCCGAGGCCCAAGCCCAAGCCGAAGCCCAAGCCCTAGCCCAAGCCCAAGCTCTTGCCACACCCTGCCTCCCCGCCTCCGCTTTGGCCCCGCCCCGCCTCCAGGCCTTTCTCAGGTTCCTTCCCAGACCCACTATGGGGTCCGCGCCTGCCCCATCTGGGCCCCCCAACCCACCCCACCCTGTCACTCACCTCAGTGTGTTCTGAATTCCCGCCATCTGTGGCTGGACCATCTAGTCGACCTGTTATGGGCACTAGAAAGGAGACAACCAAGCTGGAGGGCAGTGCACCAAAAGCGGCGCCAGTGCAGGCAGCAGCACTGCGGTGAATCCGAGTCTGGGTTGTGGCTCGCAGGGCAGCTGAGGCAGAGTGCCTGCCTTCCCGACTCCCAGGCCTCATCCCATCCACCTGGGTCAGTAGCTCTTCCATACTGCGAGCGCGCCATTAGCCAAAGAGGGGGGCCTCTAGGGATCGTTTTTCTACTACCCCTGGGATGGGGACAGCTGCAAGTCTATGGGACATACTCCTCACGCACTTGCCTTCCGACCCATCCAGGCTGCACCATTTCCCTGCCCAGGCAAGGGCGCACCTGGAAATCTGGAAGGCTACCTGACATTCCCCCACCCACAAGGCCTGGGACATGGGACGGTGGGAATTCCCGTGTGGGAAGGGTCCCCTGTTGCATGGAGAAATGTCTGCCAAGCAAAACCTTCCCACCTCCTCGTCCTCTTCGTCCAGTGCACGTGGAGATCTTTTGGCCACCAGTGCTGGAACCGAGGCAGGGAGAGTCCTCCACATGTTCCAGGGAGAGTCGTTCCCACCTCTGCCTTTTCTCTAGAGGAGACGGCTGTCCTTGTGGATGTGGCAGGATGTGTCCAGAAAGAGAGAGAAGGTGTGAGGTGCGAGGGGGTTCGTGATTGGGGACGCCCAGCGAACAGGGCCCAGTGAGAACCATGGGGCACACCATGGAGGAGACTCCCAGTCAACCCAGGGCCCCCAGACAGGGCAGGAAAGGGAGTGATGCCCAGTCAGGGCCCATAGGCCGCACTGAGGTCTCGCGCGAGTGTCCAGGCACCAGGACAGCTGTCGACCCGGGGTCCCGGGACCCCCGGGCCCACGAGCGACTGAGGCCCAAGACCCGCACTGCCTGAGCCTGGGCGGGGGTCAATCGGGAACCCCAGTTGGCTTGCATCCAAGTCCCACGCCAGGCAGGGCGGGGAGTGCTGGTCGACCCGGTCCACCAGAAGGGGAAAAAGGAGCACAAGGACATGTGCCCTGCGCGACAGCGCACCAGCCGCCCCCACCCGGCCTCGCATCCCCCTCTGGGAAAGGGGTCCGCGCGGC